>NC_080686.1:28308641-28611671 GCF_030445035.2 Dasypus novemcinctus | reverse complement strand
AGGAGAAATTGGGAAGGTAACATGAATCATGGGTCCTCTAGAGTTCAGTAAACCTGCAGGGGATCCTCCATTTGATTTCAGTCTGAGAGTCATTTTTAAGATGATGGTTTCTTAGTCTTCATGCCTTATGGAAACTCACCCTTTCCACATGTTTGTTCAATGGCCATTTTCTTGGTTCTACCCTTATCAAGCATCTGGGTGTCAACCAAGCTCTAGACCTCACCCTCCAAGATTGTTGGGAAAATTGCCACACCTTACCCAATCTTTGGGTTAGAGTTTTACCCCCCTCCCCCCCGTTAGATTTCAAAGTATGAAAATCATCTATAGAATGATGGTTTCTTCTCTTTGGGGCTTGGAGTGACATGCCCATGCCTTCCAATGGCTTGCCCCATAGCCATCTTCTCAGCTCATCAAGCATCTGAGTGGCAGCTGAGCTCTAGGTCTTACCCTCCAAGAACACTGGGGTGATGGCTAAACTCTATCCAATCTCCAGGGCACAAGACCATCCCCCTCAGAACAGTGGGGTGGTGACCAAACTCTCCCTCATCCCTGGGGAAAGTACTTCACCTTCTCTGAAGCCTGGGGCAGCAACATTCTCCCTGAACAATGTGGTGAAAGGCCCACCCTCTTCAAATGCTGGGGAAAACTCACCCTTTCCTTCCATTTGGGTGTGGGTCCCTCTCTTGGCCAAAGAAGATGTCTTAAGTCCAGACCTCCGCATTCACTGTTCTTCACATTGTTCTTCCTTTAATCTCTTCTTTTTCTGTCCCTTTCAGTCCAGGCTGGCAGTGATTATGTTCATACAGATTACATTTTAAGAAACTTGTTTGTTTTGCATGCAGAAAATGGGTCCATGCCATCAGACTGTAAGACCTTCCACAGATCCTTCATGGATAACTGTATTTCCAATCCTGATTTACCTTGAAATGACTGGGTGGCTCCATGATCAGTGAAATCTTTCCATGGGACACCATTCTCTGTGGACTCCTTTTCCAAACACTTGGAACTTCTCAAACCATCAGTCTCTGGTTTCTTTGTTCCCAGAAGTTCAATTTTCACTTTATTCCTTTGCTTTCACATTTTGCTATAAGCTGCAAGGATAAGGCAGGCCATGCTTTCCACATTTAGTTTGGAAATCTCCTCACCTAATATCCAATTTACTGCTAACTTTTTTCTGTCCTTTTCTCCATGTATTCTTCTGACTGTATGATTTCCATTATGGTGTCTTCTAGTTCACTGTTTCTTCTGCCATTTAAAATCTGATGTTGTATGCCTCTATTCTATTTTTGACCTTTACTATTGTGCCATTCATCTCCATAATTTCTGTTATGTTCCTTTATATACTTCCACATTCTTCTTTATGTGCACACTTTGTCTTCTTAATATCCTTTATCTCTTTATGCTTATTTTCCTCATCTCCTTCTTTTAGGAGGTGCATTTGAACTTCTTTAGTTGTTCCAAATTATATGTCTTCTCTGAAGTTTTAATTTGTTCCCTTGATTGAGCCATTTCTTTCCATTTCTTAGTATGCTTGTAATTTTTTCTTGATATCTAGGCATCTGATTATCTTGATGAGTTAACTGCAAAGGTCAGTTTCACCTTGTCTGGGTTTTATTGTTGATTAGCTTTGTATGAAGGGTCTTTTTTTACACTTCATCCAACTTTTTCCAGGCATTTAGGATAGCTCATGTTTAACTGATCAGATTTTCTCAGCTCTTTTTCATCCTATTCTTGCCCTGGATATGTGGTATAGTTTTTAAGAAGGCACTTTTTGTGGAATTGTTTCACCTCCAGGAGAAAACTTCCTTTCCTTTGTTCTTTGGGAATCTTGATTTGTTCTGTTTGTGTTTGTGCAGAATTTCCTCACCAGTTCCTATGATTTGTTTAAATTCTTTTCCTCACTCAGTACCCTATTTTTCCTACTCTTTTCAAGGTCTTTGGTTTTATTGTTGATTGACTTTGTGTTAAGCCTCTTATTGGACACTTGGCCCAACTTTTTCTGGACCCTTATGATAGCCTGAGCTTAGCTATTCAAATTTTCTCAACTCTTCTTCATTTAATTCTTGTCCTGGATATGTATCATTTTTTTTTATATACAGCAATTTGTAATTTATTTTTTAAATATAATTTTTAATTAAATTGTCTTTTTTAATGATAAATATATCACAAAAAATATTACATTAAAATATGTACACCCCCCACCCTCCACTCCTCCCACCGTGTATAATTTTTAAGATTTAACTTTTTGTGTATTTGTTTCACCTCCAGAAGTAAGCTTCCTTTTCTCTTCACTTTCTGGGAATCTTGATCTGTTCTGTTTGTTTTTGTGCTAAGTTTTTCCCCCAGCTCCTATGATTTGTTTAAACTCTCTTCCTCACTCAGTGACTCATTTTCCTTATACTTTCCAGTTAATGGAAGCCTCTTACTTTATATCAGTTCAGTTTAACCTCCTTTTTTTTCTCAATAATGCTTTCTGCCTTCAGTTTCTTCTCCATTAGGGTATACTGTGCTGGTGAGCCAACTGGGGTCAATCCAGAAAGATGCATCACTCCAGAAGAGTCCATTTTGCATTTGGAGGTCCAGTCAACAGAAAATGGATTGAATGAGTGTGGCACATTCCAGCTGCAATTTTACCATGGACTCTCTGTCTCCTTTTAAAAAATTCCTCTTTGGGGTCCCTTTGTATGAAGTACTCTTTAGTGGTTTGAATTCCACCCTTGTTCTCTGTGGACTTGGGTCTCTGTGCTTGGATATGGATGGGGTTCTAACTCTGCTGTGAATGGCTCTATGGTCTATGTCCCTGTTGGGATTTGGGAGGGATTCAGGCTACTATCCTGAGCAATTCCAAATCTGCACAGGACTGAGTCAGGGAGAGGGATTGGACTGGCAGGTCCAGGGCAGAAACACACCTTATGTGTTTCTTTTTCTTTGATTCATCTTTTCTGGCGTCCTTCTCCGGTCTCTACCATCCTCCAGAGTTCTAAGGTAGTGGGATTTTCCCTTCTATTTGCTGGATCTGTGGGGAATTTTTTTTCTGGAGATGTCTTTGGTCACCATATTGATGACATCCCTCTGACAGGGCAGGGTTTTTTTTAAATTAGAGAAGATGTGAGTTTACAAAACAATCATGCATACCATACAGGAATTTTAAAGCTGTTTTGATGTTGGAAAACCAATTCATCTAATCTTCATTTTAACAGATTAAAAGAGAAAAATCATGACCATTTCAATTTATGAAGACAAAATACTTAATAAAATATCACATCCATGATTTTTAAAAGTTCTAACAAAAAGAATAGAAGGGAACTTTATTAACCTGATCAAAAACCTACAGCAAATATAAGTATGATGAAACCTTGAAATCATCTCCTGTAATATCGAAAGTGAGACAAAGATGCCCAATTTGATGACTTCTCTTAACATTTTACTGGAAGTCCCAGGAAGCACAGAAAAGCAAGAAAAAGATTTAAAAGGATGAGGAATGGAAAAGAATTTAAATGATTCTATTCATAGATGATATGGACAATTGTGCAGAAACCCTAAATAATTTACAGATAAACAATTAGAAATGGGAAGAGTTTAGCTCCTCTCTCCATCTTACCAACATGGATATAGGGAGAAAGAGTGTCAGATACTTTGTTGTTATTCAGATTCATCCCATCTAGGATAGTCTCAATCTTCATCATCTATCCCCTGCCTCTTAATTCCTTATTCTTTAAGCCTTCAGCATTAAATGGGAAACTGTCCTTTCCAGCATCTAGGATAAGGTGCCCTACTATTTACTTTCACAACCCCTGTTCTCCTTGGGCAGGCTCACTATACCTGTAATTTACCTACTATGTGTTAAGAGTATTTGTATTTAATATTTGTCCCCTCCTCTCCTCTACTAAATTATAAGATTCAAGATAGCAGGAATGGTGTCTTTCTCTTGCTCCAAGCATAGTGTCATGCAAATGCAAAGTGCTCAATAAATGTTTACTGATGAGAAGCTATCTCTACATACTAGTCTACTAACTTTGCTTGCTAAACCTCAGCAATCACAAATCAAAGGTCCACTTTAAACTGCTTTTCAGGCAGCATTCTGAGCTGACTCATATTTTGTTGTGCTGCCTCAGTGCCTTAATAGTGTTTGCTTCATATTGTCGTATGAAGAAAAAGAGTTTTGGACTAGTTGCAAGCATTATTTTCCATGAATTATTTTTAGAAATTAGTGTCTTTTGATTGGGGGAGGGGAGAGGAATGGGATTGAGTGAGACATGGTAAAAAAAAAAGGAACAATGTATTTAATCTCTTCCTTATGCAATTTTCCTTGCTAGTAAGAAATAATTACTGCTGAACAGCAAGTAAATGTAACAAATGTCTCAATATCTTGGCCAAGAGCAAGAATCTAATTACAAGCCATATGGCCTCTCCAACTCAGTGGTTGTGAATTTATTTGGGTTGTATCCAGGTGAGTTGCAAGAGCAGTTAAGCAAGCAACGGATTTTTCTGTGCACTGAATTTCTCATTTTTAGGTTCAAGTTTAACACTACAAAATCTCCTCATTTAGATACTTTATTCCCCTCTCCTCATAAAAAGTGGGGGAAATCATGACTTCACAAGTTTTGGGTGGCTGGGGATGGCAGTTTAACTCAAGAGTTTTGGTTGGATTTCAGTCCACTGCCCTTCAGCTTAGGGGAAAAAACTTGAATTTAGCTCCTGTGTTTTTTGTTTGCTCTGCCAGGGTGTTCCCAGATAACTAGCTCCCTTGGCTTCTTACCTCTGTGCCATGTCCTACGTGTCCCCCATCCCCACTCTCTCCTCTCTCTTCTGTCTCCCCCACACAACCCCAGGGAACAAGGTTCTCTCACAAGATGTTCAATAAAGCCCGGTTAGCTAGCAGAGTTTTTATTTCATTGTGGCCTTCAGCTAGCAAGAGAGCAAAAGATCCAGATGATCTAGTTTTAAATATACCACTTAAAAATTTCACAATGCGAGCATTTGAAAGTAGGGGATATAATCTGGTATCCATTATATTTACCTTTTACTTTCATATTTTCCAAGAAAAAGAAATGGGGAGGAATTTTTCTCCAAGGCATCATTTCTCTCCCATCCTGATTAGCCCATAAGCATTATAGAATCCCTTAGAACCCCTTTGTGGTTCCTAGGATCCCACTGTGACTATGTTTTTATTTTGAGATAGTGATGGGAATCATCTTGCAAATTCAGTAGTTTACAGTGAATATTGAATTATTTTGAACTTATGTTTTCTTTATTTAGTGTAAAGACTGGATTATATCTTTTGACATAATTGAGACATAATTATCCAAATAAATCTCTCCTCTCTGTCCCAATCCCATGCTGTTCACCACTTTTAAACAGAGACTAGTACTGCTACAGCATCAAAGGTTATCTTAGACTTTAGCTATTGTTTGAAATATGTACATATTACAAGTACATTTGGGTATGTTTGAAATATGTACCTATTAACAGAAATGCAAGAAAAATTATAAACCTTAGATATAGTTAGAATTATTAAGTTATCACAAGGCAGGTGAAAAACTTCTGTTTTATGTAAGTCAGTGGGCAAAAGAGAATTTGGTAAGTCAAAATTTGAATATTCATAATATAAGAAATATCTATAATGTCCTATAACATGTCCTTAAAAGTAAACTTTGGGGAAAAAAAGATGAGCTTTGAGATATTTAGTCACTGAATTTAATTCAGATATTTATTTCTATAGTTAACTCCTGTTCGTTGCTCTTCTGTATTAGTCTAGGAAAGCATCAGAAGGTAATAAAGTGTTAAGTAGCTATTCTATTCTGGAGCGATGATCACCTCATTTTGGTTTACTATATTTTGCACCTTGGCATTTCTGGGTAAAAAAGAGAACAATAGAAGAGAGAAATGCTAACCACACTTCTTTCAAACCAATACTCATATATGAAAAGCAAATTTCAAATTGTTATCTTAATATACTGGCCAAATCTCCAAGCACAGTAAAATGTGTTGCATAGCATTTTAGTGCACAATTAATATAAGACCCTGGCTCCACACACTCTTCTTTACTCTACCCTATTTCATTCCCCCTCTCCTAAAGGCAGAGTAGTATATTCTAGAGGCATTTTGTCTTACTCTCTGACTGTGAGTATTGGCTTCTCTCCTCTTTTAGACATCCTTATCTAATGAAGATCAAGAAATATAAATTTAAAGGTAGATAATTCCTTCAAAGAAAATCTTCTGCTGACAAAGGGTCATCAAGCTTGAAATCAATTATTTACAGCCCATACAGGGAAATATTCTAACAGTACTGGTTATATAATTTGCAGGACCCAGTGCAAAATGAAAATGTGGTGTACCTTGTTCAAAAATGATAATGGCAGAGCACCAAACCAAGCACTAGAAGTCCTAGCCAGTGCAATACAGCAAGAAAAAAGAAAGGCATACAGATTGATAAGAAAGAAATTAAACTGTCCCTATTCACAGACAACATGATTGTCTTCATAGCAATTTTTTTAAAAATCTACCCAAAACTCCAATCCAAAAAGTGACTTTAGCAAGGACACGTGATACAAAGCCAATACCCCCAAAATCAATGAACAGTTTGGAAACTGAAATTTAAAAACTGTTGGTGTTTACAATAGCTCCAAAAAATGAAATACTTAGATATACATCTAACAAAACATGTACCAGATCTGTGTGCTGAAAACTAAAGAATGCTCATTAAAGAAATCAAATGAGTCCTAAGTAAATGGAGTGATGGATTGGATTGGAAGATGTCACTTCTTCCCAAACTGATCTACATATGTAATGAAGTCCTAATAAAAATATCAGCAGAAATTTTCTGTGTATCTAGGCAAGCTGATTCTAAAATTTATACGGAAAGGCATATACACTAGAATAGCCAAAACAGACTTGGAAAAATGAGAATAAAGTTGGCAGAATCACATCACCTAATTTTACAACTTATTTTTAACTTACAGAAAGCAAGACATTGTGTTTTTGGTGAAGGGATAGACACATATATCAACTGAACAGAATAGAAAGCCTGAATGGAAAATTATTTTTAACAAAGATGCAAAGGAATTCAGTGGAGAAAGGAAAGTCTTTTCAACAAATGGTGTTTGAACAATTGGAAATTCATGTAAATGAACCTCTACCTAGACCTAACACCTTATACAAAAATGAAATCAAAATGGATCCCAGATCTAAATGTAAAACACAGAACTATAAAACTTTTAGAAAATATTGGAGAAAATCTTCACAATATGGGGTTAGGCTAAGAGTTCTTAGATATGACACCAAAAGCAAAATGCATTAAAAAAAAATCAGTAAATTTGATTTCATGAAAAGTTTTGTTCTTCTGAGAAGAAATGAAAAATCCACACTACAATATGTAGATACAATTTTTTTGTAGAACAAACTAATACTTGAAAACATTTTTTTCAAAGTGTTGTTATCCAGGAACGGATATGGCTCAAGTGGTCGAGCTTCCCACACGGGAGGTCCCAGGTTCAGTTCCCAGTGCCTCCTAAAAGTAAAACAACAGCAACAACAACAACAACAAAAACACAAACAAGAAAACAAACAGAAAAACCGACTCAGGGGAACTAATGTGGCTCAGTGGTTGAATACCAGTTTTCTTCATACATAGTCCCAGATTTAATCCCTGGCCCCGGTACATCAGGAAAAAAAAAAAAAAAAGTGTTGTTATCCTTGGAGCTGGAGCTTGGGGGTAGAGTGTAGACTCACCTTTTACTTTATACTCTTTTGAAGTTGTTGATTTTTTATGAGTATTACTTTCATATAAGGTCTCAAACCTCACCATCACTGGCAGCTTTCAAGAGTTTGGGGAGCAATCTGCTAGAAAAGGTGAGGTGAGGGTTGATTCCTCAGATTCCTTTCAACTCTAAAATCCTAGGATTTATGACTAGATCCAACCCAAAGTTATTTAAAAAACTCCTAAGTGAGAAAATGTTACTATTTTTGTAAACTTTCAGAATCGCTGAAATAAAATTCTCGAAGCCCTAATGTCTCATAAGTGTTCTGTCTAATGGCATCAAATCTTGATGTATGCTGCTTATCATTTGTCAGAAGTAACTTGATTGCTGAGTGACGAGTAACCTCTCTCAAGTGTATTTTCTTAAATAGCCGTAAGTAGTTTGCCTTCTATGGCAAAATGGATGGGACCATAGTCCATCTATCTGCCATCTGTTGGAAAACGGTATAGAAAGCATAGACTTCAGATGGAATCAGGTTTTTCATCCTTATAAGCCTTGACTTGCACTAGTTTCACCTGCAAATTACATTAGTGGAGTACAAATCTGAAATAAACTTACTAAACTAATTGCAAATAATAAGTCATAGCTTCTCATAATGAAATGTTAGCCAGAGCAGCAGAACCTGATCATAGAACCTGATGGGGACCTCACAGTGTGTTCACATTTTTGTAGGTTTGAAGAACCTACAAAACACAATTGGTCAAACCACTATCTCTTTCCATTTTGATTTTCCCTTCATCACACTTTTCTTCTAACAGGTGGTGATGGAATAGTGTGAGCATTTTGGGGTTGGGTTTATTTTGATTTAATAGGATGTCTTTTGTGGTTTGCAGCAACTTTGTGCAATTCATTATTGCTAGCAATACTAGTGCAGGAATGACTTTCAGGAATATTCCTACAGCTCACTATGCTGACTCATACATCAAGGACACATGAAAATCCAGACTAGAGGAGTTATCACAAAATGTGAGTGCATCCAGTGAGCCCTGACCCTGGACATATTGGATGGTATCAAGGCAATGAGGTTTGAAATATACAGAGTTGAAAGTGGTCTATGGAAAATTCTTCCAAATCTTACATTGTATAGATGAAATAAACTGGATAGTAATTTTCCCAATTTGACAACAATTCCTAAAAATTTACCTATCCCCTAAAATGAGTTTAAGGCTAAAAGAAACTTTTCTAATCTATTAATAATAAAAATCTTCGATCAAACATGTTAGAGGAAAGAATTATTTTTCTATTCTTTCTATAAAAATGATATAAAATTAATATGGTATAAAGAGACAACCAAAGAATATGCAGCAATAAAACATAGGGGACAAGTATTATAGACATGTGCCAGGCAGTTAATAAACTATTGCTATTTTTTCTAGATTTTGTAAAGTTTGTGATATTTGTCAGGTTTCTAAGCTTTGTAATTCACTATTATTTCTTTTCTCATTCTATATAAGCATTCACTTTTCAGACCAAGTTTTGTGTTCTTTTTCTTGAAGAGGTCTGCCCAAATTGTACAAGTTTCAAACCCCATAAAACCTGGATCTATCCCTGCATAGAAGCTTTTCAATATCTAGAACTAGGAAAAAGCTTTTCCTTTCGGTTAAATATTCTTAATAACACAGTCAAATGGAATCTGTGGTTTACTCAGACTAGAATCTGACCTCTGCAATGGAATTGGTAGCTCTGTGGTGTCAGAACCAAGAACAGTGAGGAGCACATAGATTTATCACTGGGCACCCTGAAGGAAGGAAACCTGGGTAGAATTTGGCACCTTGCATAAATTCCTGTTCCAAAAAAGAAATCTTCCACAAAAGAAATTAACACAGGGTCTACTTAAATGACCTGGTGGAGTTTTTATTTCATTTTAAAAACAGAGACTATGGGGCCTTTTAGGGAAATGTGAAACCCTGGATTTGAGATACCTGGGTTTGATTCACCTAGTTTTGGTTTTCATAGTATAAAGGAAAAGTTAAAGATGACACAGTGTGTAGTAATGACAATAGTCTCCTATCTCGCTGTCCCTACCTATCCTTTGTCAGAGACAAGTACTGGACTGGATTGATGGGGGTTACGAGAGATCCTATAGAAAATAGGGCCACTGAGCCCTGACATGATCTTATAATAGTTTATCACTCTCACAAGAGCAGATGGGATTAATCCACAGGGATCATTACTCTTAAGCAAGGTAAGTCAAAGTTGCTGGCCCTTCCCCAAAGGGAAGGAATTACATGCATATATCCCCACTTAACCCATTAATTAGGAATCCTGCTTACTTGCTCTTTTTAATGTGTATATCTTGATTTAACGTTTATTTTGCCATTTTATGCCCTAAATAAAGCAAAATACACTATAATCCACAATTTGGCTCCACGGACAGTAATAAAAATTGTCTGGACATCCCCTCTGTTTGCTGGACTGGTCTCCCAGTGGTCTGCATAGGAAGGGGTCACAGGTTGCAGGAAAATCCCTTCTGTCCTCTCTGACCCCCTTCTACCAATCCTGAAAGAGTCTGGAACTCAGTACAATTCACATGATTAAAGGCACCTTCCTTCAATCTGGAATCTCGGTGGTATAACTGGCTTATTATTCAGTATCATATTTGATGGGGGAATAAAAGAATTCAAGCACTTTGGTGCTTGATGTTGTGACATCTTTGCTTCACTAGAATCAAAGAATCTGAGTATGGAACACTCAGAAAGTACACCTTTCCCAATTTTGGCAGTTCTGACAACAGTAGGCCACCGGTCTGAATCATCAACTAATTATTTGGCTGTCCAGCGTTCTTTGGGATTTGGTGTTAAAGGCCATTTTTCAGAATAATGATTCATCCTACAGGAAAAAATGGCAGTAGGATTATGGCTACAAAATGGAGCAGGAACAGTGGCAGGTTTGACCCCAGTTTTGTAATTGGAGGCATTTTCCTGATAACATAAAGTGTTCCTGGTTTGAGGACTTTTGTGAGATTCTGTTTTTCTTTACATCTTTTCTTTATCATTTCCGGGTAGAACAAACTTGAAAAATCAAGAAGTACATCACAGCCATGCATACACACACACATACACATGTGGAGGCATTTTGAAAAAGCAAATAGTCCCATTTATCTGGAACAATATTCTTGATGTTGGTTCGAGGCTATGAGTATGTGGACTTAGAAACTAAATTTTAGGGGAAGAAAGAACACCCTTCCCGCAGTTCTTTCCAAAACTCACGATCACATAATCAAATAGAAGGAAGGCAAGGTTTGACAGCTTTTCTTGATGTCCATTCCCTTGTTTTCATAGAGATCCTAAAGTAATAGGCTGAAATACTTCTCCTGGGAGAAATTTTACCTTGTGAATTTTACCCGCCCTGTGTGAGGACAGCCCAGCCAAACCTCCCTGAGCCCAGGACTCGCTCTCTTCTAATTAGACCACGGACTACTGCGCTCATTCACTTTGGGATTTCATGATATATTTCAAAAGGTGTCAGGTTCTACTTTTCTGGTAAAGGTATATTTCCTTTCTTCCTCCCCAAAGAGGTGCTAAAGCTGAGTCCGTGAGCGTCCCCCCATTTGGATGCCAGGTCTCTTGGACCTTGGTGATAACCGTTGCTGTGGGCTTGGTCAGGCCTATGCAGGCACCCACCACCTGTGCTGTCATCTTACTCTACCTTTCTCCAAGTCGGTCCTGATCTGCTCCTCGAGATCCTCTGGGGACACATAGTGGTCCTCCTCGGACTCCGATGACTTGGGCCGGCAGCGTCCACAGCAGCAGTTACAGCAGCAGCACAGGCAGCAGCAAAAGTAGCAACCCGTCAAGAGGCCGATGATGACGAACAGGGTCTGGGGGGGCAGGCGAATCAAAACAGAGATGAGGGTTGGAGGGTGGGGGGCCCCGAGACCTGAGGGCATCTGCGTTCACCCCTCAGACCACGTATTCACCCACGTCCTTACCCCAGAAGAAACGATCCTCTTACGTTTCTTTGGAAACGTAAAACAAATAAAGGGTGTTTCATTTTAAATTTTAAATTTAAAAATAATTTCAAACAGGACAGTTGCAAAAATCATGCAAAATCTATACATAAAAGCCAATATACCTCCTACCCAGGTATCCCATTTTACCAATGTTTTACATCTAGTCCCTCTTGCTATATCATTTTATCATCTATCCATTTATTTATCTTTTTATCGATTCCTTATAAAGTTTTGCCTTACAAGTTCAACCCAGAGAAAATGAGTTGTAGCAAAAGCAAGGAACTATGTTATTTTCTTTATTTCTTAAGCTTGTGCTATCATGATTAAGAACAGAGCAAACAAAAGAAATTCTCCACAGCTCCAGGGAGTTAAGCAAGCCACCCTGCCGAGGGAACTGAGTCGTTCTCACCCAGTAAGAGCTCCGTTACCTCCCGTTCCCACCCCCAGCTCTCTGAGTCCCCAAGTCCTATAGCTCTCTCCTCAGTATCTCTTGCACCTTCCTCCTTGTCTCTATCCGGGCCCACAGGGCTGAGGAAGAGACCCTTCTTGTCTGGGTCTGGTCACTTGAGCAGCCTCGGAACTGGCTTCCCTGCCTGTACTCTTGCCTAGCCTCAATCCTCTCTGCACGTTGCTGCTGACGTGAGCTTTCTGAAGTACATGTTTTGCTTAAACCCATTCAGCAGCTGTGATGGTTAAGTTCATGTGTCATCTTGGCCAGTAATGGTGCCCAGTTGTTTGGTCAAGCAAGAATTGGCTTGATTATTACTGTGAGGACATTTTCTGCACTTAAGTCATCAGTAGGGTGATTGCATCTATGATTGAGTACATTGAAAATCAACTGAGGAGATTGCCTTAACAATGAAAGATATCTCATCCAATCATTTGAAGGCTTTCAAAGAACAAGTGATGATTTTAACCATGAAGAGAGAATTTCCTTCTCTCCTTCAGCCAGCCAGCTTCTGGAGAATTCATCAAAGACCTTCTTTGGAGTTTCCAGCTTGCAGCCTGCCCTATGGAATTTGGAATTGTGCATCCACAGAGTCATGCAAGACAATTTTTATAAAAATTTCGTAAGATTTACAGCTCTTTCCTGTTGGCTCTGTTTCCCTAAAGAACCCTGACTAACATAGTGGCTCTCCTGCCTCTAAGATAAGGGCCGATCCACTTACCACAGCACACAAGACCTCTGTAATCTGTCCGCTGACACACACAACCCCTGCCCTGTGTCAGCTTTGCTCTGCCTGTGGTTTCAGCTGCCTCGGTGACTCCCTGGCCCCCATTCTCAGTCACTAAACAAATACCTACTCAGTGTTAAAGCTCATCTCAAATGTCCCCGCTATGATGTCTGTCTTTCCTCACTGTCCCCCACCCCAGTAAAGCCATTATTCCTTCCTTTGGGCCCACACAAACTCTACAGTGGAACATTTTTTGTTAACACCTTAGAACACTGCTCAATCTATAGGTCTGTCTCACTGTATTAGACTCTGAGCCTCTTGAAGCCTGGCATTTGATGCTATTCATCTGTGACTCTCTCCTGCCTAAGGACTTACTATCTGGCATGTGGTAGACACTTACTACCTTCTGAATTAATGAATTTATCAAGTAAATGATTTGTTCCTCCGAGTGAACAGCACCAGGATTTCCCAAGTATATAAACACTGTCCTCTCTAAATCTAGCATAGGTAAAGATTAAAAGACACTCTCCCAACTCACCCAATCTGAAGATATAAAAATCCAATTTTTTTAATCCAACAAAATCGATAATTTTATTTAAGCTATATTATTTGAACTAGAAAGGAAGGGGCTTACCAGTCTTTGAATCAGAATAGGTATTGTCTAATAAAGGATGGTAAAGATCACCTGCATGTGTATGCAGTTCTTTTGGTAGACTCTTTAAGTTGACAGTCCTCACTTACCCCATTCTTTCTTCCTAGCCCAGAACTCCACCTCTAGTTGTGGGGTGAAACCTAGGGGTGGCCTGGAGTAGGGGGGTTTAGTCACTCTCTCACACCACTATTCTGTTAGTGTTGGATACTCTGTTTTCATAGCCTTAGGTAAATTACTCTGAAAACAAACTTCAAGACCCTCTTCTTCATTAACTGCATTCAAGACGCTGTGCAGATTTCTGGAGCCATTGCCCAGGAAGCTCCTCTCTCCTCTACCTACTTTTATTCTGTTTTTGTTTTGTTTTGTTTTTCCTACTATGCAATTCCTACATTTTCTTCTCTGGAAATTTCCTTTTAATTCATATACTGCTTTGTTATTTAATTATTTGAACTAGATTTTGTTTATTGTAGGAAATAATCTTGCCTTATTTCTTAGAGCGCTTTTTTTTTTTAGCACAGTTCTAGGTACAAGTAGATGTCTGATATTTTTAAAAGTACATATTTTTGATGGTACACTGATTCATTCCTGTAATGCATATTTAATACATGATTATTATGTGGTAGGCCACTATAATGGGGAAAAACCTTTTTTGTGGCCTTCATTTTAAAGAGCCATATTGGGAATTATTTTGCATCCCTCACACTATTAGACAGATGCTGCTTGTCTATATGAATTTTTGGTTTATTTCATCAACTTCCTGGGCAAATAAACTTATTTTCATTTTTATGTAGACAAGCTCCAATGTTCAGTAAGATGCTAGTGTATAAGTTACCTGGAACTCTAAATATACCTTCTCATGGAAAGTGTGTCATTCCTGGTGGGTGGGTTCCTAGGCAAGCCTATATTGTTACATGAATAACTGAGAATGGGGTAGAAGAAAGGGAAGAAGATTTCAGAGGGAACCCTGGGGACTGCAGAAGGCAAATGAGGCTGAGGGTTGTATACATTCTCTCTGTGCTTTTGTATAAGAACATATTCTCTCTTCTTGCATCTATAAAACTCTTCAATTTAGCCTAGGTATTTAGTGGGAGAAAATAGCAATTGGAATACTATTGAGTATGAAAATTGCCTTTTTGGAGATTTGTGGGGTTTTAAAAATTATTAATTCAATTAATATGAATGTGGAATGAACTGCCCACAAAACATGCTTATGGATCATATGTGTAATCCATATGTGAATATACTTGCATCAGAAGACAAGGATACCAAAACTCAGACTCATAAAACCATCTCCAAACATACTTAGGATTCTTAGGAAACCAAGCAAAATTTGCTGTTCAAAAATTAATTCTGATTGCACTAAAGTCTTTAAAAATACAGCTTTTTGCATGACCAGGTATCTACTCTCTCTTTCTCTTTTTTTCTCTGCCTCTCTCCTCTCTAATTGCCTGTCTCCACTAATCTCAGCTTTCCCCCTTCATTTGCTTCTCGACTGCCTCACATCAGGCTCCACATGAGCCTACGACACAATTACCACACATTCTCCCAAATATTGTTATTGCTGGTGTAGCCTAAGCTATAGATAGTAAGGTACATGGCCATATTTGTCCTACACTAATTTATTAAACAGTTGTCACAGTAATAAACTATTTTTGGTTTTGAGTAATGAGTCAGCTTTTTAATTAGTCATCACCAGGGAGTGGGTGGGCAGTCAAAATAAACCTGAAGCTCCAAATTCAAATATAATTCATGTCTAGAAGTATTTTGAGTCATGCTGTATTTTATCAAATAATTGATAAGCTAAAGCAGAAATAATCCTCAAATAATAGCTCTTGGTGGAAGTGTTCTTTTATTTGCAAGAGTTTGGGGTAGGCTTTCTTTAAAATGAAGTCTAAAAGAGTGAATAATTTCATGGTCTTCTAGGAAATTGTTTTGGAAAGGAGAAAAAAAAAATCTGACTTACCTTTGCCCACCAGCTTGACAGCATGAAGTAGGTATTAACATTTTCATCTCCAAATTGCTCAGCTACATAGAGCCCCAGTGACCCATACTTGTCGTATATGTTTCTCTTTGATACGTCGCTAAGTATTGTGTGGGCGTTGTTGATTTCTTTAAACTTTTCTGCAGCAGCTGGATCATCTGGATTCTTGTCTGGATGGTGTTTCAAGGCCAATTTTCTTTTTAAATTAAAAAGAAAGTAAAATTTTTATTCGATAAGAATTGTGGCAACATTTTAGAAAGTCACTATGTATTCATTTGCATATCCTTTATTGTACAAGTGCCATGAAGTGATGAGTTTTGTGCTAGACTTAACCAAGCAATTATGTTTTTATCAAATAGTATCTTATTTCTAATGTGCAGGCACAATAGTAATGTTTCTCCCCTCATATCCTCAAAGGAATTCTCATTAGCTGTATAGTTGTTGAGCCTTAGACATTTTGCTCTTGACTGTGAAGTTATCTTTACCTGAAAGCTGCATTTATATAATACCGCCCCCTTACCAGGACCCAAACAGGAGATGATCAGCAGTTGATCCCAACATGTGGAAGCCTTTAAAAGTTCTAGCAACAGAACCAGTTTACACCAGAGTTCCACTGAGAACCTGAAGTCGGTAGGAAAATCAAACTTTCCAGAATTAACAGAATTTCATGTCACATGTTCTAAAAGTTAAAAACTCAACCATCAAATAGAAATTTCTAATTTGCACACCCTTGAACAAATATTATTATCCTTCATAACTCAATGTCCTACTCCCTTTTGTTTTTCTGAACAAATACAGGCAGACCTTGTTTTATTGTATTTCACTTTATTGTGTTTCACAGATAATGTGTTTTATACAAATTGAAGGTTTGTGACAACCTTGCGCTGAGCAAGTCTGTTTGCACTGTTTTTCCAACAGCATGTGCTCACTTCATGTCTCTGTGTTACATTTTAGTAATTCTCGTGATATTTCAAACTTTATCATTATTATTGTATCTGTTATGGTGCTCTGAAATCAGTGGTCTTTTATGTTACTCTTGTAATTGTTTTGAGATGCCACAAACTGTGCCCACATAAGGAGGCAAACTTAATTGACAAATGCTGTGCATGTTCTGACTGCTCCACCTACCAGCTGTTCCCTGTCTCTCTCCCTCTCCTCTGGTCTCCCTATTCCTTGAGACACAAAAGTATTGAAATTAGGTCAACTAATAACCTTACAGTAGCCTTTTAATGTTCAAATGAAAGGAAGAGTCTCAGGTCTCTTACTTTTAAATCAAAAGCTAGAAATGAGTAAACTTAGTGAAGAAGGCGTATGAGGAGCCGAAAGCTAGGCCTCTTGTGCCATTCAGTTAGCCAAGTTGTAAATGCAAAGGAAGAGTCCTTGAAGGAAATGAAAAGCAGTACTTCAGAGAATACACAAATCACAAAATAAGCGAAACAGTCTTATTGCTGATAAGGAGGAAGTTTTAGTGGTCTGGGTAGAAGATCAAACCAGCCAAAACATTCACTTAAGCCAAAGCCTAATCCAGAGTAAGGCCCTAACTCTCTTTAATTCTTGGAAGGCTGAGAGAAGGAGGAAGCTGCAGAAGTTTGAAGCTAACAGAGGCTGGTTCATGAGGTTTAAGGAAAGAAGCCATTTCCATGATATCCCATGCAAGGTGGAACAACAAGTACTGATGTAGAAGCTACAGCAAGTTATCCAGAATATCTAAGATAATTGATGAAGGTGGCGCCACTAAACCACAGATTTTCAATATAGACAAAACAGCCTTATATTGGAAGAAGATGCCAATAGGACTTTCATAGCTAGAGAGCAGTCAACGCCTGGCTTGAAAGCTTCGAAAGTCAGACTAATTTTCTTGTTAGGGGCCAATGCAGTTAGTGACTTTAAGTTGAAGGCAGTGATCATTTACCATTCTGAAAATCCTAGAGTTATTCTAAATCTCCTCTGCCTATGCATTCATAAATGGAACAACAATGCCTGGATGACAGCACATCTGTTTACAAGATGGTTTACTGAAGATTTTAAGCCCACTTTTTTCTCTCTCTCTCTTTTTTTTAATATTACATTAAAAAAATATGAAGTCCCCATATACCTCCCACCCCCCCACCCCACTCCTCCCACATCAACAACCTCTTTCATCATCATGGGACATTCATTGCATTTGGTGAATACACTTTGGAGCACTGCTGCACCACATAGATAGTGGTTTACATTGTAGTTTACACTCTCCCCCAGTCTACCCAGTGGGCCATGGCAGGACCTACAATGTCCAGCATCTGTCCCTGAAGTACCACCCAGGACAACTCCAAGTCCTGAAAATGCCCCCACATCATATCTCTTCTTCCCTCTACCTACCCTCAACAGCTACCATCGCCACTTTCTCCACATCAGTGCTACAATTTCTTCCATTACTAATCACAGTAGTTCCATAGTAGAATATCAGTAAGTCCACTCTAATCCATACTCTGTTCCTCCATCCTGTGGACCCTTGGATGGTTATGTCCACTCTACCTCTATATCAAGAGGGGGCTTAGATTCTCCATGGATGATGGATGCAATTCTCTTGCTTGCTGTTATAGGCACTCTTGGCCCCCTGGTGTGGTGGTTGAACTACTTCACCTCCCTGTTCACTGGCCAGGGTAAGTCCAATAAACCAGAGGGCAGGAGTTGCAAGTCTGCTGAGGCCCACTTTTGAGTAGCTGCTACTCAGGAGGAAAAAAAGATTCCTTTCAAAATATTACTACTCATTGACAATGCATATGGTCACACAAGAGCTCTGATGGAGATTACGAAATTAATGTTTCATGCCTGCTATCACACATCTATTCCACATCCCATAGATCAAGGAGTTATTTCAACCTTCAAGTCTTACATATTTAAGAAGTATATTCCATAAGGCTATAGTTTCACCATAGAGAAATTCCCTTGATAGATCTGGGCAAAAAATTCAAAATCTTACAGAAAGTATTCAGTATTCTAGATACCATTAAGAACATTTGTGATTCACAGGAAGAGGTTAAAACATCAACATTAATATGAGTTTGGAAGAAGTTGATTCCAATTCACATAGATGACTTTGATGCATTCAAGACTTCAGTGGAGGAAGTAACTGCAGATGTAGTGGGAAGAGCAAGAAAAGTAGAATTAGAAGTGGAGCCTAAAGATGTGACTGAATTGCTGCAATTTCATGATAAAGGTTGAATGAGGAGTTGCTTCTTGTGGCTGAGCATAGGTAGAATCTACTCCTGGTGAAGATGCTGTGAACATTGTTGACAACAAGAGATTTAGATAAAGCAGCAGCAAGGTTTGAGAGGATTAACTCCATTTCGAAAGAAGTTCCACTGTAGGTGAAATGCTATCATAAGCATCACAATCTACAGAGAAATCGTTCATGAAAGGAGGACTCAATCAATGCAGCAAACTTCACTGTTTTATTTCAAGAAATTGCCACAGTCACCCCAACTTTCAACAACCACCACTCTGATCGTCAAGAGCCATCAACATTGAGGTAAGACCCTCTCCACCAGCAAAAAGATTACAACTTACTGAAGGTTCAGATGATGGTTAACTTTTTTTTAGAAATCCATTATTTTTTATTTAAGGAATTATAGCAGTTTGATATCATTTATGAATTCCTAAAAAAAAGGATTGTTTGTAAACTGGTCTGTTCCTCTGGGTGTGAGCCCTTTTGATTTTATTAGATTCACCTGAGATGTCTTTGATTAAATTACTTATTAAGATTAGGGTTTTGGTTCAACCATGTCAGTAGGGTGTGACTCAGAGTTGAGTCCCTGCCTCCTTCATGTGCAGATGTAAACGGACACAAGAAGAGAGTTCTGTAGACATGGAAGAAGGGAGAACTTTGATCCTGGAGTCCCGGGGAGAGGTGAACCATTTGCCTGATAGTTTGCAGCTGGGCAGCTGGGCAGCTGGGCAGCTGAGCAGCTGAATAAGCCTGGAAAGAAACGAGCCCTATGCCAGCCTAGAGTTGAGATCAGGAGCTAAACCAACGGCGCTCTAAGAGGAAGAAGGAAGGAGAACACAGGCAGAGAGCCATCTTGCTTCAAAATGTAGCAACTAACTGGTGAGAAAGTAGCTTTGAGTGGGGCTCTTTAGGGCCTTGTATCAGTAAGTTTTTCCCCAAATAAATACCCTTTATAAAAGCCAACAGATTTCTGGTACTTTGCATCAGTATCCTTTTGGCTGACTACACAAGTAAGGTTTATATACACTGGATTTTAGATATGATACTATTGCACCCTTATTAGACTACAGTGTAGTGTAAACATAACCTTTATATGCATTAGGAAACCAAAAAGTTACTGTGAATCCCTTTATTGCAGTATTTGCTTTATTGCAGTGGTCTAGAACCAAACTGGCAATATTTCAGAAGCATGCCTGTGCTGTAACTTCCCTTGTATTTAAATATATATTTGACTTCTTTTCAAATAGGCCTTTTTGTTTTCAATAATCTCTAGAAATTTACTTGTGAGAACAAGACCCTGTCTCCTCTGTAGATCACAAAGTAATTCCTGAGGGGGTTGGGTAATTATTGTGGGTGTGGGATTGGGAGGTTGTGGAGGGTTGTTCTTTATTCTTCAGAAATCCTCAAGTGTAAAAAAGAAACTATAAAATGCATGTGAGAATAGTGCTGTGATAGACTTCTGGCTAGTGGTCATTCCCCTTGTGATTAAAGCCATTTCCAAAATTGAGTCTGCAATCTTTTTTTTCCACAACAAAGTCAATTAATTTTATGTCTTTCTATAGGAAATTCCATGTGACTTATTCTCCCTGCTGTGCTCATGATAGATATATGTGGGAATGTACCTTAAGCTTTTGCGTATTGCATTGGCTTAGATCAAATAGCTTCATTTTAATGCAGTAATTTCAAAAAAGTTCAGATATAGAATAGGAAAATAAAGTATACCTTATAAATCAAACTACATGCTAAACAGATTATACCTATTTTTAGGAATTAAAGGATTATTGTTTAGAAAACAGATGAATAAGCAGCTCAGAATCAGGATATTTAAAAGCATACATCATGATAGTTTATAATCCATTCTAATTCCACACTCAAAGAGTAAAACGGTGGTTTGTTTTAAATTGGTTTAACCAAATATTTGCAGCCTTCCTTTTGAGAGATATATTTGGTGTGTCTATAAATTATTGTATATGAGGCCTTTGGAGACATGTTTTTTATGTGCAGAATTTAAGATGAAATCTTCTACCAGCATAAAATGCCTATTTTGTCATTTGCTTTATTGTTTTAGGTTATTTACATAATAGTTTTACCACTAAAAAAAGTTCATACTACAATATATGGAAATATAGCTCTCAGTTCAAACACAAATGTGTGTGTATGTATGTGTAAATTGACAAGCTAATACTAAAGTTTACATGGGAATGCAGAAACCCAGAGCAGCCACAGAACTCTTGAAAAATAATATGGAAGAACTTGCTCTTTAAGATACTAAGACATATTTTTATTTTTTAAAAATTTGTTAAAGATTTATTTATTTATTTATTTCTCTCCCCTTCCCCCCTACCCCGGTTGTCTGTTCTCTGTGTCTATTTGCTGCATCTTCTTTGTCCGCAGCACGGGAATCTGTGTTTCTTTTTCTTGCCTCATCTTGTTGTGTCAGCTCTCCGTGTGTGTGGCGCCATTCCTGGGCAGGCCACATTTTCTTTCGCGCTGGGCGGCTCTCCTTACGGAGCGCACTCCTTGTGCATGGGGCTCCCCTATGGGGGGGCACCCCTGCGTGGCAGGGCACTCCTTGCATGCATCAGCACTCTGCATGGGCCAGCTTCACATGGGTCAAGGAGGCCCGGGGTTTGAACCGTGGACCTCCCATGTGGTAGACGGATGCCGTAACCACTGGGCCAAGTCCGCCACCCCTAAGATATATTTTTAAAGTATTGTATTTAAGACTGTTATTGGCCCAGAAATAGCCAGATAGACCAAAAGAGCAGAATCAAATAGAGAGCCCCAAAATGGACGCACACTATATGAACACTTGATTCTATGATAGAGAAAGCCCTGCAGAGCTATGTTTGCCTCTGGAGAGATGGGAGGAGGGTGATTATCACAAAGGAACCTTCAAGGAGAGTGGCAGTGTTCTCTATCTTGATTGGAAAGATGGTTACCTAGATGTATATATGTTTCAAAACTCCTCAAACTATACACTTAAGATCTGCACATTTTACTGAAATGCAATTATACCTCAATTTTTTTTAAAAATTACAAACAAATGGAAGATATTTAAAAAGAGGGAAACATATATCCAATTTATGTTTGAATATGGTGCTAGAATCCATCTTTCATTCTTAAACGGGACAAACCTAGACTGTCCCAAGATTTGAGGGTGTCTGCTCTCCTCTTCACTATTTGTGTCACGTTTGGCAAGTTCTTAAGTTCTCTAAATCTCGGTTCCTTATCCGTAGCATCAGGATAATAAGAATACCTACTTTAGAGGGTGGTTATGAGGCTTATATGAGACAGTAATTAGTATCTTAGGACAGGAGCTAAGTGAATGCTTAGTTAGTGTTCAACACTTTTTAAAAAACATATAGTATTTACTCTATGACAGTACTATTCTAGCATGTTATACATTTTAATCCATTAATCTTCACAATAACTCTATGAGGTAGGTATTATAATTATCCCATTTTACTGATGAGGAAATTCAGACCCAGAGAAGTTAAGTGACTTGACAAGTCATGCTGCTAATAATTAGAACCAGGTTTTTAAAAAGATACACTTAATTTTTAGAGGAGTTTTAGATTACAGAAAAGTTACATCTAAAGTATAGGGGCTTTCCATATACCCCACCCCCACCCCTCCCACATTTTCTCCTATTAATTACAACTTACATTAATGTGGTACACTTGTTACAATTGATGAACGAATATTGTAACATTGCTACTAGCCAAGGTCTATAGTTTACATTATGGTTTATACTTTGCTCTGTACAGTTTTATAGGTTTTGACAAAATGTTTAATGACCTGTATCCACCATTGTAATATCATGCAAAACAATTCCAATGCCCTAAAAATGCCCTGTGTTCCACCTATTCTACCCCTCCCTCCCCTCAGAACCTCTGGTAACCACTATCTTTATATCATTGCTGCAATTTCTTCCATTACTACAATACTAATAAGTCTACTTTGGTCTATGGCTGCATTCTCCTCTTATATTTGTTTATTCCTCAATATTGAGGCTTTTTGGATGATTTTTACTGCTCTGCTTCAGATTGAGAGGGAGCTTAGATCTTATGGGGCAGATGGAAGGAGTGTTTTGCTTGCAGTTGTAAATATTCTTTGCTTTATCAAATCGGGGTTGTCCATCATTATTATTTAGTTAGTTGTCCTGGGTGAGCCCAGTGAACTAGAAAATCAGGTATTGGCCACAACTCTGCTGAGATTCGTGGCTTAACCAGCATATGAACAGACCAAAGATTTAAATCTCTGGGACATGTATATAATAGTTATAGTGCTAATTATAGGCTCAAATAACGGGTAGAAAATTCATGACTAGGGAAATTATAAATGAGCCTAACTCTGTTATATGAGGAAACAGGTTATCATATATTCCTGGATAAGACCCACAGATGGGGTGTTGATTTGATGAGGCTGTGTGCCTTGCCTATAGTGTCTGGACATTTCTAGAGCCCCTGGGAGCACTGCTGTTTGAGGCATTGTTTACTATGGCAGTTAATAAGATCTGCCTGAGATGTGCATAAATGTAACCTCTGAAATGACCTCCTGACTCACTTTGAAATATCTTTGCCATTAAAAACTCTTTTGTATTTCATGTTTCTCCCTTTTAGTCAAGGTCTTTTTCCATATGCACCACTGGTTAATACTTGGTATTAATCCCACAGTGCCAGGGAGGCTTATTCCCAGGAGTTATGCCCCATGTCAGGGATTTGTGGATTCTGGCTTTGAGAGAGGCTATATTTAAGTAACAAGGATGCTTTCATGAGGTAACTCTTAGGTATTGGTTGTTATTAGGCTGAGTTTCTCTTTCACAAGAATAAGCACAAGCATTACTATCGAAGACTTGGCATATTGGTCTGTTTTCTTTTATTAGGCACTGCATATGTACTCCAGAGATTTTAGCTACTCTATTTGAGAACATAGAAGGATTCCTCAGGATGGGAGTTTAATATTTTGTTGGTTATTGAGTCTTCACCCATCAAGAAAACACCCTATGACAACATAAACACATTCATTTTTCATAGTGGCATGCCCCAGTTGTACCCCTACCCACACATCCCCCACAACCAACCCCCTACACCAGTGACACTCCCCTGCTATAGATCCCACAAGAACACTACCACTGTTGTATTCTTAACCACAGTTCTCAACCTTCCCCCATGTTCACCAAGCCACACATTCTCCTGTAGAACCAGGTTTGTAATGCAGGCACATGCTGTAAGCACTATTATGCTGCCTCCTATATTTATATTTTTAAGTAAAAAAAAAGTAAGGCACATAGAACCTAGTTGTCTGTTGAAAGGGCTTTGATTTTTAGTCTGGGTGATATGGGAAGCCATTCAAGTGTTTTGAGAAGAAGAGTGATATCTTTTAAAAGGATTGCTCTGGCTTAGAGGGGAAAGGTACAAGTTCATGGTGGTTTGGACCAATGTGGTCAAAATGGGTTGAGTGAGAAGCAGTTGGGTTTGGAATATATTTTTGAGGGTTAGCTGATGGATTAGATATGAGGTGTGAGAGAAAAGGAGGAATTAGGGATGGCACCAATGTTTTGGCATTGAACAATTGGAAGTTTGAAGTTACTATTTAATGAAATGGCAAGAGAAATTTTTTGGTAGTAGAGAGCGGTTTGTTAGAATTCAATAGTTCTACTTTGGACAATTTTGAGATGTCTATTAGACTTCTAAATGGAGACATAGGTTGAGAGATATATGAGTTTGGAGTTCAAGCAAGAATCACTGAGGAAATGTAAATTTGGGTTTCTCAGCATGCAGATGGGATATTGTAAAAGAGATTACCAAGAAAGTGGTTCCAAGAGATGAAGTCCAAGGACTAAGCCTTGGGAAGAAAGAACCAGCAAAGGAGACTAAAAAAAAAAAGAGCCACTGAGATAGAAGGAAATATCCAGAGAGTATACTGGGTCTTGGGATCCAAATGAAGAAAGTGTTTCAAGGAGTAAAGTGACACCTATGTCAAATGCTTGCTGAGAAGACATGTCAAAAGAGGACTAAAAATTGACCACTGGGTTTAGTGATATGGAAATCCTTGTCATTTTTGACACAAATGCAGACACAGACGATGTATATATGCTTTTATAGAGAGAAAGATAAATAGGAAAATGGAAGGCTACAACCAAAATTAACGGTGCTTATGGTTGCACTTTGGGATTACAGGTGATTATTAATTTGTTGTATTTTTGCTCTCTATATTAAAAAAAAGACATATTCCTTGGTAATTTTTTTCCTAAATATTTTAGATTCAGTTACAAAATTTTACTCCTTAAATAGCTGAAAGTTTAGAGTTTGTTCGTTTAAATGACCCACTACCAAAATAAAATTTAAAAAAGATAAAAGAAGAAAAGTCTTCAAACTGCAGTGACACAAGTATCAACATCAAAAGAGTCTCAAGTGGATTCTTTTCTTTTTTTTCATTTTTTAAAAATATTACCTTAAAAAAATATGAGGTCCCATTCAACCCCACCACCCCCACCCCCCACTCCCCCCACAGCAACACTCTCTCCCATCATCATGACACATCCATTGCATTTGGTAAGTACATCTCTGGGAATCGCTGCACCTCATGGTCAGTGGTCCACATCATAGCCCATACTTTCCCACGTTCCATCCAGTGGGCCCTGGGGGGATCTACAGTGTCCCGTAATTGTCTGTGAAGCACCACCCAGGACAACTCCAAGTCCCGAAAACGCCTCCACATCTCATCTCTTCCTCCCATTCAAGTGGATTCTTTAAGCACATTCATTTTAATGGTGAGGTGATCCTGGAATTCTCATCCTGTGCTCTGGAAAACTAATCATATCACCTTCCCTTAATACTTCTAGAGGGATCATGTCCAGGCAAATCAAATGAAGGGGATGTTTCCTCTCACTTGAAAGGAAGAAGTTCCTAGACAGTGCCTTTTTCCATGCCTGACCTCAGTTCTAGAGTTCAATCAGCCTGATCTATGCTACCTAAAACAGCCTGGGAAACCTCGCTTCCTGTCATTTTTTGAGCTGTTTAGATCTTTGTCAGCTTACAAGGGCCGTTGTACTCAATCCATTTATCAGTCTGGTAAAATCAGAGGGCTGGAGCACCTCCATTTTAATGAATTCAATTCCTAATCATCAACCACATTTGACTTCTTTAGGCAGATATTCTTGGTGCTGAGGAATTCTCAGGAAGTACAGTTAACAGAGGCAACTGCCAAAATTACACAACTGCTCAATGTGAGAGATCAGTGGTCTATGCTTTGTGCATTATCTAGAGAGCAAGAAAACCATATGGAATTTAAGGGTTAGAGGAAGTGCTTGACTTACATTTACATTTAATATTAATATATTAGCTGTAAAGATCCTCCTTTTAATTCCTAAATTTATTCTTAAAAGTTGGATCATATTCAACCAGAATGTGAGTCTTGAATTAATTGTACATCTCTTACCTGCTAATCTGGCATGGCTATAACTGAAAGCAAAGATACCATATAATCCCTTTAATTTCCACTTCAAAATCCAATGACAGCTGTCAACTAAATTGCCTGGTGAATTTAGTGGGTGGCAGATAAGATAAACATGGAATTTACAGTAATTACCTAAGGCCCCCCCAAGATCCACCTATTTTGAAGGAGTGGAATAATCCTAAGAACATAATGGGATCTGCAACTACTACTCTCTCCCAGGCTCTCTGTCACCTCAGGCCCAAATCTGCATGTCTCTCTTTATCATAGCTAAGTGTTCGTATAAGTGTACATCCATTTTGGGGCTCTTTGATCTATTTGTCTATTCCTGGGCCAATAGCAGTCTTAAATGCGATACCTTTAAAATATGTCCTAGTATTTTAAAGAACAAGCTCTTCCACATTGTTCTTCTTCAAGAGTTTTGTGACTGTCCTGAGTCCTCTGCATTTATACATAAATTTTGAAATTGGTTTATTGATTTCCATATACATATATACACACACTTTGATACCATTGTGATTTGCATTGACTGTAGATTAAATTGAAGACTGATTTGTACAATATTTCCACTTATTTAGATCTTTGTAATGACTCAGTTTTATAATTTTTCCTCAATTAAGTTCTCTCTCTCATGTGCTCTCTGAGTATGTGTGTGTGTGTATATATAATATATATATACATATATTAGATTTAAAGTGCTATATTAAAAAACCAAACTAAAAACCAAAGGTACAGTTTGCATTATGGGACAATTAAAATAATTATTTCATTTTTGAAGTGATAACATTAAAAAGAATGAAAAACACATTGTCATTCTTTTATATTATTCTATTTTGCTCTTTCATCATAAGAATGTAGTCTTTTTTCAGAATATACTGCAAGCTGGTCATGTCAAGTTTTTGCTTAAGATATTTATCTATACTTGGCCAGAAATTTCAGAGGCTCCTATACCAGTTAGCTAGTCTAAACTCTCATGTTAACATGAACATCTCCCTAATACATCACATTTCTCTCTCTCCTTTAGATCTGCATGGGGAGAGCAGGAATAGCTAAGTGGTGGAGCACCTGCTTCCCATATACAAAGTCCTAGGTTCAAGCCCTGGTACCTCCTAAATAAAAAAACAAAAGAAAAGTGCATAGACTTATTTGAAATATTTTAAAAATCTATAATAAACTACATTTTACTAAGAGTAGATATATTCTGGTTAACTGATGTGGCCAGAAAAAAAATAAGCATTATTAAATAAGAATGTACTCTTTACCAACACAAGTTGAATCCTTCCCCCACCCCTCCCAAAAAAAAAGCTACTCCAGGAAAGGTCTCATTCTATAAGACTTATCATTTCCAAATCACAGTGAAAAGAATTTGAGTAATGTACCAATTTTTCCCTACTATGTGCCTTAAAGATATCTCACAAAAATTGATATCTGACACCACAGAAGACATGCAGAATATAATAGCGTAGTGACAGTACTGAGGTTGATTGTTACACACATATTAAACTCTTTGATTTTGGCTACATTTTGTTTATTTAGACAGAACATTGGCCCAATAACATAAAAATAGAGAACAGCAGCTAGAATTTTATCTCCTTCAATGTTCAGAGGTAAATGATTAAACACTCTTTCCATTATTTTTTGCATATAACTCCTTTTTCATTTTGAAATCTGATGGCAATCAAATTCTGGCATTGTTCCAAGCATTTGTACAAACAGGACACTGAAGGTCATCACCTACAGCATATGAAAATGTACAGACTCTATCATTCACCAATTCTGGCACACTTCCAAACTATACCTAACAGTCCAGTTTCATTTTTGTCCAGGGGGCTGAATGCCAAGGATTGGATATAAGCAGCAAGATTACAGTCAAGAGACTCTGGAAATTGAAAATAGCAGACATAGTGAGACCTGCAAAGTCCCAGCTTCATCCCCTTCTGGGCCCAGGGCAGAAGAGGCGTGCATACCCTTCCTGCCCTTCTCACCCTCTACCCAGTAAATATTTTATTAGATTTTTTTCCTAGGGGCTTAAATTATTTGTGTGTGGTTTTAACATTTTTAAAATTATTTTTCTCTTAATTACTCTTTACAGACTTAAAGAATTTTTATATGTTGATATTTTTTATCCTGTAAACGTCTTAAACTCATTTTTTATTTTCAACATACTGTTTCTTTTGGACTTTCTAAATACACAGTCATATAATCTGCAAATAATGATTGCTTTTATCCACTCCAATTTTTATATCATTTGTATTTTTCCTTTTCTTATGTCCTGGCTAAGAATTCTAGTACAATTTCAAATACAGTGACTATAACCAGCACCCTTCTTCCCTTCTTTCACTAATTCACTAAGAATGAATGGATGTTGAATATTATCAGTATTTTTTTCTGCATCTGTTGAGAATATATGTTTTTTCTCTTTTAGTCTTTTAATATGGTTGATTTATTCTTTAATGTTAAACAAAGCTGCTGTCCCTGGGATAAACTCAATTTGGCCATTATGTATTATTTTTAAACTATTGCTGGGCACAGTTTTCTTTTTCTTTTTTTAACTTTATTTTTCAAGAAGTTTTAGGTTACAGAAAAGTTATGTCAGAAATATAGCAGAGAGAGAGGGAGCAAGATGGCAGCAGAATAAGGAGCTCCAAGAGTCAGCTCTTCCTACAGGGCAGCTGGTAATCAGTCAGTGCTATATAAAGCACCTGTTTGGGGGCCCAGGAGACCAGAAGAGCATCCTGCAATATCCTTTGAAGAATGGAAGGAGGAGACTGCCCATCTGGAGTGAAGATTTGTAAGTAGAGCACACCACACCACAGAGGCCTATGCCCATCCTCTGCTGGCAATGCAAGCTGCCTCAGGAGCTATTTACTCGCTTGAGTTGGAAGCTCCATTTCCAAAAATCAGGGGAGGAAGAGATGGTCAGGCATGGATTTCAGCTACTGATTAGTAAATTTGGCCATCTAAAGTCCATTCCTAAGAACAGCTAAAGTTTTGAGCTGTCCAAGTCAGAAAGAGGCCCATAGCCTCCATTTTAACTCTGTCCCCAGCATGAGGTGAAGTGGGGCTGATTGAGAATTATGGTGACTGTAGGAACTGGACTGTAGGGACTGGCTTCTTTCCACACAGATCAGATTGCAGCTCTAGCCCAGACTCCAGCTGGAGGGACCTGCAGCAGCCTGTCTGGGCAAATGCAGGTGCTTTCACCCCACACAGACTAGACTGGTGGGCAAACCTGTGGACACATTCTCTGCCCCCAGTAGGACAGGATAGGGGTGGTGTTTCCTCAACCTCTCCAGGCAACTGCAGCTGCTTTCAGCCTGCATGGACGAGGCTGTTGAACACATCTCTGACTCCATCCCCACCTATGATAGGACAGGAAGAGGTATAGTGTGCCCTTAGCCTCTCCAGGCAACTGCAGTCACAGGCCACACAGACTAGATTGATGGACAAATCTGTGAATACATCTCCACCCCCAATAGGATAGGAGGGGAAAAATTTTTCCTCAACCTCTCTGGGCAATTGCAGGTGCTTTCAGGCCACACGGACTAGAGTGTTGGTCACTCCTGTGGTTCCATCCTTGCCTCTGACAGGGCAGAAGGGACAGTGCTTTCTTACCCTCTTCCAGGTGACTGCAGCTGCTTTTAGTCCCCACAAACTAGATTATTGGACATGTCTATAGCTCCATCCACAACCTTGACAGAGCAGGAGCAGGGACTATGCTCCCTCACCCTCTCCAGACAACTGTGCTCACTTTTGGCCTGCACAGACTAGAGTCTGGGCACCCTGGAGGCTCCATTTCTGCCCCTGGCAGTGGAGAGGGGGTCCAGTGCGTCATCAGTCTACCTGGGCAACTGTGGTTAGTTTTGACTCACATAGCCAAATTTGCTGCCCACACCTGTGGCTCTATCTCTGCCCCAGGCAGGGGAGGAAAGAGTGTAGAGCTTCATCAGTCTCTCTGGACAACGACAAGCAGTCTTGGCCTGCTGGATTACTGCGCATGGCTGCAACTCTGTCCCTACCCCTGGCAGGGGAGAAAGGTAGGAGAAGCTTCAATGATTCCTGGGAAAACATGGGCAACTTTAGCCTCCACATTTTACAGTACCTACCACATCCTCAGCTCCTATTCTGCAACCAGCAAGGGAGAAAGGGCAAGAAATAGGTGACAAACAGCTGAAAAACTCAGATTGGCTAAACACAAGCCACTATAAATTCCAAATTAAGTTGAACCAAGTACAAAAGAGGGGCTATAGCACAGACAATTAAATATAAAGCCCTAGACTAAAGAGAGAAATTGAGCCCAGAATAAATACATCTAGTAAATGAGTACCAAGACATCAACAAAAATTTACAATCCATACCAAGAACAGGAAGATATGGCCCAGTCAAAGAAACAAACTAAGCTTCCAGATGACATAAAGGAGTTGAGACAACTAATCATAGATATTCAAACAAATCTTAAAAAACTCAATGAGATGGCTAAAGAGATTAAGGACATTAAGAAGAAAATGGGTGAGCTTGAAGAAGATTTGAAGGCATACATAGAAAAAGAGATCTTACAGGAATGAAAGGCACAAAATATGAAATTAAAAATACACTGAAGGCATATAAGAGCAGATTTGAAGAGGCAGAAGAAAGGATCAGTAAGCATGAAGACAGGGTCTCAGAAAACAAACATACAAAGAACAGATAAAGAAAAGTATGAAAACATTGAACAGAGTCACAGGGAACTAAATAACAGCAAGAGAACTAAATGACACAAACATCTGTGTAAAAGGTGTCCCAGAATGAGAAAAGGAGGGAAAAGGGGCAGAAGGAATATTTAAGGAAATGATGGAAGAAAATTTCCCAACCCTGTTGAAGGACATAGATATCTATGTCCAAGAAGTACAGTGTATTCCCTTCTAAATAAATCCAAATAGACCTACTCTGAGACACATACTAATCAGAATTTCAAATGTCAAAGGTAGAGAATCCTGAGAGCAGCAAGAGAAAATGGGTTCATCATATACAAGGAATGACCAATAAGATTAAGTGCTGATTTCTCATCAGAAACCATCAGAGGCAAGAAGGCAGATGTATGGTGTATTTAAGATACAGAAAGAGAAAAAATGCCAGCCAAGAATCTTAGGTATGACAAGATTGTCTTTCAAAAGTGAGGGAGAGTTTAGAATATTCACAGATAAACAGAGTTTGTAACCAAGAGACTGGCTTTGCAGACATACTAATGCAAGTGCTACAGCCTGTAAAGACAAGAGGGAGAGGCTTGGAAAAGAGTCTAGAAATAAAGATTATTTCAGTAAAAGTAACTAGAAGTGTAAAAATAGTGGTGAAAACAAGCCATAATAGATAAAACCCAAAGATCAAAATGGGTGAAATAAGAACCGCCTTTACAGTAATATTGAATGTTAATGGATTAAATTCTCCAATCAAAAGACACAGATTGGCAGAATGGATAAGAAAATATGAGCCATCTATATGCTGTCTGTGAGAGATTCACCTTAGACCCAAAGATACAAATAGATTGAAAGTGAAGCCAGACGTGGATCAGGATTGTAATTAATAATACAAATGCAAGAATGTTCTTCTATGAAATAGAGCAAATGTATGTTACTATTACAAGGTGGTAAGCATATAGTGATGCATGGGAAAAATACAATTAATGTAACTCATGGAATATAGTTAACAGCAACATTGTGTTCTTTCATCAATTTTCAAAAAAGGTACTGTGTCAACTCTAAGGGTCAATAACAGGGAGGTATGGGATTTTTTCTATTGGACTAAGGAAAATGTTCAAAAGTTTACTGGAGCAATGACTGCAGAATTCTATGATGAAAGTAAGAGCCATTGTATGTATACTTTGGATATAATGTACAAGGACTGGAACTGTATAAACACAGTGAACCATGTGGTGGAAGATGGACTATATTTAACAGTACAGTAAAAAAAAACAGTACAGATATGAGAATGTTCTCTCAACTATAACAAATATACAATACTAAGCCTATGTATGTAATCTTAATAAAAGGGGGTATATGGAAAAAAATATACCAACTGTATACTATGGACCATAGTTACTGGTAGTAGTGTGATCATATTCTTTCATAATCTGTAACAAATGTTCCAAAACAATGTAAGGTTTTGGTGGAAGGGTTATGTATGGAGATTCTGCACATTATGCATGATTGTTTTATAAGCTTACATCTCTAATAAAAAAAGGAAAAAAAATTCTTTCCAAAAAAGTATAGGGGATTCCCATATACTGCACTCACTCCCCCTCCCACATTTCCCCTACTGATAACATCTTACATTAGTGTGGTACATTTCTTACAATTTATGAAGAAATATTAAAGCATTGATACTAACCATGGTGTATATTTTACATTATGGTTTACGCTTCCTAGCATACAATTTTATAGGTTTTGAAAAAATATACAATAGCCTGTATCTGTCATTGCAATGTCATGAAGAACAATCCCAATGCCCTAAAAGTGCCCTATGTTCTACCTATTCTTCCTTCCCCCTCCCCTCAGAACCTCTGGTAACCACTATCTTTTTATCAGTGTTATACTTTCTTCTGTTACTACAGTAATGATAAGTCTATTTGGTCCATGGTTGCATTGTCCCCTTATGTTTGTTCATTCTGTAATCTTGAGGATTTAGGGATGGTGATGCCCACTCTGCTTCAGATTTAGAGAGGGCTTAGATCTTAGACAGATAGAAGGAACTGTTTTGCTTGCAGTTGTAGATACTCTTTGATTTTTTGGAGTGGGGTTGTCCATCATCATCATTCTGTTAGTTTCCTGGACAAATCTGATGAACTGGAGAATGGGTATTGGCCTCACCCTTCTGAGATTCAGAGCTCAACCACCATATAAACAGACCAAAGTTTTAAGTCTCTTGGACATATATTTAGTAGTTATAGTGGTAATTATATTTTCAAATAAAAGGGGTAGAAGAATCATGTGTAGGGAAATTATAAATGCATCTAGCTGTTACATTGGGGAAATAGATTATCATATAGTCCATGGTAAGGTCCTCCAACAGGGTGCTGACTTCATGGGGTTATATGCCTTGCCTATAGTGTCCAGATGTCCCTAGAGCCCTCAGGAGCACCTGTGTGTGGCTTTGTTTACTGTGGCAGTTAGTGAGATCCACCTGAGATGTGCATAAGCATAACCTCTGAAATGAATTCCTGACTCACTTTGAAACTCTTAACCATAAAAACTCTTTTGTATTTAATGTTTCCTCCTTTAGGTCAAGGTCTTTTTCAAAATGCATCCCTGGGGAAGCGGACTTGGCCCATTGGATAGGGCGTCTGTCTACCACATGGGAGGTACGTGGTTCAAACCCTGGGCCTCCTTGACCCATGTGGAACTGGCCCACGTGCAGTGCTGATGCGCACAAGGAGTGCCCTGCCATACAGGGGTGCCCCCGCCTAGGGGAGCCCCACATGCAAGGAGTGCACCCCGTAAGGAGAGCCGCCCAGCGTGAAAGAAAGTGCAGCCTGCCCAAGAATGGTGCTGCACACACGGAGAACTGACACAGCAAAATGACGCAACAAAAAGAAACACAGATTCCCATGCCGCTGACAACAATAGAAGCAGACAAAAGACAAACATGCAGCAAATGGACACAGAGAAGAGACAACTGGGGTGGGGGGGAGGGGAGAGAAACAAAAATGAAATCTTAAAAAAAAACAACAAAAAAACAAAATGCATCCTTGGTTAATGCTTGGTGATAATCCCATGATGCCAGGGAGGCTTATCCCCGGGAGTCATGTCCCATGCCAGGGAGAAGGTAGTGAGTTTGTTTGCTGAGTCTGGCTCAGAGAGAGGCCACATTTGAGTAACAAGGAGGTTTTCAGGAGGAAAATTTTAGGAAATTATTAGGCTGTTAAAATTTTACAAGAATAAGGTTCATAAGTTCAAGCATAATTATTGAAGTCTTGGCATATCGGTTCATTTTCTTTTATTACACACTGCTTATGTATTCTTGAAATTCTTGCTACTTTGTTAGAGAACATAGCAGGACTCCCTAGGATGGGAATTTAATATTTGTTAGTCATTGTGTAGATCTCCACCCACTGAGACAACACTGTATGACCACATGAATACATTCATATTCCATAGAGGCATATCCCAGGTGCACCCATCCCCCCCCCCCACCAACACCCTGTAGCTGTGACCCTCCCTTGCCATAGTTGTCAAAAGAACACTCCCACAATTGTATTCTCATCCACAGTCCTCTATCTCCCCAGAGTTCACTTGTTTCTTCCTCCAGCCTTCCCCCCCACCTCTATGGATAGCCCAACCCACCCCCAACCCCACTCACACTCACACTCCAGGATTGTTGACACCACTCACATTGTTGCACCACCATCACCCCTGTTCACTGTCAGACCACCCCATCCACCTTATCATAGATTCTACCCAGAGTGAGTACTGGCTCACTACTCTCTATTACCTTTCTATCTCTGGTAACCTATCTTCCAAACTCTACCTCTGCGAGTCTGTTCAATATCCTTGCTCATATCAGTAAGGTCATGCAATATTTGTCCTTTAGTGCCTGACTTACTTAACTCAACATAAGGTCTCCGAGATTTATCCATGTTGTCACATGTGTCAATACTTGATTCATTATTACAGCTGAGTATTATTCTATCATGTGTATATACCATATTTTGTTTATCCATTCAGCCTTTGATAGACATTGTGTTGCTTCCAACTTTTGGCAGTTGTGAATAATGTCACAATAAACATTGGTGTGCATATATTCGTTCATGTTCCTCCTTTCAATTCTAGGTATTTTCTTAGTGGGATTGCTGGATCATATGGCAGTTCTGTACCTAGCTTCCTGAGGAACTACCAAATTATCCTTCACAGTGGCTGCACCATTCTACTTTTCCACCAGGAGTGGATGACTATTCCTATGCCTCCACATCCTAACACTTGTAGTTTTCTGCTTTTTAAATAGCAGCCAGTTAAATATGGGTAATATCTATACTAACTTATTATAGTTTTGATTTGCATTTCCTAATAGTAATACTGAACATTTTTTCATGTGCTTTTTCACCATTTGTATTTCCTCCTTGGAAAAGTATCTATTCAAGTCTCTTGCCCATTTTTTAAATGGATTGATTTTTTATTTTTGTGATGTAAGATTTCTTTATATATGCTAGATATTAGGCCCTTATTAGATAGCTCATTCCCAAATATTTTTTCCCATTGAGTAGGCTACCTTTTCACTTTCTTGACAAACTCCTCTGAAGCACAAAAGTTTTTAATTTTGAGGAGGTCCTATATAATTTTTCTTTCATTGCTTATGCTTTGAGTGTAAAGTTTATGAAACCATTTCCTACTATAAGATCTCGTATATGCTTTCCTATAGTATCTTCTAGGACTGTTATGCCCTTGGCTCTTATATTTAGGTCTTTGATCCATCTTGAGTTAATTTTTGTATAGAGCATGAGGTGGTGATCCTCTTTCATTTTTTTGGATGTGGATATCTAGCTCTCCTGGCACCATTTGTTGAAATGACTTTTCTGTCCCAGTTGAGTGGGCTTGGTGGCCCTGTTGAATATCAGTTGGCTGAATATGCATCAGTGTATATCTAAACTCTCAATACTTTTCCATTGGTCAAAATGTCTATCCTTGTGCCAATACCATGCAGTTTTAACCACTGAAGCTTTGTAGTATGCTTTAAAGTCAGGTATTGTGATTCCTTCAATTTTGTTTTTCCTTTTTAAGATTTTTTTTTTTTGGCTCTTCAGGACTCATTACCCTTCCAAATAAATTTGATAATTGACTTTCCCATTCAGCAAAAAATGATGTTGGAACTTTTATTGGGATTGCACTGAATCTGTAAATCACTTTGAGTAGCATAGAAATCTTAATACTTAAGTCTTTCAGTCCATGAACATGGAATATTCTTCCATTTATTTGGGTCTTCTTTGATTTCCTTTAGCAATTATGCATAGTTTTCTTGGATTTGCATGTAAATATAAGTTTCCCTGTGTACTACTTTATCTGCATTCCACAAGTTTTAATATATAGCACTCATTTCTAGGTATTTTCTAATTTTTCTTGCAGTTTATTTTACTCATAAGGTATTTTAAGTTGTGCTTTGTAATTTCCAAATGTATGGGAATTTTCTAGTTATCTTTTTATTATTGCTCTTTAGCTTAATTCCATTGCAGTCAAAGAACATTATCTGTATGATTTAAATCCTTTAAAATTTGTTATGATTTGTTTTATGTTTGATTATACATTGGATTTTTTATAAATGTTCTATGTGAATTTGGAAAGAATATATTCTATACTTTCTCAGTTCTTTTTCAAATATAAGAGCAATAAGTTTTGTTGTTCTGTTCAAATCTTTTTTATCCTCAGCCATTTTATTGCCTGTTTAATCTTAGTTACTGAGAAAGTTGTGTTAAAATCTCCCACTGTGATTGTGAGTTTACATATTTATCCTCTTTAGTTCTGTCATTTTTTGCTTTATATATTTTACACCATGTATTTTAGATCCTTACAAATTTACAATTGTTATATATTCTTAGAGATTTGAGATTTTATCATTATGAAATATCCCTCTTTATCACTAGTACTGTGGTTTGCTTTTACTTGGATATTAATAAAGCTACACTATCTTTGTTTTGGTTGGCATCTGCATGATATATCTTTTTTCCTCCTTTTATTTGCCAATTTTCTGAGTCCTTATATATTAAATGTGTCTTTTGTAAGCACCATTGAGTGTTTAAATTCATAATGACAATCTTTTTCTTTTAATTGAGACATTTATATATATTTAATGTAATTATTGGTATATTTCAGGATAAATCTACCACTATATTATGTTCTGTTTGTCCCATCTACTGTATATTTCTTTTTATCTCCTTTTGCACCTACTTTTGGATTGATTCTTTTTTATTTATTTATTTATTTATTAAAGATTTATTTAATCTCCCCCGGTTGTCTGTTCTCTGTGTCTTTTTGCTGCGTCTTGTTTCTTTGTCTGCTTCTGTTGTCATCAGCGCCACGGGAAGTGTGGGCGGCGCCATTCCTGGGCAGGCTGCACTTTCTTTCACGCTAGGCGGCTCTCCTTACGGGTGCACTCCTTGCGCGTGGGGCTCCCCTACGCGTGGGGGCACCCTTGTGTGGCACGGCACTCCTTGAACGCATCAGCACTGCGCATGGGCCTGCTCCACACGGGTCAAGGAGGCCCAGGGTTTGAACCACAGACCTCCCATGTGGTAGACGGATGCCCTAACCACTGGGCCAAGTCCGTTTCCCTCTTTTTTATTATTTTATTTTTTTCTCTATTGTACTGGAAATTATGTATTCTTTTGGGGATTGTGTTAGAGATTATAACATCCTTGACTTATGAAAGTCAAATGATAATATACTTTTGCTGTCCATCAAGACAATATAAAAATCTTAGAATACTGACACTGTTACTCTCCTCCCAACTTATGTGTTGTTAGTGGGATGTACTTTGATTCCCCAAGAATTACTTCATACAATTAACATTTAATAATATTTAATATTTTATACAATTAATATTTACATATATTTACTCATATGTTTCCCATTTTTATTGTTATTACTGCTTTCATGCATCTCTGACCATCCATCTGTAGTCATTTTCCTGCTGCCTAAGAACATCCTTTAATATATCCTTTTTTTTTTTAAGATTTATTTTTTATTTCTCTCCCCTTCCCACCTCCTCAGCCCTTGTCTGCTCTCTGTGTCCATTTGCTGTGTGTTCTTCTGTGTCCACTTGCATTCTTTGTCAGTGGCACTGGGAATCTGTGTCTCTTTGTTGTGTCATCTTGCTACATCAGCTCTCCATGTGTGTGGCCCCAATCCTGGGCAGGCTGCACTTTTTTCATGTGGGGCAGCTCTCCTTGTGGGGTACACTCCTGTGCGTGGGGCTCCCCTATGTGGGGGACACCCCTGCGTGGCATGGCACTCCTTGCACGCATCAGCACTGCCCATGGGCCAGCTCACCACACAGGTCAGGAGGCCCTGGGTTTGAACCCTGGATCTCCCATACGGTAGTCAGATACTCTATCAGTTGAGCCAAATCCGCTTCCCTTTAATATCTCCTTTAGTGAAGATCCACTAATGATTGATTCTCACGGTTTTTGTTTAACTTAAAATGTTATTACTTCACCTCCATTTTTTTAAGGATATATTCTCTGGATGTAGAATTATAGGTTATGTTTTTCTTTATCACCACATCAAACATTTCAGGCCATCACCTTCCGGATTATCTGTGTTGAAAAATCAGCCGTAAGTGTAACTGTTCTTTGAAGGTAATCGGTATTGTTTCTCTGGTTGCCCTAAAGTCTTTCCATCTTTGATTTTCAGCAGTTTTTGTGTGATGTGCCTGGGTATATGTTTCTTTTTATTTATTCTGCTTGACTTCTGTTAAGTTTCTGGTATCTGATTTGATATCTTTTATCAATCTGGAAAACTCACATATATTTTCACATGGCTCTCCATTCCCCCATTCTCTATCTAGTCTCCTTTTCAGACTCTTAATTACATATATCTAAGACCTTCTTAATGAATTCTCTATTTATTTTGCCTTCTCCCTTTGTAATTCTTTCTGGCTATTTTCTTTTGACCCATCTTCCAGTCATCTCTCCAACCTGCCATTAAACCATTTCCTTGAGTTCTTAATTTTGGTTGCTTTATTTTTTATTTGTAGAGTTTCTCTTTCTTTTTCAAATCTGAAATGTCCCTTTCATAATTTTCAGTTGTCTGTGAAAATTCTCGATCTTGTATTTTATTTTCTTAAACATAGTAGTCAAAGTTATTTTTAGACCTGTACCTAATAATTCTGGTATCTGAAATTCCCATGACTCTTGTTTCTGCTGTTCCTGTTCATGTCATCTTGGTGTGTATGTTTGATTATCTCTGTGTGCCAGATATTATATTTTTAAAACTTCTTATAGCAATAATTTGAGAACTAGGATGATGTTATTTTACACTACAGGGCATCTTTATTTCCCACTTCCAGATGCACTGGGGGCACTTGCAAAATTGGGATCACCTTAATTCAATATTAAGGATCAAGATTTTCTAAGCCACCCAGATGACTGAAAGTTGAGTTGCAGTCTGAACAAAGCAGGTATTTCCATTGTCTGTTGCTTTGTTATAAGTTACAGTAAAGTTTAGCAGCTAAAACAAGAAGCATTTTATGTGCTCACAATTTTGTAATTGATTAGGACTTGATGGAGACAATTTTCTCAGCTCTTCTTGGCATCAGTTAAGGTAGCTCAGTTGGAGCTGAAGAATGTATTTCCAAGATAGTTTCGCTCACATGCTGGTAAGTTGTTGCTGGGATAGGGACTCAGCTAGGGTTATTGGCTGGGTTCTCTGTTTTCTTCCATAAATGGCATATCCATGTGGCTAAGCAATGCTTCTCACTGTGCAGTGGTCTTACAGAAGTCAGATTTCTTAAATGGTGCTTATCTTAGACCAGATTTCAAAAGAAGAAGCTCTTAGGCCTTTTTAAGATTAAGGCACAGAATCACTTCTACTACCTTCTATTGGGTAAAGCAAGTCAGAGAGCCACCCCAGGTCTGAAAGGACTATACAATGGCATTAATATGAGGCAATGTGATTCTTTGGGGACCACCAAAGTTATAATCAACCACAGCTGGTTTACCTCCAGTTTACCATTTTTCATGGGGTACAGCACTTTGGAACCTCAATTAAAATTTGAAACCACTGTCCTTTCTGGACCAGCATCCAAGTCCTCTTCCCCCCGCCCCCCCCCCCCCCCACCTCTCCATTTCCCTGTAGAACTATCTGAAATTCTGCTTAGTCTCTCAACTTCTCTTCTTCAATATCTTGGTCTAGTCAGCCTTAGGTCTTTACTCTCAAATGCAATATGTATTTCTAAAATTTTACATTCAATTTTTCTAGCTATTCTCGATAGTAGAACTGATACAAATTACTTACTTAGCAATAATCTAGTAATTCCTGATTATCATTTCATGTGTGCATTCTCTTCTTTCATCTGTATGCTAATTCTCTCCAGGCTTTATACTAAACACTGTACATTTATACCCCAGTACAGTTACCCTCCACACAAGAAGCTTTAATATAGTATGCTGCTGAGAGAAAGCAGGAGTAAGAGTGCCAGTGGGGCTCAGAGAAGCAGGAAGCTACTGGGCCAGTATAGAAACTAGTGTTGAGGCCGTAATAAGGGATGGAATAGCAAGGCTGGAGCACCATTTGACTTTGAACCTACTGTGTAATTATTTCTGTAGCACCTGCTAATATGTTATATGATTCAAGTACTTTGACCACCAAGGCCCCATTAGTGAGCAGTCTCAAGCCACCATTACATAATCCTATGACTTAATCATATTTGCAGAGAGTCTATTAGCAGTGCTCCCAGAAAGATTATAGTCTTCTCTAGTTTTCTGGGATCCAAACTCACATTCATGATTCAAGACAAATGGGGTGAGATTATAACAGGAACCATAAATAATGATTTGTTTTGGAAAATTAGTCTTTTTCCTCATGTAGAACTGTATTGAGAGTCAAGTACTGACCTCTAGTGACAGTCAAGATTGCAAATAATCTTCCCAAATTTTTACTATGATATGTATTAATTTGACTTTATAAAGCTTTATGCTTGAATATATTTCTAATATGTCAAAAATCCAACAATACTTTAACTTTTGAAAAGCTCACATGCCACTTCGTAGAACTTTGCTTTATATAGTTTTCTCGTCACCTACAATCTTTTTCTATGGCTAATTGAGAGCAAGCTCTACCCCCAATAAGATAAGGTTAGGAATATTTGTATAACACTGCAGGCAAAATATGTGTACAATACTGGGAGTATTTGTTTATGTCCATCATAAAAGTATTAGATTAAGGAATGAGAACCTGAAATTCTAACCCCAGTAGGCCACTGATGGCCTTCAGCAGACCACCTAAGATCTCTGTGCACTATATTATAACCCTTTTGCCCCAGGACCATGACTTACCTAGAATCTGAGGGCAGCATACAATTCACAATCTCTGTATCTGGCAGAGGCTCCCTACAAAACTTCTGAGCCTCTAACCATGTTATATCTCCTGGGGGGAAAATTTTCATTCTAGCAACCTCCACTGTGGTCAAGGTAGAGACTAAGACTAGGATATGGGCAAAATGGCTATGCAAACCCTCTCAGCTTGATACCTTGTCTCCTACTTCCAACAGAAGCTCCTGCCACTGGTTCTAGTCAAAACCCTCAACAGGCTCTTGCTATTTGTAGGCCTTACTCCTGCTGGCTCCTGGCTCAACCTCCATTGGTGGTTGGTAGCAAAGCTCCTGACAGGTCTAGTAATTTCCAGTGGCAATCCTGGCTGGTAGCTCTTGTAGACCTACCAGTGTCTCTAGTCTTCTAGGTTTCTCAATGCAAAAACATATAGCATTACCACCTAAGACATCTTTGTATCAAGTTCTCACTTTCTTGTTCTTCCTAAATTCATATTTTTCCTAAACCAAATTTCAAACCTACCAAGGACTATTCATTCAGACTGTTCATCTCACTGGCTTGTTTACTAGATCTGGATCCATCATCAATCCCTACCCTCCACTCCATTATCTTCAATAGTGCCTTCACTAGCTCCTTTCCCTCAGCAAGCAAACATGCTCAAGTCATTTTTTAGAAAGGAAAACTAATATTTGGTCTCACCTCCCCTTCAAACTATTGTAGTATTGACTATCTCTTAATTCCCTTCACCATAACACTTCTTCAAAGCGTAGTTTAAACAAAAAGATTATACTCCTCAACTCCCATTCTTTCATCAACCCATTATAATCTGACTTATCCTTTCAGTTCTCTACTGAACTTGCTCTCTCTTCTAGAGTGTCCAAACTGAGAAATTCCGGTGGCCTATTTTTTAGCCCTTATTCAAGTTGATTTTTCCCCAAGATTTGTTAGCTGCCCCTTCTTTTCCCTGGGCCTCCCGAACATCTCCCTGATTCCTTCCTTGCCATGATTGGATGACTGCACCATACAGTGCAGGGATTAGGTCTATTTTGGATATCTTGGAGCCAGGGTTAGTAGAAAGTGTGTATCTTATCCAAAGTGACCAGCGAACCAAAAGCAAGTGAGTATTTAACAATTAAGAGATGATGATACAAAGAACCCAGAAGCCAGGAACAGAAACTTCAGAGTAAAGTAGATACATCAGAGACAACTTAGATGAGCGCTACCTCTCATAAAAGGAAAAAAAAAAAATAGGGTAGGCCATCTTTGAGTGTGTTGCTACAGTCTTCTATGCTTATTATCCTTCTTCCACTGCCCACCAGTTAAATCTGTGATTCTCAAAATCGGATGCTGAGACTCATCTCTGCAGGTTTGTTGTTTTTGAAACTCTTAGGCCATGATCCCATTCTTGGAGAGTCCGATTCTCTAGGTCTGGGCACCTGCATGTTTGAAACCACGACACTGTTGATTTTGAGATGCATCAAAGGCTGAGATCCATTGGTTTTGAAGTTTTGTCATTATTTTGTTTGAAATTTGTTTTGTTTTATGGTTGCATTCAGAATTTGTATTTAGTTTTGTGTTTGTAACAAAACTGGTTTAATTTAATATTGGGAGTTCATGAGACTTGTTTTTTCTTATGAGTCCAGTGACAAGCTACTCAAACCTAAAACACATTGATCAACCTCCCTAAAATTGTCTAAGCCTCCCAACATGGTTGCCAGACACCTGCAATAAGACTTTGGGCTGCCTTTCCAGTCTCATTTCCTCTACTCCCAGTTTGAAAATTTGTGCTCTACCACCACCACATTATAAGTAGTTCTCCAAACACACACTGTGGCATTCCCCCCCGATCATTGCTTAATCTAGCCCCTCTGTATGACTTGCCTATCCTTGCTAACCTTAGGCTCTTCTGCCCAACTTCCACATTTTGTTCTTTTATCAAGCTGTTCAACCCTACTCAATCTCTAATACTTAGCTCAAGTATCAACTCCTGCAGGGAGGCTACCCTAAACTTCCTTTAGGCTTTAATGGTGCATAATTCTATCTTTTTGCCTATATTGTACTGAATTGTCTCTGTTATACTTCCTTTAATGAAAATCATGCTTTATTCTTTGTTTTGATCCCAAGTCTTGCCCAAGCCTACCACAAAGTAAATACTCATGCAGTGTTTGTGAAATGAAAGAATAGATAAATTGGAAAAACAACATAGCATCATATTTTTATCTATGCCATATGTTCTCTCTTGAAATATCCTGTGGAGGAACATAGATCCACCCTAATGTCTTCTACACAGGAGGAGCTCCCATACTCCCTAAAAGTTCCAGAATTCCCTGAACTGAACTAGCAAAATCTCAAATGAGTTTTTATGGTTTTGCTCATCCCAACAGAGAATAGGAGCATCCATGTAGTTCTACTCTTGGCCATCTAATAATTTCATCTGTAGCACACTAATGCCAACTCTGATTGACACTACACAATTCTTTGAACTGTATGCCTTACCTAGGAGTAAGAAGACACATGATGCTCATTGAACAGTATTTTCATATGGATGGCTTTTAAAATTAGTATTGAATGTTCTAATCTAAGTGAATGTTCAGATCTAAGATCATGATCTGAAGCAAATGATTTCTCCATAAACGATTCCACCATAAAACTCACATAATATAAGATTCACAATTTTAACCATTTCACAGTGTACAGTCATGGTTTTTAGTATTTCCACGATGTTGTAAAACCATCACCATAATCTAATTCCAGAACATTTCCATCAACCCAAAAAGAAATCCCATACCTCCCAATTCCTCCTTTCTTTATTCTCTGGCAACCACTGATATACTTTCTATCTCTATGGATTTGACTATTTTGGACATTTCTTATAAATGGGATCATACCATATGTGACCTTTTGTGTCTGGCATATTTCACATAGCATAATATTTTCAAACTTCATCCATTTTGTACATGTATACGTGCTTCATTTTTATGTCTGAATAATATTCCATTGTATGAGTGTACCACATTTTGTTTATTCATCAGTTGATAGTCATTTAGATTGTTTCTATTTTTCAGAAATTACAAACAATGCTGCTATGAACATTTGTATACAAGTTTTTGTGAGAACATATATTTTTAGTTCTCTTGAGTATATACTTAGAGTGGAGTAGCTAGGTCATATGTTAACTCTTATGTTCAGCATTTTGAGGAACTGTCAAACTTTTTCACAGTGGCTGTACCATTTTACATTCCTGCATCAATGTATGAGGGTTCCAATTTGTCTATATCCTCACAAACACTTGTCATTTTCTATTTTTTTATTATACCCATCCTAGTGGCTATAATAAGTGAAGTGGCATTTCATTGTGTTTTATTTGCATTTCTGTAATGACTAATTATATTAAAACATCTTTTCATGTCATTATTGTCCATTTGTACATATTCTTTGAGATAATGGCTATTCAAATGTTATACCCATTTTTTAAATTGAGTTATTTTTTATAGTTAAGTTGTAAGAATATATTCCTGGATATTAGACAATTATCATATATGTAGTTACAAAATTTTTCTGCCATTGTGTGGATTGTCTTTTCACTGATAGTATCCTTTGATGCACAAAAGTTTTAAAATTTTTTTCCAACCTACCTAATTTTTTCATTTATTGCTGGTTCTTTTGGAGTAATATTTAAGGAAATTGCCTAATCAAAGATAATAGAAATCCTTTTAAAAATTTTGTAGTTTCAGTTCTCATGGCTATGCTTTTAATACATTTTTAGTTAATTTGTATATATAGTGTGAGGTAGAGGTCCTAATTATTTTTTTCTAGGCGGATATCCAGTTGTCCCAAATAACCATTTGTTGAAAAGACTGCTTTTCCCCTCTTGAATGGTTCTGGCACCCTTGTCCAAAATTGCTTGACCTCCTAGATGTTATGAGTTTATTTCTGGACTCCCAATTCTATTCCATTGACCTATATGACTATCCTTAAGCGAGCACCACATTATTTTGATTACTGTAGCTTTACAGTGAGTTTTGATACTGGGAAATGTGAGTGTTCTTTTTAAAATTGTTTTTGCTATTCAGGATCCCTTGCATTTTCATATGACTGTATTTATTTCCTCAGAAAAGGCAGTTGGGATTTTGATAGGGATTGCATTGAATCTGTAGAATAAGTTGGGTAATACCATTAAGTCTTACAATCCATCACTAGGGACATCTTTCTATTTACTTAAGTCTCCTTCAGTTTATTTCAGCAATGTTTTGTAGTTTTCAGTGTAGGAGTCTTATGCCTCCTTGGTTAAATTTTATTCCTAATATTTTATTCTTTTTGGTTGTATTGTAAATGGAATTTTTTTCTTATCTTATGTATATTTTGCTATAGAGATGCAACAGATCTTTATATATTGATTATATGTCTTCTAACGTTGCTGAACTCATTAGCTCTCATTTTTTACGGATTCTTTAGCTTTCTAGATATAATATCAGGTCATTTATGCATATATGTAGTTTTAATTCTTCCTTTACAACTTGCATGTCTTTCATTTCTATTTATTACCTAATTTATCTATCTAGAACTTCCAGTACAATGTTGAATAGAAGTGACAAGAGCAGGCATTTTTGTCTTGTTCCTGATCTAAGAAGGAACATTTTCAATCTTTCACCATTGAGTATAACGTCAGCTATGGGTTTTTCCTAGATACCATTTATCAGGTTGAAGAAGTTTTCTCCTATTCCTGGTTTGTTGAAGGGTTTTTTCCTGAAAGGGTGTTGGATTTTGTCAAATAATTTTCCTGCATCTATTCATGCATCTATTTTTTTTTTTTTAAATTTTAGGAGGTACTGGGGCGTGAACCTGGGACATTGTACATGCAAAGTAGGCTTTCAACCACTGAGCTATACCCACTCCTCTTTTATTCTTTTAATATTGTTTATTTTCATATGTCGAATCAACCTTGCATTCCTGGATAACTCTTACTTGCTCATTGTATATAATCCTTTAAATATGATATTGGATTTGGTTTGACAGTATTTTGCTGAGGATTGTTAAATCTGTACTCATAAGGATTATTGGTCTATAGTTTCTTGTGATGTGTTTGTCTGGCTTTAGTATCAGGTCTCATAGAATGAGTTGGAAATATACTCTCTTCTTTTTTGGGGAGGGGAGACTGTATAATTCACCAGAGTTGGGATTAAATCATATCCCCCACCAAAGGCATGTCCGGGTCCCAAATCCTCATTTTGGGATGTAAATCCATTTATAAATAGGACCTTGGAAGATGTTATTTAGGTAAGGTGTGCCCAAACGGAATCATTGTGGGCCTTAATTCATTATGGCTGAGTCCTTATAAGCAGCCGAAATTAGACACACTCTGAGAGGTCTCAGGGAGTGGCCAGAAGCTGGAAATCAACGGAACCCAGAGGAGAAAAGGGATGCTATCACCATGAGTATTGCCCTGTGAGAGAACAGCCAGGAACCTCAAAGATTGCCAGCCAGCCAAAATATACCAACCCCTGAAGGAAGCAAGCCTTTTAACCTCTGAAACCTTGAGCCAAAAATTCCTGTTGTTAAGACAACCCATTGTATGGAATTCGTTTTAGCAGCTAGAAAACTAAAATAACCAGTGAAACTAACTAGGGTTAGATTTTTCTTTGAAAATTTGATTACTGTATCTATATCTTTAATTTTTAATAGATCTATTCAGATTTCATATTTCCTCTTGAGAGAGGTAGTTTGTGTGTTTTTAGGAATTTTTCCATTTCATCTAGGTTTCTAATTCATTGCCATACAATTGTTCATAGCATTCTCTTAAAATTCGTTTTTTGTAGTTGTTTTTGTGGGCTTTTTTTGCCATAAGATTGGTTGTAATGGCCCCACTTTCATTCATGATTTTAGTAATTTGAGTCTTCTCTTTTTTTGTCCCTCTAGCTAACATTTTGCCAATTTCGTGATTTTTTTCAAAGAACCTACTTTTGATTTCATTGATTTTAATTTTTTATTCTCTATTTCCTTTATCTCCACTCTTATCTTTATTAATTCCTTCTTTCTTTTTGCTTTCAGGTTAGTTTGCTTTTTTCCCCTATTTCTTAAGGTAGAAGGTTAGATTATTCATCTGAGAAATTTCTTTTTTAATATAGGCATATGCACATATACGATTCCCTCTGACTACTTTTTTCACTGCTTTCTATAAGTTTTGGTATGTTTTAATTTTTATTTTATTCATCTTAAAGTATGTTCTAAATTTCCTTGTAATTTCCTCTTGGATCTATTGGTTTTTTAGGAATGTATTGTTTAATTTCCACATACATGTGAATTTTCCAAATTTCCTTGTTATTTATTCCAGTTTCATCCCATTTTGGCTGAAGAATGTTTTGTATGGATTCAATCTTTTTTTAATTTACTGAGACTTGTTTTGTGGCCTAAAATATGGTGTCTATCCTGAAGAACGCTCCATGTCCATTTCAGAAGAATGTATATTCTGCTGTTGTTGGATGAAGTGTTCTAGTGATGTCTGTTCATTCTGTTTAGTTTATAGTGTTGTTCAAGTCTTCTATTACCTTGCTGTTCTTCTGTCTAGTTTTTCCTATCCATTATTGAAAGTGGGGTATTAGAGTCTCCAACCATTATTGTTGAATTGTCTATTTCTCTTTTCAATTCTGTCAGCTTTTGCTACATATTTTTCGTATGTTTATTTTTTATAAAATTTTTATTTTTAAAGAAGTTTTACATGACATAAATGTTACATAAAAAATATAGGGGATTCCCCACCCCCTCCCAAACTTTCCCACATTAACAACATCCTTCATTAGTGTGGTATATTTGTTACAATTGATGAACACATATTGAAACATTGCCACTAAGGGAGGACTATAGTTTACATTATAGTTTACACTCTATCCCACAAAATTTTGTAGGTTATGACAAAATTTATAAGGGTCTGTGTCTGTCACTGTAATGTCATGCAGGACAATGTTACATGTATTTTGAGACTCTGTTGTTAGGTATATATGTGTTTCTAATTGTCAAATTTTCTTGATACTTGGCCCTTTTTCTCATTATGAAGTGCCATTCTTTGTTTTTGGCAATGATTTTTGTCTTACAGTTTATTGTATTTGATATTAGTGTAGCCCCTCCAGTTCTTTCGGTTACTGTTTTCATGGAATATCTTTTTCAATTCCTTTACTTTCATCCTATTTATGTCTTTGATCTATATTCTTAAAAATAGCATATAATGGGATCAGTTTTTTCCATCTACCAACCTCTGGCCTTTTGGAGAGTTTCATCCATTTTCATTTAATGTCATTACTGACAAGGAAGAACTTAGTTCTGCCATTTTGCTACCTATTTTCTATATGTCAAATCTTTTTTGTTCCCCAGTTCTTCTATTATTGCCTTCTTTTATTTTCTAGCGTACCATTTTAATTCCCTTATCATTTCCTTAACTATACATTTTTTACTTATTTTCTTTGTGGTTGCCCTAGGGATTATAATTTAATTTCTAAGTTTATAACAGTCTAGTTTGAATTAACACAACTTATTTTTAATAGTATATAAAAACTTTTCTCATATATTATTCCATTTCCCTTTATACTGTTATTGTCACAGATTACATCTTTATAGATTGTGTGCCCATCAACAAATTTATAATTATTGCTTTGTACAATTGTCTTTTAAATCAGATAGGAAAAAAGAGGAATGATAAATAAAAAGTGAATTAATAGGGTCTTTATATTTACCTATTGAGTTTCTTATAACCTTTGTTCTCTATTTGTATATATTTGAGTTTCTGCCCAGCATCTTTTCATTTCAGCCTGAAAGACTCCCTTTAGCATTAATTACAGGCAGGTCTCTCAGTTATTGTTTATCTGGGAATGTCTTAATTTCTCCTTCATTTTTGAGAGATAATTTGGTGGATGTAGAATTTTTGGTTAGCAGGTTTTTATTTCCTTTCAGCACTTTGAATATGGCATTCCACTGCCTTCTGACTTGAGTGGCATCTGGTGAGAAATTGGCATTTAGTCTTTTTGAAATTACTTGTATGTGATGACTCAGTTTCTCTCTTGCTACTTTCAAGAGTGTCTGTCTTTGTTTCTGACAGTTCAATTATGATGTGTCTTGGTATGAATGGTATGTATCCATTTTGAGTTTATCTTATTTGGATTTTGTCAAGTTTCTTGAATATGTAGCTTAATCTTTCTCATCAAATTCTGGGTATTTTCTGTCATTATTTCTTCAGATATTCTTTCTGTCCCTTTCTATCTCTTGCCTCTCTGTGACTCTCATTATGCATATGTTGATAAGCTTGATGGTATCCCACAGGTCTCTTAGGCTCTATTAATTTGTCTTCATTCTTTTATCTTTCTGTTCCTCAGACTGGATAATCTCAATAGTCTAGTCTTGAACTTCTCTGATCCTTTCTCTGCCTGCTCAAATCTACTGTTGAGCCCCTCTAGCAAATTTTTCATTTCAGTTATTGTACTTCTCAGTGCCAGGATTTCTATTTAGTTCCTTTTATAATTTCTCTCTATCAAATGCTGAGACATCATGTTCATGCTTTCTTTTAGTTCTTATTTTTCCTTTAATTCTTTAAACATGGTTTTCTTTAGTTCAGTGGACATATTTAAATAGCTGATTTAAAGCTTTTGTCTGGTAGATCTAATATCTGGCCTTCCTCAGAAATTGTTTCTATTGATTGCTTATTTTCCTGTGTATGGGCTATACTTATATATTTTTTGTATGCCTTATTATTTTTGTTGAAAATTGGATATTTTTATTATGATAAAGTGACAACTCTTGAAATCAGATTCTTCCATTCCTCAGTGTTTGTAGTTGCTACTTACTATAGTTACCATTTTTTATTGTAGTTTATTGCCTTTTCTGATCAAATTTTGTAAAGTATGTCTTATATGCCATGTGTGGCAACTAAAGTTTCTGTTCTCATAGCCTAATGGTCAGTTTATGAATAGACAGATATTTTTTTAAGTGTCTGGAACCAAAAAATCTCCTAGTCTTTGCAGAGGCTAACTCTACATTAGCCTTTACTTCTTGCATGTAGAGAATCGCATGGTCAGCCAGAGGCAAGAGTTAGGGCCTTCCAGTTCTTTCTTTCTTTTTTTTTTTTTAAGATTTATTTATTTATTTCCCCTCACCACCACCCCCCTGTTGTCTGTTCTTTCTATTTGCTGCGTCTTCTTCTTTGTCCGCTTCTGTTGTTGTCAGTGGCATGGGAATCTGTGTTTCTTTTTGTTGCATCATTTTGTGTCAGCTCTCCATGTGTGCAGCACCATTCCTGGGCAGGCTGCACTTTCTTTCGCGCTGGGCGGCTCTCCTTATGTGGCGCACTCCTTGTGCGTGGGGCTCCCCTATGTGGGGGACACCCCTGCGTGGCAGGGCGCTCCTTGCGCGCATCAGCACTGCGCATGGGCCAGCTCCACGTGGGTCAAGGAGGCCGGGGGTTTGAACCGCGGACCTCCCATGTGGTAGGCAGACGCCCTAACCACTGGGCCAAGTCTGCTTCCCCCAGTTTTTTCTTGATCATGCACACAGTACTGGGCATGTGTGTGGCCTTCTAAAGTCCCAGAAATATGTCAGAACTTTTCAAAGCACTTTTTCCCCAAATCATCTTATTCCCCAACCTTTAGTCTCAAGCTTTTTGGTTAGTCTATTGTTAGTCTCAACTGTTATCCATTGCTTCAGGCAGCAGTGATTAAAATTTTGCCTATTAATGTTTTTTACAAACACCCCCTACAGAGTGGCTTCAGTGCTTGGCAAGTTCTGAGTTAAGTAAGTTAAGACCAGCGTTTTGAACAGACTTCCAAGGAACCACCACACTGATCAACTAAGGGCAATTCCTTGCAAATGAAGTTCAATTTGCTCCTTCTGGTACCATTTACCAGTATTGGAAATGTGAGCTGTTATTTTCAAGGTTACTTAAAAGTGGGGGATGACACTAGGGTAAATAAAAACACCTTGAAGCTGTTCTTACCAAGATTCAGCTTATTATTGAATAAGTGTCCCCCAGAATGCTGCAAGTTTTTTATTAGTTTCCAGAGTTCTGAAAAAAATTGATTCTGACCATTTTTGTCAGTTTTTTAGTTGGTTTTTTGAATAGGTGGACTTTTGGAGTTCCTTTATCAGCCATTTTTGCTGCCACCACCTATTTATGGTTTTAATATCAATGCCAATTTCAGCAAAATATATTAAATTAAATTTTATTTTTAAAATGTACTTTGAAAATATGCTTTTATTATTTACCCTTTTGTTTCAAGAACACCAATAAATATAAATCAGAATTAACATCATTTTGGCACATGACAGATGTAGCAATTTTAAATGGGATCGGAGAAGATTGTACCCTCATACTTTTTTTTTTTTAAGTTTATTTATTTATTCCACCCCCTTGTTGTTTGAGGTCACTGTTTTCCTTTAGGAGGTACCAGAACTGAACCCAGTACCTTCCATGTCATAGGCAGAAGCCTAATCGCTTGAGCCACATATGCTTCCTATACCCTTATACTCTTGATTTTAAACTTGTGTTCAAGTAATTTATTTCAATTACTGTATTACATTATTTGGTTAGATGCCCATTGCTAAAGCACCCAGGAAGACAAACACCCTTTTTATTTAATGATCTGTTCATACATGCTTTCATCTATGCATTTATTCCCCAATTATTTATCAGGTATTGAGCCCATCAGACATAATTACAAGTGCTGGGTATATGGCAGGAAAGATGCTGAATGATGACATGATTTTATTTTATCAACAGGTAGCTTAAGCAGTCGGATCTACTAGTTAATATTGTTAGAAAGAAGTGTAATGCATTAACATAGGACCTGTAGGAACTCACTTGAAGATCTTACTCTTTTTAACTACAGATATATATTAATAGCACCTACTTCTTCTCAGCTCAAGAACAGATGTCACATGCACTGAAATCTGCAGTCATACCCTGGGTGAGCTGATAGTGGACCCACCTCCCTGTACTGTCTTAAACTTGAAGCACTGTGTTCAGTCTGGATCCCTCTCCCTAGCTCTGTCTTTGAATCCCAACCTGAGCCTAAGTTCTCTAAATTCCATCCCCAGGCTTCCTTCTCACACATTGACCCTTGCTCCATTCTCCAGTATGGCCCATTATTCCGATTCTGGCCTTTGAACCCTTTTGATTCATAGTAGCTGTTCTAAAATCAGAAAATGCAGTTGTGAATACTAGTGGGCTCTGGAGTAAAACAACACAAGTGTCAGTCTCAACTCCCCTAATTACCGATGTGTGCCTCTGGACAGCTTCTTTACCTGCCTTTCTAAACTTTGGTTTTCTTAAGTGTAAAACAGAGATAATAATCGTCCCTAAAATGCAGAGATAGGAGAATTAAATAAAATAATGAATCCAAATCACTGAACACAGTGCCTGGCACCTAGTAAGCTGTTGGGGATTGAATCATGTCCCTCACAGAAAGTATATTCAGGTCCCAACCCTTGGTCCGTGGATCTGAACTCATTTGTAAATAGGGCCTTTGAAGATGTTATTAGTTAAGAAGTGTCCAAACTGAATTGGTGGTGGGCCTTAATACCATATGCCTGAAATCCTTGTAAGCAAAGGAAATTGGACACGAAAGAAGAAACCATGAGGTCCAGGCAGAAACTAGAAGTCAATAGAACTGGAAGAGAAAGAACATGCCAACATATGCATTGTCATGTGACAGAAACTCCAAGAAACCCCAAAGATTGCCAGCCAACCAGAAGACACTGACTCCAGGCGGAAGCAAGCCATCTTGCCCCTGAAACCATGACCCAATAAATTTCTGTTTTAAGCCAACCCATTTGAACGGTTTGGTTTTTTTTTTTTTAGCAACCAGGAAACTAGTGGGGTCTGCTATAACAAATAACTAAATATGTGGAAATGGCTTTGGAATTGGGTAATGGGTAGAAGTTGGGAGAATTGTGAAGCACTTGATAGAAAAAGCCTGAATTGCTTTGAAGAGACTGTTGCTAGATATATGGCCGTTAAGGTACCTCTAATGGGGCCTTAGAAGGTAATGAGGCATGTGTTACTGGAAACTGGTATAAATTGGCAGAGAGGGGAGTGGATGTGGCTCAAGCAACTGGGCTCCTGTCCATCATATAGGAGGTCCAGGGTTCAATGCCCAGGGCCTCCTGGTGAAGACAAGCTGGCCCATGCAAAGTCCTGGCCTGTACAGAGCGCTGCCCTGTGCTAAGCAATGGCCCATGCAGAGAGCTGGCACAACAAGATGATATAACAAAAAGAGATACAGAGAAGAGATAATACAAGCCGCAGCAGATTAGGGAGCTGAGGTGGTACAAGAGAATGATCGCCTCTCTCCCACTCTGGAAGGTCCCAGGATTGTTTCCCGGAGCCCCCTAATGAGAATACAAGCAGACACAGAAGAACACACAGTGAATGGACACCAAGAGCAGACAATGGGGGTAGGGGTGGGGAATAAATAAATAAGTCTGTTAAAAAAAATTAGTAGAGAATTTGGTGAAATTGTGTTCTGATGTTAGATGGAAGGCAGAACTGGAAAACAATGAGCTTGGATATTTAGCTGAGGAATTTCTAAGCCAAGTGTGAAAGGTGCAGCCTGGTTTCTTCTTGTAGCTTTTAGTAAAATGTGAGAGGAAAGAGAGAAACTGAGAATTAAACTCTTAAGCACAAAGGAACCAGAAATTCATGATATGAAAAATTCTCAGCCTATCCAGAGAGTGTGCTCTGAGATTATGGCCAGAAGTGGCTCTATCAGGATAATCAGTACCCAAAGTAGAGGGCTTCACCTGAGGGTTTAATTGAACAACTCTTTGCTGAGGAGATTGTGGCTGAATAATGGATCCAGTCAGCTATTTCAGTGGAAGTCAGGAATGGAAATATAGTTATCCAGGAAGGTTCTGATGGAAGTTCTATCATCTGATGGTTTGGTCCTGCTTGAACTGCCTGCAAGGCTAAAAAGGTTTTTACAAAATTTGTATGAGCAGAACACTGCCAGCCTGGACCGAAAGGGACAGAGAGGGGATGGGCTTGTGCCCTGTTGTTCAAGGAGAGGGCCCCTACCCCAGTACTTGGCAATGCTGGGGCCTGTGCCCTGGTGTTTGGTGTTCACAGAGAGCCTGGCCGCCATCCCAGTGCTCAGAGAGAGTGGGACCGTCAGGCCAGTGTTAAGGGAGAGCATGGCTCCTGGACAGACGCTCAGAAGGGGTGGGGCTGCTGCTCCAGCAGGTCAGGAGCACAAAACATAGATCCATAGATAATTCTCAGACCTTGAGATCTAATGGAATTTGCCCTCCTGGGTTTCAGACTTGTTTAGGATCCATGACCCCTGTTTTCCTTCCCATTTCACCCCTCTGGAATGGAAATGTTTATCCTATGCCTGTCTCTTCAGTGCATATTGGTAACAGACAACTTGTTTGGTTTCACAGGTCCCTTTAACAGAGGAATTTTGCCCTAGAACAGACCATACCCATAACTAATTTTGATAAGACTTTGTACTTAGCATTGTTCCAAAATGGCTTAAGGCTTTTGGGATGTTGTGATGGAATGACTATATTTTGCATATGGGAAGAACAAGTCATTTTGGTGTCCAAAGGGCAGACTCTTGGGAACTGAATCATACCCCCCCACAAAAGGCATGTTTAGGTCCCAACCCCTGGTCCTGTGAGTGTGAACCATTTGCAAACAAGACCTCTTTGAAGATGTTATTAGGTAAAGTGTGCCCAAACTGAATGAGGGCAGGCCTTAATCCAATATGACTGAAGTCCTTATAAGCAATGGAAATTGGAGATGAAAGAAGCCACAAGGAACAACCAGAAGCTGGAAGCCAAATGGAACCCAGAAGAGAATGTAAAAGACATCACCATGTACATTACCACGCAACAGAAAAGCCAAGGAACCCCACAGATTGCCAGCCAACCAGAAGATACAGGCATGGCGAGGAAGTAAGCTATCTAGCCCCTGAAACCTCTGTTAGCCAGCCAATTGTGGTATTTGTTTTAGCTGCTAGGAATCTAAAACATAAACATTACATAAATGTTAGCTATTTTTTTCTCGTTATTAAAGATTTATTGTGGCTATTGGGCTCCTCCTTCAGTCTTTTTAAAAAAAATTTCCCCTAATGTAAATTTATGTTAATTATACCAAAATTAAGACTGCATTCACTTTCTGGGGAAGCCTTTTCTAACCCCTAGTCTGGATCAAGTTCCTTTGCTGTGTACTCTTCATGGAACCATGCCATTTGTAATACACCCTCATTTTTGTTATGATTTGCTTGGTTTCTGTCTCCTCCACCAGACCTTAAATGGGATAAGAGCAGGGACCATGGTTTTGCTTATCATTGTATCCCCAGCATCTAGCACAGTGTCTGGGATAGAAATGATAGAATGAAGTATTTATCTTCATTTAAATGATTAATATGAATGCTGTGCTCAAGGTAATTCATGCTGTTCAGTACAGTCTCCTTGTTTTGTTTGTCTTTGAGTATGTATCCTTTAAATCTTAATAAATTTAATGATCATATAAGCTCTTTAAGTTGTAGGAATTGTGCTTTATTTGTATTTGCATCTCTCATAGTATAACCTGTATAAGTGTCCAATATTGAATATGTATTGAATGAGTAAATGAGTGAATGAGTGATTGCAATGATTCTAGTGCCTGGAAAAGAAGGTGATAAAAACCATTTGAAGACCCAAGAAGAGCAAGTAGAAGATATGATATGGGAGAAGAGGTTATGACAGCTGACTTGGAGGGCAACTCTCACATAGCCTTGTATACTCTTCTTTTTTAGTGGAAGGTTTTAGGATTCAAGGAACAAATTAGTCATTGATAGAGATTAATTTCAATTAATCTTGAGAGCTTGAATCATCACTTTGCCTTGTAAATATTTACATTTCTTCTATTAGCTATGAATTCCCCTGACACTTTCACTTTATTCCTAAGCAGTCTTTGTTTTTACCTATAATTGCTAATAAAGATGGGTAAAAGCATCACAGATTGGGGCTGCCATAGATCACTATGGAAATGGCACTTTTTCCTCTCCTTGTAAAACAGCATGTGCCTCACTTTGGTCTCTTCCAAGGCAACTGACTGGAGAGATGGAAGATAATTTCCAGAAAGTTCCTTGTGAAATTGAATGAAATATAGTTCCTGTGAAGCAGAAAGTTTGTTACCTTGTCAACAAGCAGAAATTAAGCTCAATCAGGAGGCACAGAAACCCATTCACTAATATATAAAACTAGTTCACTCTGATTTGGGGAATCTCTGAGGACTTAACAAACAACTAGATCTTGTCCATTGGACCAGCATTTTGCTAGGCTCTTGTACCAACAATGTTAAGGAATCCACTCAGCCTTCCTCTCTAGATATCTTAATCTTGTTTCTATCTAACTTTAAAAATATATAATCAGTGTAAATAACAACTAACATTTACATTAGAGATTCTTGAATTCCCAAGACTTACATTCTCTGAATTGCATAACCGGCTCCATTTTTTGCAGTTTACCCTTCCTTATCCCTTAACTACTTCTAAAGATTACACCAAAGACACTGGGTCCCAAACTGAAACTGTCATCTCTCCTTACCAATCTGCCATTCTGTTTCCTGGGTTAGTGAATGACTCCCATTCAGGTAGATGACCAAAACAACCATTTGGTAAATGGTCCTGAAGAAACTAAGAATATAATCAAGGAGAAAACAGACATACACCCACATCCAAAATCTAATGGCTAATCAAGTCAATTTTGCATTCAGCTAATATTAGCATGGTGTGAGGACTGGAAGTACAATGGCAGACAAGGCACTGTGCCTGCCCTCAATAAACTGACGGACTAGGAGAGACAGAAAAGAGGGAATTACTACATGCTGTAATCAATAGCTCTGTCAGGTAGCACAGAGGCCAGAGCACATTTGGAAGTTCTTAAGGACAGTGCCCTCCCATGGGCCTCCACTCTCTAAATCCTACCTGCATGCCTCTCCTTGTAATAATTTTGGCTATGATGTTTGGGTCTCTTTTCTTTCTTCTCTCTCTCTTTCTCACTTTTTGTGTATATATCCTTGAAATAATTTTGAGGAACTGTATCTCTCAACATTTTTAACTTGGTAGCTACAATTTTATCCTAAGAGTAAACAGATGTAAAGGATATACTTTCCAGCATATTGCAAACATTGACATGTTAAAATAAAACATTTGTAACACTCTTTTAAATGTATTCAATGGAATCTTAATGTCACCAAACTAAAACATTCTCCCATATATACACAATCACACATGCATGCGTATATCACACACTCATACATGCACTCACAAACATACACACTCATTCCTTGGAGGGTCTCCCTGCACCTATGCCCTAGTCCAGGGGTTCTTAACAACGGGTCCATGAACTTGAATTTAAATTCAAAAAACATTCTTGTGGGGACATGTTGGTGCGGGTGTGATATATTTATTAAATAATGCACAGCCTCATGTGGATTTAGTAAGGGGTCGTGGTTTTCACCTGACTGGCAGAGGGGTCCATAGAACAAACAAGGTTAATAACCCCTGGGCTAGAATGTTCTGGTGCTGGCTGGAGGCAATCCCTGCCCTAGTCAAATTTGAAGACGGCTGTTCTATAGGGCTATTTCAACAAGTTCTCATGTCCCCTTTGCGCTAGAATTTGGCTAAGCACTTTGCATGTCTCATCTCATTTAACCCTCGACAACCCAAATAAAACTTATTTTTGCTTATGAAGAGAACAGGCTGAGACATGGGGTTTGAATCCAGGTCTGTCTCCTTCATACCCTGCACTCTGAAGTGCTCCCTTCCACTTAGAATACCCTCCAACTGAGGGGTTTTCATGCTAAAAGCTATGCAAGAGAATGTGTAACTTCCAGTGCTCTACCTAGCACTTCCTACCCTCATAATCCCCTTTGCTTTTTCAACAGCACGTACTGTCTGATATATTTTATGTTTCGTTTATTTCTTTATTATCAACTATCCCCCTCCTACCCCTGCTCCAGACTATAGGCTTCAGGAGTGCAGAGATTTTACCTGTTTTGTTCACTATTTTCTCAGTGCCTCACACAGTGCCTAACACATAGTCGGTGCTCAATAAATATTTGCTGAATGATGAACAAGACTTTCTGCTATAAAACCACTAAAATTGGGAAGCGGACTTGGCCCAGTGGTTAGGGCATCCATCTACCACATAGGAGGTCCACGGTTCAAACCCTGACCTCCTTGACCCATGTGGAGCTGGCCCATGTGCAGTGCTGATGCGCACAAGGAGTGCCCTGCCACAGAGGGGTGTCCCCCGTGTAGGGAAGTCCCACGCGCAAGGAGTGCACCCTGTAAGGAGAGCCGCCCAGCACAAAAGAAAGTGCAGCCTGCCCAGGAATGGCGCCACCCACACGGAGAGCTGATGCAGCAAGATGACACAACAAAAAGAAACACAGATTCCCAGTGCTGCTGACAACAACAGTGACAACAACAGAAGCAGACAAAGAAGAACACGCAGCAAATAGACACAGAGAACAGACAACTGGCATGGGAGGGGGGTGGTGAAGGGAGAGAAATAAATAAATAAATATTTCATAAAACCACTAAAATTGTCGGAAAGTCCAGACGTACCATTGGTGCTAAGTGTTCTGATCAGCCTCCCTAGCTCCTGCTATAATTAAGTAGCAGTATGAAGGGCAGAGCAATGAAAGATCTTTATGTACCACTATTAAGAAGGGAAGGAATCTAATTGCATAGACTCTCACAAGTGCTTGCAGAGTGGCAATAAAATGGCAAACTACTTACTTCATTCAAGTTACAAAGGAGAACATGGAATCAGATAGCATTGTTGTAGGGCTATTGTTGACATGCAGCTTTGAATCATCACAGCCTGTAGTTCGCTGCTGGGGTTTGAGCATACCAGGGTATGCTTGGGAACTTGGAAACAGTCTCTCAGAAGCACCACAGGACTGAAGAGCCTTTTGGGAAAGAATCCAACTGTGTACCCTGTTGGGGCAGCCCCAGCTGGGTTAGTAACTAACCTGACAGATGTCAGGGTTGGATGGCAGAGCACCCTGGAAAAGAATGTAGCTTTAGGGATGGGAGAGCCACCTGTGACAAGCTTGAATTAGGAATAAAGCTCAATCTAATCTCTGGCCCAGATCCTGAGCCCGTGTTGTGGATTGAATCATGTCCCCCACAAAGACTATATTTAAGTCCTAACCTACATCTGGTGGGTATGAGCCCATTTGTAAATAGGATCTTTAAAGATGTTATCAGTTAAGGTGAGGTCAAAGTGAATAGGATGAACTTAGTCCAATATGGCTGATATCCTTACAAGCAGTGGAAATTTGGATACAGTCAGCAGGAGGAGTGAGGAGAAAACAGAAGGAGACATATCAGACCATGTGACAGAGGCAGAGATTGAGAATTTGCCGGCAAGCCACTACCAGAAGTCTACAGAATTTGGAGAACGCAAGGCCTACTGACACCTTCATTTTGGACTTTTAGCCTCCAGAAATGTGAGTTAATTCCTGTTGTTTATGCCAACCAGTCTGTGGTATTTGTTATAGCAGCCCAGACAAACTAAGATGGCATGCATCTGGGTCTAGGGAAAGAGCTGCAAGAAAAAGTGGAAGGAGCTCTTCTACCAAACTGTGATACTCAGTGGGGCCTCTAACAGAGAGTATTGCAGAAAGGAGGGAGCTGTTCCTTACGCCCACACCCCACCTCCCCTTGGCATAGCCCAGTAGATATTGATGGATCCCAAGATCAACAGCAGAGAAGGCTTCTGGGCCCAGAAGAGCAGCCAGAAGGACCTGAGCACTATGTAGCTAGCAAGGAGCAACTGCTGTGCCTGCCAGTCCTGGTCGGGTAGCACAGAGAGCAGCCAAGCAGCTGTGTCCAGCTGAGCAGCAGTGGAGCATCAGCAGCAGAGTCTGCACACTCAGAATTGAATTTAGCGGTGACTGCGACTGTGTCCACTGAGCCACTGGCAAAGCAGATAGCAACAGGGAGGAAAGTTGGCTTGATGGATCAATGCAGCTACATGGGAATGGACTGGCTCCTGGGCCCTGGGAATCTTTCCCAATGGAGACCTCTAGAAAGACTTAGGTGGGGAAGACTTTGCAGGGAACCCAAGTTCTTGAGTCGCTTGAAGGGGGCCATGGCCTTAAGTGTTGGGGGTTATGTACAGAACTATCTTTGGGTCCTTGATTTCAAAAGCCTGCCATCTACCCAATTGTCCCATCATTTACTAGTGTCTTTCTCCTCTGCTTCTGCTTCACTAGCTTCCTTGCTCAAAATTTCTTTTGGTTCAGAGACACTATTTAAATTAGGTGGGAGGGGAAAAACATTTCAGTTTAAAGTTAAGGCAAATGTTAAAAGATGAGTAACCTCTTAGCCATTCTAGGGTTATCTAAATTTTTAAAAATTAACAAAATGAGTCTCCTTCAGACAGTGTGATAAGGGGGAATAAAGACTTTTAGGCAGTGGGAGAAGAGGAGAAAATATTTACTCATCTCATGCAAAGACTTATAGAATTAAGTGACATGACCCAGCAAAAAGAAAATTGGATTAAATGAGTTTGGATTTTTAATTACTCAGGAATATTGTGCCCCACAATGCCAAAGGCAGGTTTATTTCATAATGAAGAAATCTGCATGAGACTTAAACCACCAGTCTCAGTCTGTGATACAGCACTTTGGACATGGAGCACAAATACATCTTAAGCTAGATAAATGGATTTTTAACAACTGCATCAAAAGACAAGATAATTTTAGATATATAAGGATGATGAGAATATTTATTCATTTGTAATAGCACCTGGTACTTTCATTGTGCCTTTTCCACAAAGGCTCCATCACTTTGAAAAAATTATCCCATTTCTCTTTACAAATCCTCCATGAATCAAGAGCTTTCTTTTGAACCAATGCCTGGTAGATTGACACAGTAGAAACCTTCCTCTTGACACCCTCAAACTGTCCTTGAGGTAGCTGGGGCTTCCTAGTTATCAGATGGCTGTTGAATTATGGTTGAGTTTCTGATGATGTGGGAAACAAGAAGCTATGATAAATGGTTATAAGTAGAGGAAAGGACTGAGATAGGGGCTCAGTTGAGGCTACTATTTGTGTTAATTCTCTGAAGGAATAAGGAAATATGGATGCTAATTTCCTTCTCAACCTCATGTCTGCTCTTAGATAGCATTGTTTCTTTGCCTTTCCATAGAGTTAGAACACACACTCCTTGCCAAGTGGTAATGGGGAGTTGTGATTCCAGATCTTGGATCAGAGCTAATTAGTCTTAGGTGGGCACTTGACTTAGCTGAGTCTGTTAGATCCTTTCTCCAGGAATTTGGGATGGGACATGGTGCCTCTAACAAGAACTAAAAAGAAGACTGTTAATAGAATAGTTTCCCTTCCCCCATTTCTGTCTACCTTTCTGGAGCCATTTGAGAAACTCAAAGTTGGTTTTAAAAGGCAGCCTTGGGACAACCAGCAAGATAGTGCCAGAGTAAGGAGTAACTAGAGTCAGCTTGTGCTACAGGGTAGTTAGTAATCACCTGGAGCTATCTAAAGTGCCTGTCTGGGGGTTCCAGGAGACCAAAAGAGCATCCAGGATGGAGAAGACTGCCCATCAGCAAAGAAGATTCATAAATAGAGCACTCCATGCCCTGGAGGTCGGTGCCCATCCTCCACTGGCAGCACAAGCCTTGGGAGCTATTCCATGGCTGGAAATGGAAGCTCCACTTCCCAAAGACAGGGGAGGAAGAGACAATTGGGCACCAACTTCAGCTACTGATTAGTAACTTCCATAGGCTAAAGTATAAGCCTAAGAACAGCTAAAATTTGAAACTTTCCAAGTCAGAAAGAGGTCAATAGCCACAATCTTAACTCTACCCCTGGCACAAAGGAAACGGGGTAGACAGAAAATCACAGTGCTGGTAGGGACCAGTTTCTTTCCATCTAGATTCAATTGCAGCTCTAACTTAAGCACCAGCACCTCTGGCAGGGAGGAGCTGGGAGGACCTGTGCCAGCCTCTGTGGGAAAATACATGACACATCACAGAGGCCAGTGATCATCCTACTCTGGTGGTGCAAGTGTCCTGGGACCTGTTCTATGGCTGGAATTGGAAGTTTAGTGTAACCCTAAGAACAACTAAAATTTGAACCTATCCAAGTAGGAAAGAGGCCAGTAGCCACCATTTTGACTCCGCCCCTGGCCTAGAGGGGAAGCCAGGCTAACTGAAAATCACTATGATGGCAGAGACCCGTTTATGTCACCCAGAATGGACTGCAGGTCTAACTTAGGCTTCAGTCCCACCTCTAGGACAATGGAGGCTGGCACAGACTGAATAGTTGGAAATCTACCAGGGCAACTGTGGTCATTTTGGACTCACATGGCATAGATTGCTACCCACACCTGCAGCTCCATCCCCATTCCAGGTGGGGGAGAAAGGGGCATGAAGCTTCATCAGTCTCTCTGGGCAACTACAGTCTTGGCCTGCATAACTTGGATTGTAGCACACAGCTGTGGTTCTGTCCCTACTCCTGGCAAAGGAGAAAGTTGGGAGAAGCTTCATCGGTCCCTGGGGCAATGAAGGCAGCTTGAGCCTCCACAGCTTGCAGCACAACCTACATCCTTTGCTCCTACTGCATAAACAACAAGGGAGAAATGATAAGAAGACCTAAACTAGAGAGAAAAACTGCACCCAGAATAAATACATCAACAAAAAATTACAATCCATACCAAGAAACAGGAAGAAATGGCCCAGTTAAAGGAATAAGATAAGCCTTCAGTTGACATAAAGGAGTTGAGACAACTAATCATAGATTCAAATAAATCTCCTTAATAAATTCAATGAGATGACTAAAGCAGGTAAGGATATTAAGTAGACGTTGGATGAGAACAAATAAGAATTTGAAAGCATACATAGAAAAATAGCAGATCTTATGGGAATGAAAGGTGCAATCAATGAAATTAAAAAAAACATTGGAATCATATAACAGCAGATTTGAGGAGGCAGAAGAAAGGATTTGTGAGCTTAAAGAAATGGCCTCTGAAAGCAAACATACAAAAGAAAAGATGAAGAATGGAAAAAATTGAACAAGGTCTCAGGGAAATAAATGACAGCAAGAGATGTGCAAACATATGTGTCATGGGAATCCTAGATGAAAAGAAGGGAAAAGGGGCAGAATATAATTTGAAGAAATAATGGTAGAAAATTTCCCAACCCTATTGAAGGACATAGATATCTGTGTCCAAGAAGCACAACATACTCCCATCCGAATAAATCCAAATAGAACAACTCTGAGACACATATTAATCAGAATGCCAAATGCCAAAGACAGAGAGAGAATTCTGAGAGCAGCAAGAGAAAAGCAATGCATAACATATAAGGGATACCCATTAAGATTAATTACCAATTTCTCATCAGAAACCATGGATGCAAGAAGACTGTGGTGTGATATATTTAAGATACTACAAGAAAAAAAGTTTCAACCAATAATCTTATATCCAGCAAGATTATCTTTCAAAAATGAGGGTGAGTTTAGAATATTCACAGATAAACAAACTGAGTTTGTAACCAAGAGACTGGCTTTGCAGTAATTACTAAAGGGTGTGCAACAGCCTGAAAAGGACAGGAGAGAGGCTTAAAAGAGGGTCTAGAAATGAAGATTATATCAGTAAAAGTAACCAAAAGTGTCAAAAGAGTGGTGAAAATAAAATATGACAGATAAAACCCAAATATTTTGGAATAAATTTAATCATGATGTGAAGCACTTGTATTCAGAAAACTACAACGCATTGTTAAAAGAAATAAAAAAAGACCTAAATAATTGGAAGAACATTTCATACTCACAGACTGGAAGACTAAATATCATTAAGATGTCAATTCTACTCAAATTGATATACAGATTAATGCAATCCTGATAAAAATTCCACCAGCATTTTTTAAATAAATGGAAAACATGATTATCAAATTTATTTGGAAGGGTAAGGTATCCTGAATAGTCAGAAACATCTTAAAAAGGAAAAGCGAAGTTGGAGGACTTGCATTTCTGGACTTAAAGCATATTACCTAGCTACAGTGGTAAAAACAGCATGGTACTGGCATAAAGACAGACACACAGATCAAAGGAACTGAATTGATGGTTCAAAAACAGACCCTCACATCTATGGTCAAGTGATTTTTGACTAGCCTGTCAAAGTCACCCAGCTTGGGCAGAACAGTCCATTCCACAAAGAGTGCTAAAATAACTTGAATATCCATAGCCAAAAGAAGGAAAAAGGACCCCTGTCTCACACCTTATACAAAAATTAACTCAAAATGAATAAAAAACCTAAATATAAAAGCAAGAACCATAAAGTTCCTAGAAGAAAATATAGCAAAATATCTTCAAGACCTGGTGGTAGGTAGTGTATTCTTAAAGGAGATAAGAGGAGGGCTGAGAAGGACTACTGATGTTTAATGTATGCAAAAGTTTTAATTAACTTTACTGTAAAAGTGTGGAAATGTATAGAGTTGATGGTAACACATTATAGTGAGTAACAGCTGGTTTATTAATCAGAATATGGCTGTAGAGGATAGTCTAGGGATGTAAATGCCAACTGAAAGAAAACTAGAGAATGATCTAGGGTCTAACACAGTAAACCCAGAGGTGGATAAGAATTGTGGTTGACTGTACAGATGCAAGAGTGTCCTTTGTGAGCTGGAGTAGATGTACATCCCTATTGCAGGGTGATGTGAATGTGAAGAATTAAGGGTAAAATTCAGCTGGAGTGACTACTGACTGTGGTTAACAGTAATAATGTAATATTCATGCATCTATGCCAAAGATGTACTGTGTTGGTAATGGGGTAGTATGGAAAGAGTGTGCCAAATGGACCTAGTAAGAGTCTGATTATATTATCTCATAATTTGTAACAAATGTTCTACCATGGTGTGGTGTGTTGATAGAGGGGTGTTGTAAGTGAACTCTTTATGAACTAATCATTCCTTAGAATGATTTCCAAGATATTGTTAAGAAAAGAATTCAAAATATAGGATAGATGGACAGCATGGAACCATTTGTATAAAAAGAAAGGAAAAATATACTTAGACTATTTACATTTAAAGTAATTATTGAGATGTCAGGGTTCAAGTCTGCCATTTTATTATTTTTGTTTGCTTCCTCTGCTTCCTTTTTCTTGTCTTCCTGTGGGTTACGTAAATGTTTTTTAAGGTTCTATCTTGATTTATAGTGTATTTGAGTGTATCACTTTTTATCATTTTCTTAGTGGTTGCTCTGGGTATTTACAATATATATTTGTGGCTTATCACAGTCTACTGGTATCAACATTTTTCCAATTCAAATGAAGAGGGGAAAGCTTTCTTCCATTAAATTCTTTATCTCTCCCATTTAAAAATATTATTGCCTTGAGTATAATTGGGATAATTTGCATTCTAATCATCATATGTAATTTAGAAAACTTATGAGAGAATTGTAGTCTATTTTATTTGCCCATATTTGTTCTTTCTTCTTTCCTGATGCTCTGAGATTCCTTCCCTTCTTTGAAAGAACTTCCTTTAGCTATTCTTTGAGGATAGATCTGCCAGTGACTAATTCCTTTTGTTCTTCTTCATCTGAGGATGTCTTTATTTTCCCTTAATTCTTGAAGTACAGTTTACAAGAGTCTCAAAATTCTCAATTAACAGCTCTTTTCTTTCAGCACATGATAAATGTGTCACTTCCTTCTGGCCTCCATGGTTTCAGATAAAAAATTCAGTATTATTCGCATTGGTGTTCCCTATAGGTAATTTTTCATTTATCTCTGGTTACTTTCAAGTTTTTTTCTTTGTCTTTACTTTTCAGAAGTTCAATTATGATGAGTCTTGGCATGAATTTCTTTGGATTTATCCTATTTGGAGTTTGCTATGTTTTTGAATTTGTGGGTTTATGTCTTTTGCCAAATTTGGAAAAATTTTGCATTTGTTTATTTGAATATTCTTTCATCCCAGATCTCTTTCTCCTGTCCTTATAGAACTTAGGTGATATAAATATTGGCTATTTTTTATTGTCCCCAGGTCCCCGGGGTTTTTCTGTTCCTTTGTTTCCCCAATTTATTGTCTCTCTGTTGTTCAGATTGGGTAAGTTCTATTCTTCTGTCATCAAATTCATTGAGTCTATCCTCTGTCACCTCCACTCTACTTACTGAGTCCAACCAGCAAGCCTTTTTTTTCTTTTTTCTTTTTAATGTCTGTTATTGTATTTGGGGGTTCTATAATTTCCCTTTGATTCTTTTTTTTGTAACCTCTTTCTTTGATGAGATTTTATATTTTTCACTTGTTTCAAGAGAATTTGTATTTGTTCTTTGAATCGTTTTTATAATGGTTGCTTTAAAATCTTTGTTATATAATTCCAATATCTGAATTTTACTCCATCATGTTGTGATTTTCTTGGTTCTTGTTATGATCGGTGATTTTGACTGTACTGGACATTTTGACTAGTATGTTAAGAGACTCTGGAGCCTATTTAAATTTTTTAATTTAACAGGCAGTCAGTCCATTTAGGTTTAGCATATATGTCCTAACCTACTTTTGTGGGTCATGTTTCCAATTGCAATCTCATTTTCAGAGCTTTCATAATGCTCCTTTGGTGTGCTTGATTTTATCTCCTGCCTCTGGGGCTCCCACTGGTATTGCTTGAAGGGTGAAAGAAGTGTTCCCAGCCTACATTGCCTGATTCTTCTAGGTGAGGGAAGGGAATCTCCAGCCGGCAGAGATAGAGTACTTCCTGAGATGGTGCTTTTTGTGGCAATATCTCACTTGCCAATACCCCCTGCTAAGTGGTATCTTTGGGTGGGAGCAGAGAGTCTCAGGCCGATGGAAAAGGAGTGTGCTTCCCCTGTCTGGTTATTGTCAAGAGGACTTCTGATCCTTTCCATTTCTGCCATGCTTGCCTAGTGTCGTTGGCAGGACTTCTATTTCGATTTGGAGGAAGAATAAGCCTACCTGGGCTGCCTTCTGTTGCTAGGTTGCCTTCCTCTTTCTATCTTCAATGGTACTCTTTTTGGTTGTCTTGTTATACTATTTTCAGGGTTTTTAGTTGTACTTAGCAGGGAGAGACTAGCCTGTGCCATTTTGTCCAGACCGGAAATCCTCTCTATATGCTTACATAGGCAGAGAAATCTTTCCAGAGGATACACTGGTGTATTGTATATACACTGGTAATATTGGTTGTCTTGGGGAGGAGACCTGGGAGGTAAGGAGTTGGAAGGAGACTTTTTTTTTTTTTGCCTGTTTGTATACCTGTGGTTCTCATTTTGAATCAAGTGAATATGTTATCTATTCAAAAATAAAAACAAAAAAAGTAGAAGAAGAAAAAAGCTTTCCAACTCAGTCTTGTTTTGGGGAGTACAAGCAAGGAATAATAATGATATTACAGCATAGGACAAGCAAAGTATGGATCCAATTGTTGGTCATTTTATAAAATTCCACTGACTTTCAGTTTCACTATAACTGCTTTAATCCAGATCCCTGACAAAAGAATAATATTCTCAGTGGATTTTCAACTTGCTCATACATTTTGAATAACTTGCAGAATACAAATGTGTAATTTAGATAGAAGTGGCTGCTTTGGGCAGCATACTAGTACCCTAATCAGCTGAAAAAAATAATATTTGTATGATATTAAAACAAAATTAATAGCAAGACAGTGATTACATGAGAAGATGTTATATTGTAATTACTGAACTTGTAAACAACTCAGCATAATTAGTGCCTTAATTAGGATATGACCTGAAATTTTAGCTTACCAAATTAAAAGGGTAATTAAAAGTAGCATTTGTAAGAAAAGTGAATTTTAAGAAATATAAGATAATTAGAAATCACTTTTTTTTCTCATTTGGGGGAGCATCTTTGTAGGTATTAAGGCTTATGATGCAATTACTTTAATTCCCAACTCGACCCCAATACAGTGTCTAAAGCTGATGCCTAAGAAGCAAGTTTAGTCATTCTCTGCCAAGAAGTGTACACCATAGGATGCAGAGCAGCTCCCAAGCACAACAAAACAATAAAAAAGACTTTTCTCTTCCTAGTACCATAAATGAAAAATAAATTAGAATGTTTATATTGACTTTGTTCAGTCTGTACCATTTGCATACAACTATTTTGGATCCAAATGGAAATTTTAACCACAGCCATTTATTCTTCAACACATGCTTCTTGGAGGCTTTTGAAGTCCCACAATTTACAGCAGGGTGAAGGTTTGAATCCAAGACCAAAGAATTTCCAATCAGTGGATAAAAAATAGAGAATTCAATAAATGTAGTATAGTTATTTGGAGAAAAAATAAAGCTGGCACCCTACCTCATTCCTTATGACAAAAAATAGCAATGAACTCCAAAAGGATCAAGAATTTAATATAAAAACAAAATCATAAATGTTCTATTAGAAGATATGGGTTAATGTTTTTATAATATTGTAAGTGAGAGAACCTTTTCAACCATGGCATGTAAGCCATAAAGGAAATGACAAGTTTTCCTACTTAAAAATTTTAAATTTGCAACATCAAGAAAAATGCCCGATTCAAGGCCAAATCAGGAAGTAACTGATTAAAATCTGAAGCCTTCATAGATATATACTTTTTTTTTTCTGAAGTACCAGGGCTGCGGATTGAGCCCAGGACCTCATATGTGGGAAGCCAGTGCTTAACCACTGAGCCACATCAGTTCCCCTGAGTTGATTTTTTCTTTTGTTTTGCTTATTGTTTGTTTTCGTTATTTTTTTAGGATGCACCGGAAACCGCACCTGGGACCTCCTGTGTGGGAAGCAGGTGCTCAACTGCTTGAGCCACACACATCCACTACCCTCATATATATTTTGATTCATTATTAAGGCATAGCTGTATTCATCAATAAGGGAACAATCAGAGATATGCATAATGATTTATTTACAAGGATATTCACTATGTTAAAAAAAATAAAAGAATCTATATGATAAAAATAAATCATAAAGTCACTAGATAAATTATATCATAGCCAAGGGCTGCAGCCATTAAAAATCAGAATGTTTAATAGCACATAGATATTTTCATGATAGGATATTGTTAAAAAGAAAGAGACTATAGATGAATTCAATTTTATTTTAAAATATCTTTCCTCTCTAAACAGAAAAAAAGGTTAGAATGAAACAAAATATCAGTGATAATTATCACTAGAGGTGAAATATGGAGGAAAGTTATTTTTTTCATTTTTAGGTAATTTCCAAATTTTCTGTAATAATTATTTTTTATTCATTACTTTTTTTATCTTTTGGAGTTTTGAGGAAAAGAGTATATCTGATATTAATGATTAGTTTAGAACATATATGAAAGATCAAAATTGAGGGTTTGAAGAGTCTAGCTTACAATACAGCAATTGTGACAAGCCTCATTTATTAAAAAAAAAAATCCCTCTACCATATTCAACGATATTATATCATATGCGTTAAATCACAGCCCCTGGAAATTCACAGTGATCTATTCCTTTCTCTGACCCTACAGATCTAAAACGCAGGCTGCCCTTCCCAAGGCCCAGCATAATGAAACAGTTCTTTCATAAGAACAATGACATGCCTGTCTACTCCTAATTGCCTGTGTTTTAGAACAGGGAACATGAGGCCCAAAATTCAGATTACCTGGTTTTAGCAAGAAACTTATGTCTTTAATTGGAGGCTCCTGCCATTCACAAAATAGCTAGCACTAGTAACACAGAAATGTCATCATTGAACTTCCTCTGTACCTGTAGGTTTTCTTAATTTCTTCATTGGATGCTCCCTTATGCAGACCAAGAATTTCATATAGAGCTTCTCCAGATGTTGACAAAGTCCGCTGTCTTTGGTTAGGTAAGTTACAATCCATTTTCTCAGGCTGTAAAACCAAAGGGTGGGGTGGGGGTGGGGAGGAATAGCCATGAAGGGTATGCATAGTGGATCCCATTTTGTAAAAGAGGAAGACAGTTCATTTTTGACCTTTTGTGAAATGACCATCTGAAAGACACTTGTGTAACATCTACAAAAGAAGAGGAGGAAGAGGAGAGCCCAAACAGGGTTTCAAGTCAGGGAATTAAAAATAACAAATGGAACAAGGCTTGTCCCATGGTTAAATAGAAACAAAATGTTGTCTAAATGCCCAGGTAATTCAGAATTGTTGAGAATCAATCCTCACAGGTCAGGCAACTATAGATTTTTTTTATTTTTGCCAGAATTTGCATAACTTCTTTCCTTACATTTTCCAAATTTAGCCAGTAATCATCCATTTTACTATGGCTGTCTTGGCCTAGCCAGTGTCAGAGCAAGAGTTTTTAAAAAACAAACAAAACAAACTCCTTTTAAGTATCAGGGTAAAAAATGTATGGTGCCATCTGTGAGCCAGGTTAGAACTTCTTGGCAGCTGTGTTATCTCAGATTCCTGGACCATGCTCATGGGTATCTGTGCCTGAGATAGTTCTTTTCTCTGTTAGTCTATGTAGAAAGAGCCAGGCTATCCCAGGGAACTAGCAGTGACTGAGTACCATCGGCGTGCCTAAAGCATAACTTCACATGTGTCACACCATTTAATCCTATTGTGATCACTTGAGGGCATCAGAGAGGCACCTCAAAGTTGTCTGGAGTAAGAGAAATAAGATTGCTTTCTTAGAATTAAACTAGGAAGTCAGTGCATAACGGATCAGCAAAGAGATCTAGAAAGTCATCTAAAAGAGATAAATGGCTTACCAACCTGTGAGACTTGACCCTAGAACTTGATCAACTACATGAATATAACTAATGATGAGTTATCAGGGTCGTCTTATGCTACTTTTTCAGAAAACTAATCAGACTTGGACATGTAGAGAAAAAGAAATGCAGAGGCAAATGCTAACTGGGCCATCCAAGTAGTATCAAGGGGAAAGAGCCTTAGCCAAAGGATTCAGTCCAATATCATTCAACATTTGATTCTTGTAGCTCTATACTCATCCAGCCATAGTCTGGTTATGATTTGGCATCCTATGTAGGTCTTCCTGGAGAAGGAGACTACACTTGTCATGTGTATTTAAGTGCCCCCGCCCAATGACAATGATTTCTTATGGTAAATGAATAAATTGGCACTCTAGAGATGATTTGGCTTCCTTCTAAGTCTGCCCACAGGGTAAGCATGAACTTGTCATGCTGACACAAACAGTCTAGTTCCAGGATAGTGGTTTTTCTCCAGAAAACAATAAATAGGCATTCTGAGTTTATACATCGCTGTAGAGAACATGGCTCCAGGTTGTCTGGCCTTCGGCGATGGGCCTGCTCTCCAGGTGCTGCCCAAATCAGCTGGTTGAGCCTAGAGGACTGAGGGTTTGGGCAGTCCTTCATTGTTTCAATCATGGTAACTTTACTATATGGCAATACATATCATGTAACTGGCTGGTAGTCTCCAAGTGGTAACAGGTATATACTCCTCTGCTTTGCTATCCCATCTTATAACAGGAAACCGAGTTTGGGGGAAGTAATGTTACTGATCTACAGTCACATAGCTGAGCCCTGAATTCAGATCGATCTGATTCTAAAACCCATGTTCTTGCTAGTGTGTCATATTGAATAATACTTGATATTTATATAATGCTTCATATTTTACACTGAATTTTCACAACCAGAATCTCATTTAACCTTCACAAAAGCTCTGAACAGTGGTGACGCTACACTGACTCCATCTAAGTGCTTTCATCAGTCCCCAGCTATCATTCCCTCCCCATACCTATCCCTCTCCAAACTCCTCTTCCCAATGGAAAAGAAGGCAGATTCCATTTCTTGTAGTTTTCATACATAGAAACTCATACCCAAGAAGACAGAGTAAGAAGCTATTCCTTTGGCTTATGTAGTTTTCAAAGTCATCTCTTCACTTAGCAATCCAAACGCATTTAATCTATTCCTGCTAAACGAAATCCAGTAGCTAGCTGTTTTAAGGTACGGATTAATCAGTATTCAGAGAATGGGTTGTTATGGAGTTTGGAAATTGTTTCACCTTCCTTTCCCTGTTCCCTAAGGAAGATTTCCTTTTTGACAGATAATGTCTCCTAATTAAGGTACCAAACAAAGCCCATTAGTGTCAGGATTGGAGGGCAAGAAAAGGAGAGTTGGTCAGTGTGGTCAGCAATTAGCTACCTCTAAAGACCGAAACCTGAAGGAGCCAAAGGACTGCACGGCTGCTTTGTGTCCAGACAGTGCCAGCACTTGTTCTGTCTCCTTGCTGATCTAGAAACCAGACTCTTCATATATTATTGATTTAGATGACATTTAGTTTCAGATTCAATAGTCATATGTTGAAACCCCTGGTTACTTTAATGGGTGAAAAGTAAAAGTAATGGGTGAAAAGTGTGCCTCTGAGACCAATCTAACTACAGAGTAATAGTCAAAACATCCAATAAAAGCTCTCCCTAAATAACCTTAAACTAAATAATGAAGCCATACCCTTAATTAATGCTTCATATAAAACATCATTTTAATGAATTCTTTTTCTGTATGCCTTTGAATTTTAATATTCCTATGCAAAATTCAAGCTTTATTATTTATTCATAGTCCCTCATCTGTAAGCCATCTAATGGAAAAAGAAATGTTGTTGTGCAAAGTCATTAAGTAATTTAATTTTAATCATCCAGTACATTATATTTAATCTTCTGAACGCAAAATAATTTTCTAGCTCCATTACAGTGCTATCAATATCTTAATTTCTTAAAGAATTGACCAATATACAGTGACTACCAAACCTCGCACTGCTTGTCTGCCTCTTCATAACACATATAATTGAATAAAGGTATAACATCCTAATAATGGTGTGATTCAAACTAAACATACATTTAAAAGCTTCCAATTCCAGAAGTTCTAAGAGTGCGGTTCTAAATTTTTAATCATAAAACTAAAGTTCCCTTTCAAAGCAAAAGGAGCTATATGTATATCTATTATGCGAGTTCTGAAAGATGGGGAAAAATTGAAATGTGCATTTCTTGGCAGGGCCCTTCCATGACTGAGAAAGTGAATGGGGGTGGGTGAGCTCAGATCATTAAATAAACACAGCCAAAAAAAACATTTAATTGTTGTCATCAGGTAAAGCCACACTCTTATCATTTTGTTAGCAATTCTGTGTCTTCTCCATGAAATTTACTTAGTGGAGCAAAATCCCCATATTCAAATAGCATTGTATCTTAAGGCTAAGTACACTTCAAAATGCTTATCCTATGTTTAAGAATAATAATTATGCCTAGCATGATTACTTATTTGCTATTTGTTGTCTCTTAATGGCACTGGTATTTACATGAACATCAGCTGGAAAGCAGAGCAACTCGGAAATGTTAAAAATAACCCACAGTACCTGTTCCTATTAACTCCACTTCTGTGTTCTCAAACAGGAACAACTTGCTGTTTTCAACTGATCTGGAAATAGATGTACAAAGAAATGAAGGAAGGCAATAATGGAAGGAGTTGTCCCATACCGTTCCACTGTTTCAAAGCAAGCGGCTGCTCCTTTCCATCCTCCCAGGCAGGGTTAAGCGGGTCAGTGAAGTCGGGTTACTTTTCATTTGTTACTCTGTCAGCCAATAGGTCATCCCTCTGGAAAACATAACAAAGTGAAAATAAATCATGCATGACCAGAAAGCGTGCATCCAGTGATACCAAAACATGTGCCACATCCACTTTTGATCATTAGTCAACTGGTCCTTGGCTCAACCAAACTCTACCATGGAACTGGCTAGAGGGTTTCCATCAGGGCTTTCAATTTTAAAAATATGCTAATCTCTTGAGTTACAGAGTAAATTCTTTTAATTTTTATTTTATTTTTGGTCAAAGGCTAGTACTAAGCAATTATTTTTAAATTATTGGAAAGATTATAATATTAATAAGGATGAAACTTTAATTGTTCACTACATGAATCCAACTATTTTCATATCTGCTTATTTTTCCCTAGTTCTTGTTGAGAGGCACCAAGTCAAAGTTGTGACTAAGACGTTTTAAGAAATAGAGTATCTTATCAAAACAATACCCAAACTCTCATATACAAAGGTCCCATGAAAAAATAGTTCTTATGATTTCAAGTAACTTCCAATACTGAAAAAGTTTAAGAAATCTGAGACAGTTGTTATTCCTGAATTTGACCCAAGAATTCTAGTGAGCAAAGCCTAAGGCTCTCTTATGAGGGAATATTTCCGTGCACTCTCGCCCCTAGAGGGCATTGTTTTTTTAGATACAAAGTAATGAAAAGCTAATTCTAATAGATCCTGACTTCCAGTTAGAGTTTAGGATGACTAGTGTATCAGCACAGAATCTACAAGACGTGCTAGATGACTATGAATAGTCAACCAAAAGAATCCAACAAGCATAAACAGGAGGGTGCAGTCACATTTCAGCAGCCTGTCATCATGCAGAGAGAGAGAGAGAGTAAAACAAACAGGCAAACAAACACAAACACTGGAGAGTTTAGAACTAAATACCCCAGCTCCAACATTACTTCAGCTTAAAGATAGTTTCTGTCCTTTGTTGAAATAGAAATAGTTGAATGGTGAAATTATGAGGGACTTTTAAAAAATTAGTTTATGTTTTCAGAGTTGGCTTAACAAATATTTTTTGTAAAATCCATTATTATGTGCAATTAATCACTCTTCTCAAAACATGTATTTCAATTTTTTTGAAGTGTTACATACACCATTTGCTGTAAAATTTAAAAAAAATTTTTTTCACTCAGGTGAAATTAAACTGTTTGTTTCAAAGAGAAAACAGTTTCTAATTTATCAATCAATGATTTATTAGTCACTTACTAGACACCGGGCTACATGCTAGAAATACCCTGGTGAACAAAAGAAACACAGACCCTGGGTTTGTGTGTCACAGAAATACAGTCTTCCAAAAGAGAAAGATTAATCAAATGATCACTCAAATAAGTATAAAAGTGGTACTTTGGAGTGATGCTATAAGATCACATAAATCAGTGGAACAGAACCAGGTCGAAGAAAACCTTCCCTGAGCAAGAATTACTGAGCTGAGATCTGCAAAGAACTAGATGAAGAGGGTGCAAGTAGAAGCAAACACATTCCAAACAGGCAGAAAAGCAGGTGCAAAGGTCCTGGAGAAATAAGAGACATTCTGACATTGTGCTGTCATATATAAGGAGGACATACCTGTACATCTACAGCTTCTGATATGTCATCACAAGATAGCCAGAGGAGATTAACCAGGTGAGTCTGTCCAGAAGTGGTAAATTTCAAATGATGTTGTAAAAGGAAACGACTCATGGTAAGCATTAACAATTCCTTGGTTCAAAATACACAAATATTTTGTAAAACCAAAATAGTGTAAAATTCATTTGGTTTGGTATTTAAGTGGTGGTTTGAATAGGACAGGCCTAAAGATATAAATTTAACTCAGCTCTTTGAAGGAAGCCCATCCAGTCCAGGTAACAGATGTGTGTGCTTGAAAGTTAAGGAAATTCTAAGGAGTCCTTCTTGAGATGAATAATAGCATTTATATCGCATTGATAGTTTCTTAAGTGTTTTCACATGTCATAGATCTTACTTAATACTTAAATGTCCATTTTATCAAATCGATTATCAGCTAAGGGTGCTCATATGACTTTCCCCAAGAAAGAACATTGATCATGAGGAGCAAAAAGCTGGAACTGGAATCCAAGTGCTTTGCTTCCAAACTGTGTTCTTTTATATCCTTGTTATGGACTGAGCAAGAGAACTGTAAATGCCAAAGAGAATAGGCTTCTAATTGGTGCACACAACCAGGCAGCCCTCCACTGGGCACCAGCCTGAGCCAAGGAGATCCTGGCTTCGCACAAATGTCTAATATTCACGGTGGCTCTTCTCAGTGGTATTTTTCACTTGCTCATCAGGGTAATGGCAACTACTTGGTGCCCTCTATTATAGAGACACATTTTCCCTCCCCCCCCCCCCCACCCCATTTGCCAATGTTTTCTCTTTCAGCTGAACAGCCTAGGTCTGCTAAATCACAGTCACCTCTTTTTTACCTCCAAGACTCCCCTTCTTCCCTGAGGTGTACACAGTACTTTACTATTTACAATATGACTGCTCTGACCAATACCACACAGTAGGTTGACTTAAGCATGAGAACTGATGGGCTCATGGTTTTCGAGGCCGGAAGTCCAAATCAAGGCATTAGCTAGAAGGCTGGCCTCCCTGCAGGCTTGGTAGCATTCCTCCTAGCTGGCAATCCTTGGGTTCCTAGGCTTTCCCATCACATGGCAAAATCCTCTCCTTTCTCTTTCCGGTTCCATTGACTCGCAGCTTCTGGCTACTCCCTTTGGCTTTCTCTCTTGTGTCCACTTTCCTTGACTTATCAGAACTTCAGCCGTATTGGGTGAAGGCCCACCCTCATTCAGGGTGGGCACGCCTTAACTAAGAACATCTTCAAAGGTCCTAGTTACAAAAGGGTTCACACCCACAGGTCCAGGGTTTAGGACCTGAACATGCCTTTTGTGTGTATGCATGCCTCAATCCTCAGCCATGCTCTTGCCAAGAACACTCTCCAAGGAATATAACTGGCAGATGCACAAGTCATTGGCTAACACTGGGCTGCTTCTCCCACAGGGTGAAAGTGGAGAGGCCTCTTTCTGAATGACCCTGTAATCTTGTGCAGGCCCTTCTGGAATTGCACACACAGATCCTTGGGTTCCAGATGTGCCGGATTAGATGGCCTCTGATGCTGATCGTGTCTCCCCTGCTCCCCACCTCCGGCACCTGAGCTCTCCCTCATGGACCTTGGCGTTTGTCCAAAGCCAAGCCTTCCCCAGGGTCAGCCCAGCCGTCCCTTCGTAGGTCCCCCTCCACTACTGTCAAAGCCCCTCAGCACTCTGATCCTGCTCCTTCCAGAGTCTTCCCTGAGCCTTATAAAGTTCCATTTTGCTTTAGAGACGGTAAGCATTCTCCCAGGAAGCCCTCCCCCCAGAGAGCTATGGCAGGAACTGTGCCAGGGACCACAGATGCCAGTGGTCAGCTGACTGCTCTCATCACAGCCCTAGAGTGCTCAGTGGATACCACTGCTGTTTGGACAAAACTGTCAGGACCCTGCAAACCCTCAACCCTCCTCGTGCTTGTCTCAGGCCTTGCCCTTCTCTCAGGGCCAGGCCTCACTTCCATGTTCTAAGTTGATCAACCTCATAAAACCAATTTGAAAGGCTGGCCTGGAAGGAACAAGCGGAGTTGTTCCACCACACAGTGCTTACCTGGGGCCCCACCCAAACCCTCCTGCAGAACAGGCTAGAATGGACAAGTCCCCGCTGAGATAGGAGGGCCGGTGCTGGGTGCTTCCTCCCTCAGCCCCTGCCCTGGGCCCCAAGGCTTGGTCGTACAGCCAGTGGCCCAAAAGCCTTCCCTGCAAATTTATGAGAAGCCTTAGAAAAATGTCAAATGAACAAATTCTCAATTCAGCACTTGTTCTCAAATTTAAAAAAACAAGAATCATTAGTTCCCAGGATTTCAGTCCTAAAGGAAACCTGCTGTTCAGTATGATTGTATTGCCCTCTAGTGTTGAAAGAGAAATTAACTCTAAGCAGGAGTTCAGACTTCCAAATAATTCCTCACCCCAAATCACCCTTGATTTTCTGTATCCCTGATGCCTCTCCCTCAGCCACCTGAGGTTACAAGAATTGCCAAGGAAAACACTCCTGGAAAAATCATGGTGGGACATTCCTCTGAAATGGGTTCTGCAATACTGTCAAATAAACTAGTCAGTTGGGAGATTTAAATTGTAATCTTAACAAAAATCTGCTACTGCGTTTCTGAAGAGAAACTTTGGGGACATCTGTTGAATTTCTGAGGTCTCAGATCTGTCTGCTCATTGGATCAACAAAGGCCTCTAAGAGATCCTGGCAGCAAATGACAGCAGCTGACCAGGATCTGCCCAAAACTTTCCCAGCCAATTGCCAGGCGCTTTGCAGGGATGCAGAAGATAAGAGACAACTCTTCCCACTCAGGAGGGCACATCTCAGACCTCGGGCAGGTTTTCTCTGACCGGCGCAGTTGGGAGGGTGTTTGATTTAAACACGATGAGACTTTACATTCTCCATATACTTTCCAGTTTGAAACTATTGTCCAGACTCTGTCACACTCGGGAGCTTTGCATATTTAAATGACTGCCTGACCTCTGTTGGCATCTGAATTTACCGCTTTTGGTCCCCACCTACAAGGGGAGATAATATATCGACACATGAAGTATCTCCAATCCACGATACAAGGCAGCTAACGAGAAGGACTACGTGCTGGTACAGAAAACAACTGCTGGAGGAGATAGTGGGAAGGAGTCAGGGTACAGAGCACAGAGCAAGGCCAACACTGCCTTCCCTCCCCATTCACATGCAGAACGTCCACTTACCTCGTGCTCAAACTTAAGTGTGTGACAGGGTTACAAAATTGGGCACATTCCGCAGTTGTATTTTGGCCTATTCAGTGGTGTCCTGGGGAAGGTTTAATAACCAGATTTTCCAGGGTAGAAAAAAGCCCAGTTTGTCTAGTTTGCAGATTCCCCTCCCAGGCCTGTTTCAAGCTGCCAGTATCACATCCAGCTTGCAGCGATTTTGAAAACGTAGCCTTGTGTTGGTGGTACTAGCCAGCTCCGGCACACAGCTGGGCCCATTAAAAATGTCCACTGCTAAAAGGAGCTATCCCTTATAATTTTTACTTATATTTATATATAAGGCTGAGATGTTCTGGACAACTGTAGACTATCTATATTCAGAGTGACCAATTTGTTTATAATTCATTTCAGATTGTAAATCTGACATGTCTCCAGGTAATTGTTTTCGGGCCTTCCCTTACCCTATCCAGGGTCGGCATTCTCCTCCCACCGCTTCCAGACCACCCCCTTTCCCGGACTTGGAGGATCCTACCGTGCACAGACTCCCCATTCTCCCCACAGTCACCATCCCCAGTAACTTGCCCATATTCTCTGAGGGCCCCGGCACCCAGCTGTCCAGCTCTCCACCCCCAGTTATCACCAATCCGAAGCCATTCAGTACCACGTGGCCAGCCCAGCCAGCACTCTCTCCCTCATGGCGCCTTGGCATGGAGGTCCTCCCCTGCTAAAATCTTAAACTCCGACCTCTTATCCTCCACCCACCATTGCTGCCTTTGCCAGCTACCTCTCTTAAGCACATTGTACTTAAATCACATGACGGAGAAGCGGACTTGGCTCAATGGATAGGGCGTCCGCCTACCACATGGGAGGTCCGCAGTTCAAACCCCGGGCCACCTTGAGCTGGCCTATGAGCAGTGCTGATGTGCGCAAGGAGTGCCCTGCCACGCAGGGGTGTCCCCCGCGTAGGGGACCCCACATGCAAGGAGTGCGCCCCGTAAGGAGAGCCGCCCAGCGCGAAAGAAAGTGCAGCTTGCCCAGGAATGGCTCCGCATACACGGAGAGCTGACACAAGATGACTCAACAAAAAGAGACACAGATTCCCGGTGCCACCAGCAAGAATACAAGCAGTCACAGAAGAACCTGCAGTGAATAGATACAGAGTGCAGACAACTGGGGGGGGGGGAGAGAAATAAATAATCTTTAAAAAAATAAAAATAAAAATCACATGACACTTGGAGTCCTCCAAATCTATCAACACTTTTCTTGTTTCATTTAGGCTCTGAGATCACCATTTTCACTATTTCCTTGTCAATACCCCTAATTCCTTTGCCCCACTGTCCTTCCACCACCAGGCCTAAATTCAATTTCATGTCCTCTGGGACTACACACTGTCCCCCACTGCTGAAGCACACGGTACCACCACAGTCCCAGCTACAAAGCCACAACCTTGTCCAGCACCTTCTGTGTATCCCAGTAGGACCCCAGTCCTTCTCCATTCGCGACCCCTCTCCTCAAATCTCCTGTCCTTTTTTTTTCAACCAAAGACCTAACCTCCTATATCACAGGAAGAGCCATGTGAGTGCTCTTGGGTTTACAAAGAATTTTCACGTGGGTTCATTTGCCCCACACAACTGTTCTATACAGGTGGGCAGGGTAAACGTTGTTATTTCACAAATGAAAACTGAGGCCGGTGGTATGTAAATGTCAGTTATAACAGCACCTGTTGTTCTCCCAATCCTGAGACGCCAAGTGAGTGATTTGTCCAAGGCATTTGTCATGGCAGCTCGATGAGCCGCCAAGTCTCGAGGGCCCCTTCCAAGTTCCTTCCCCACCCCTAGAGCGTGCTGCTTTCTTAGCAATGACTCTGTTGCTCTCAGAGCACCTGACATTCATTTACCCTTTATATTTGTTAAAAATGGGATGATTTTGAAATCCATAAGCCAAAAAATGTTTTCCTTTTTTTTTTTTTTTTGAGAGTTCTTACCACCATTGTGTTTTTGTGGTGGAGTCTTCTCAGAGGCTTAGGCTGAAACAAGGCCTTCCACCCTCCTCTCCTATAATCTGGTTCACAGGCACTGAAAACAGTAAGAGCTGAGATGGTTGAGGCCAGGCCAGGGGTTTGAGCTGAAAACATCATCCAACAGAGCCCAAGGACCAGGCCAGCCAGGAGAGGGAACGTCACTGTAAAATCCGGGCCATGGTTTACAGAAAACTTCGAGTAATACTGCTCCCTCCCTTTAACAAAGGCACCACACGAATGCAAAGTGTAAATAACGGGGAAAGCTGTGTGTATGGGAGGGGGCTATGTGGGGAGTCTACTTTCTGCGTGGTTTTTCTGTAAACCTACAACTTCTCTAATTAAAAAGGAAAAAAAAAAAAAAAGAATAGTTGAAGTCCTAGTCCCAGGACCTCAGAACGTGGCCTTATTTGGAAATAGGGTTGAGATGAAATTAGGTAAGTTGAAATGAGGTCACCCTAGAGTAGGTGGGCCCTTAATCCAGTAGGACTGGTGTCCTTATAAGAAGAGGAGATGAGACACTGACACAGAGGAAGACAGCCAGGTGACAACACAGAGGCAGGGTTTGAGTTATGACACAATCCAAGGAATGTGAGGATTGCCAGCCGCGGCCAGAAACCAGGAGGGACGCACAAGGCAGATTCTCCCGAGACAGCAGAGGGAGCGTGGCCCTGCCGACACCTTGATTTGGGGGTTCTAGTCTCCAGGACTGTGAGCTGATCTAATTCTGTTGTTTCAAGCTACCCCATTTGTGGAACTTTTTCATGGCAGCCCCAGAAAACTAAGACAGTCATGACAGTGGAATCTGCTGGTGCTTGACTACAGGCAAGAGCTGATCGCCTCTGGTGTCTGCAGCCTTCACTGGAGGGCTCAGAAAAGGTTGAGATTCCTATCTGTCTGGAATTGGAGCAAATGACTCAGTAGCAGCTCCAATTCCTAGAGGAAGTAACTTTGGCTCATGTCCTGTGTTTACAGAAAATCAGTTCATCCAAAAATTTGCAGCGATGGATCCACCTGGTGGATTTTCCTCCATAACACCTTTGTAGGCCTATTTTTCCATCACCCCAAACAGAAACTCCATACCAATTAAGGATTAACTCCCCATTCCCCACCTCCTTGGTTTGTTTGCTCTATCCCTACATGGTTGTACATAGAGGTGGAAGTGAGAAAGAGGTATATCTAGAGGCCACCTGGGCAGGCCGTGTACCTTCCCCACAAACACTACCTCCTAGATGTCCTGTTATTTGCCCTGGGTTGGACCAGAAGACTTCCCATACCCCCAACCCAATCAGAACTGATAAAGAGGGGCAACAGAAGCACTGGGCAGGATGACCTGTGCCTTGGGCTCTACTCATGGGCAGTTGGATACTGCACACACCCCCCTGAGTCCCCAGTTCCTCCTCCGTTAAGTGAGAGATTTGCAGCAGCCAAAGCTAACTAAGCAACCCTGAGGACTGCTTATATTGTCAGAAGAACGGGAGTCCTGGGGTGCATTTGAGAGAGGCTGCTGGGAACCCAGGACAGAGGAGGACTGTCTTCTGCAGAAGCCTGGCTATGAAGTAAGGGTCACCACGGGTCAACTTTTCCTTAAAGTGCTAGTGGAAGTGGAAAATGAGGAACAGTGACATCGACATGTCAGGCAAGGAGAAGCAAACAAAATGAAGGGAAAGCCCAGGCCTGTTCCAGAAGTGAATCAGCAGATGGCACCCACCTGCAGAATCATTGATTCATGGAAGTTTTAAGCTGGTTTTATGGGCAGATTTGGGGGAGGGGTGAAACAGGATAGAAGTAGCCCACAGGGGCATCTTAAGGCAACCTGGGACTCTCTCGGTGCCTCAGGACTGTCGTTTAAGTGGAAGACCTCATAGTCCCCGCCTCTGGCAGCCCCATGATGACCCTGTCATCCTCTGCCTACCAAGACAGTAGTAGGAAGGAAACAGGATTATTGGGACCATCAAACAATTTTATCCATGTAAAACACAAACACAACTCTCAATAAATGGCAGCCACTATGACGGTTCAGTGGATTACCTCAAAGGAGGAGGAAAGTGGAAGCCTCTTAGCAGTTTCAAGTGTCATGTGAGTCCAACCTGTCAGACACGTAAAGACAAGAAGGAACCCCCAACACCACTGCTGCCTCTAGCTTTGACCAGTGGCTACCCTTTTTTGACCCTCTTCCATCCAAAGGGGGAGAGCCGCAGGAGCTGTGGGAGGCTCTGGACCCGTGATGGAAGGCAGGGACCACACTGGATAAGAGCACCCAGCTGTCATGTAGTCTACTTTCAACAAGTTACTTCAGCTTTCTGAACCTCAGGTTCCTACCTCTAAAATGTACATTTGTTGAGTAAACATTTGTTGAGCAAATGGGAATGATACTGCTTTGCACATTGGGATTTTGAGGTAATAAATGAGATAATTACTAAGCATACTTGGTATAGAGTAGATGCTATAGAAATAGTATTTTTTTATGATTGCTGTTTCTTTTATCTCAAAAACTTAGCAAGAAATGTCTATATTTAAATCTGATTATGTTGTTCAAGAGGCAGGAGGAAATGCCAATAATGGTCTAAATAACACTATGTTATTTATGTGCAATTCAGAGGTTGCATTTCATCATCTAAAACAAGCATTTTTAACAATTTTATGAGGGAAGCGGATTTGGCCCAGTGGTTAGGGCATCCGCCTACCACATGGGAGGTCCGCGGTTCAAACTCCAGGCCTCCTTGACCCGTGTGGAGCTGGCCCATGTGCAGTGCTGATACGTGCAAGGAGTGCCCTGCCACGCAGGGGTGTCCCCGCGTAGGGGAGCCTCATATGCAAGGAGTGCCCTGCCATGCAGGGGTGTCCCCCACGTAGGGGAGCCTCACGTGCAAGGAGTGCGCCCCGTAAGGAGAGCCACCCAGCGCAAAAGAGAGTGCAGCCTGCCCAAGAATGGCGCCACCCACACAGAGAGCTGACACAACAAGATGATACAACAAAAAGAAACACAGATTCCTGTGCCTCTGACAACAACAGAGGCGGACAAAGAAGATGCAGCAAATAGACACAGAGAACAGACAACTGGAGCGGAGGGGGGGGAGATATAAATAAATAAATCTTAAAAAAAAAACATTTGCATGAGATATATGATTACATGATATACATTTTATATGTACATATTTTGGCAATATCACCTTAAGTTCTGTGAATGTCACTTTAGACTTGCACTGAAATTGTCTTTTATTTGTAGATCTCTCTAAAATTAAGAATTATTTGTACTAATTTTTACCCTTCCTTAACTATGATGCAATCATTGAAAGGCAGACCTGATTCTCTGCTAATGAGGGTGAAGAGGGGCTCAAAGGTTTCCTCTCTCTGCAGCCTGTAGAGGTGGCCAAGGGCTCCCTGTACAAAGGCAAGCATGAGCCCCTGGAGAAAGTCATCAAGAGGAGACTCCAGGCACAAGGAAGGAGGGCTGTGGCTGCCTCAGGAGGTCGGTGAAGGAAGAGCGTGCCACCAAAGGCAAGTGGAAGGTCCCAGTGGCCCACCTCACAGAAGGCCCCTCCCAGGGGCGCACCCACTATTAACAGGTGGAGGTGTGCATTAACCAGCTAGGAGAGGAGAGGCAGTGGGGTAGGGAAGGAAGAGGTCCAGAGGCAGGCCCTTGACCAGTAAGTCTGGAGATGGGCCACTTCCTGACGACGTGAGGTTGCCTTAAAATCACTTTGATGATTCACAAGGAAGGGGAAAAAATGCAGTCAAAAGAAACTGTTCATTTACTTCAGAGATCTGGGTAGGAATAAGAGACATGGGGCTCCAGGTCGTAGTTTGTCTCTTCTTGGCCATGCCTTTGAAAGAGAAAGCACAGTGTAGCAATCCAACAGGTGACTCTGGATGGTGTCAAATGCCACCACTTGACTTACTGGTGACGACTTCGGGGGCTAGACCACAGACAGCTGGCAAGGAGCACATGATGCCTGTGAAGGTCACTAATGACCCAACTAGTAGACTTTCTCCTAATCAAGGCTCTCAACTGAAATCCGAGTTGAGGAGGGAAAAAAGGGTCCAGTTATACCATGAAGGGCAACAGAGGATAATGTGCCGAATAATGTACAGGAAACAAGTAGGACTTTCAGGAGCACCTAGTGTCGGCACAGCTGTTTATTCATCAGGACTCACTGAATACTTCCGTGCCCTGGGGACCATGTAATTGACTAAGAATTGATACACGTCTTGTATCAACTGGAAGTGTCTTCTGAAAGCTAAGGTCTGAAAAACTCTTGACTAGCCTTGTTGAAAGTTTCTTCTCTGAGAAGGAAGAAAATTCTCTCTTACTCTGAGCTGAATTTTGACTCATAAAGAACTTGTCACTGATGGGCAATGATAGCAAACCCGAGAAATGGGGCTGTGCCATTTTGAAGTTACAGTGCCGTTGTTGTGGTTGGGTAAGTACAGGATTTTCAAAAGTGTATTTCACAAATTTGGAGACAAGATTGTTTTGATTTCTTGTTCAAGGAATATGGATCAGAGAAGCCAAACTGACTCTCCCATCACAGATGATTCCAATGAGAAAGAAAAGAGGAAAGATGCGCTAACTTTGCCCGGCTGCAGAGGGAGTTCTTTCCCTTCTGGTTTGAAAGGAGATGGCTTTGGAAAAGATAGAAGACTGACCAGGCTGAGACCGGCGAGTGGTAGATAGCAGGAGCTGAGATTGTGGACAAGGTGAAGCACAAGCAAAAATGCTTTTAAAACGATGTTTGACTTTAATGTTCATCAGTAGGGGACTTGTTAAATAAATGTAGGTATTAACCATTTGGAGACATCAAAAAGAATGAGACAGAGCTATATGGGGTGCTATAAAAATGGTATAGCAAAGTACACTTAAAATATTTTTTTAAAAAACAAGACATAGAAGAGTATGTGTAGTAATCTACCAGGTAAAAAGAAAATGGATATATACATATATATAAAAACATGTATGTGTGTACACACACACACATGCAGAGCATGGGTGCAATGCATGCATACTCAGACTTGTTTGTGTGTGCCTGGGAAATTTCTGGAGTGTTGCTATGGAGGAAGGGGATTGGATCTGGGGTGGAAGGGAGCACTGTTATTCAGAGCATAACTTTTTATACTGTGTAAATGTTTTTTACAGTGTATACATACAACTTTTCGATGAAAACACTATTTTTTCTCCATTAAACTATGTTTGGGGCAGGATAACCAGTACTGAGATGGGCCCCTGCTTTAAGTAGGATGTGCACCATTTGCATTTAACATCCCACCTCACTGCCCACTGCCTTCAAGTCTGTCTGCAACCATTCTTTCCCCATTCCAGGCCATCCTTCTCACTACTTCCAGAGTTCTTTCAAAATATAGATTTACCTAAGCCAAGAAATCCTTGTTGCCTCCTATTTCCTATAGGATAAAGTCCAGTCTTCTTAGCAAGGGATCAGTAGCAAGTGATTTCTTGGCCTGCCATGCGTTCTGGGCCCAGCTAGAAATCTGGGTGACATCTTCTCGCTCCGCTCTCCACATAACCCATGCCTTCCAGATCCATCACCCAGACCTAACCACTTCTGACTTCAGAGCCCCCGGAAGTGCATTACCTTCTTCTACCACTGTCACTATGGGAGCCCAAGGTCCTCACCTGCAGGTGTACCATGACAGCCTCCTAACTGGCATCCCTTCTCCAGTCTTTCTCCCCTCCTATCTGTTCAATCTGTTCTCCACACTGTACTCTTATTTTTTCATAATTAATCTTTTTAAAAATTTTTAAAGAAGATTTAGATGACATAAATGTTACATAAAAAATATAAGGGATTCCCATACGCCCCACTCCTTCCCCCTCCCACATTAACAACATCCTTCATCAGTGTGGTACATTTGTTAAAATTGATGAACCCATATTGAAGCATTGCTACTAACCATGGCCTACAGTTTACACAGTTTACACTTTGTCCCACACAATTTTGTAGGTTATGACAAAATATACAATGGCCTGTGTCCATTACTGTAGTGTCAAGCAAGACAAATCCAACATCCCAAATGCGCCTATATTACACCTATTCTTCCCTCTCCCATCCCTCAGAACCTCTGGTGGCCACTACCTTTATATCAATGTTAAGAGTTCTTCCATCGCTAGAATAATAGCCTATAGTAGGAATAATAAGTCTACGTTAGCCCATTGTTCATTCCCCAATCTTGAGCATTTGGGGATGGTGATGCCCACTCTGCTTCTAATTGAGGAGGGGCTTAGATTCCATAGGGCAGATGAATGGACTCTTTTAAGTTGCACTCTTTTTTTAAAAAAGATATTGCACTCTTTTAAAATGCATGTTTTATCCTATGATTGCTCTTCAAAACTGCCCACTGATCTTAAGCTAAAATCCAAACTCCTTAACAGGATGCCAGCACCTCCAACTTGATCTCCACCTCCTTCTCCTATACAATCTCTTGCCAATTCCTTCCCCTCCAGGCTCCACTTCCACTAACCACACTGTTCAGTTCCTAAACACACCATTCTCTCCTCTGAGCCATTGCACATGTGATTGCCTACCTTAAAACATTCTTCCACTCCCTCCCCCAAGGTCTTTCAACCTCACCTGACTCACTTCTTCAGGGTAAAGAGTCCTAACTGATAAGAATGTCATAATGGAGTAGAAAGCAGAGAGATGAAAGCAGTCGCCTCCTTGAGGCAGGAATTCTGGAGGAGGCTGCTTTAGGAGTCAACTGTCAGAAGAGCTGAAGAAACTGCTCAAGTAAGACTGTGGAGGCAAAAAAGTGCTCAGCAGAATGGAAAGTGGATGGATCCATCTGGAGCGTGAGGTGTAGGTAGGAAAGGGGGTGAAAGGTAGGAAAAGGGAACACGCTGTCTCCTACAGAAGGGAGAGGAGTGGCAGAGCAAAACGAGAAAAGGGGAAGGACCTTGAAAGGCAAGGTAAGGAGTTTAGTCCTCATTTTGTAGGCAACTCGGGAAGAGTTGAACTGTTTTTAAATTGGGAAGTGACACTGCCTAATCTATACTTTAGAAAGATGTGCCTGATGGAATGCAGAGGAATAAAGTTGGGGAGATGAGTGAGCTTAGGGAAAGATGTGAGACTCTGGACTATGGTGGCCACAGGCAGAACTGAAAGGAAGTGATGGGATCAGAAGACATCTAGGGATATGACCCACTGGACTTGATGACAAAACGTAGGCAGGGGGGAATATGGTGAGGTCATTGGCTGAGGTGGGAATCACTGAAAAGGGAGCAGGTTTAGGGCACAACAACAAATCTGATTTAGAACATACCGACTCAGGGCCTAGGAAGCCAATGCCAATAATTAAAAATCACACAAGTCTGTCTATTAATACAGTCTGCAAAGGCCTGCCACAGAAACCACGTGTTAGAGTTCGTTTCATCCTTCCTGAGGCTGGATGTTCCTATGACCTCTGTTTTCCATATCCCAATGAAGCATGGTATATTATTTACTTTGCATGCAAAGTACCAGGTTGTAAAAATACAGGGAACGTGAAGATACGGCCCATGAGTGAGGGAAGACCTATTTGGCTAATGCCAAAATTTGCACTAGAAAATGTTTTTCTTCCCTGGCTTTGTGTCATTCACATTCTCCTTCTCTTCCCTCAAGATTCCTCTCAAGTCCCAAGTTTGTCATGAAGAGCAACCTGAACACTCCAGAGAACTCAAGTGTCTTCTCTTCTCTGAACCCCTATGACAAAGTCTACCTTTCTTATGTTTTTATGTTAATTATGCAATTCCTTCTTTGTTATTGAATTCTTTGCAGGCATGTCTCTTGTCTTCTTAATCTCCTTGACTAAATTATTAATTCCTAAAGAGCAGTTGCATAGTAGGTTTCAAAAACTAAAAATTGAATGGAAATTGACATGCAATTCATTTGGGGTAGAAACGAGAATGGGAAGTAACTATTTGAGAGGTTATGGTAGAATAGGAGTTAATATGTTGATTATTGGAGTTGGAGAATATCAGTTCCCAACAGACAAAGGAACATATGCTAACATAAAAAGAATGCTTTCCCCCTCTTTTAACGACCTTGCACTCTACATATACTTGAAAGAAGGAGAATACTGGCCTTTTGATTGTCAAGCTATTTTCTTAACTGGCTAAAAAGTACACTTTCCTTGGATCACCTTCTGTATATAAGTGATTTTGGTAAAAATAATATAGGGGACTTGTCATTTACAGTTAATTACACTCAACCGTATTAAACTGTGCTGAAACGGCAAGACCAAGGGTAAGTCTTTCACTTCATTTTAGTCAGTGTTCCATTTGCATGGCCATCATGATGTTTGGGCAACTTAAAAGAAGGGTATTCATGCCTCAGCTCATCACATTATTCTCCAGACCAAAGAGATGGGACGACTCCAAGTATTGCAATGGCCAGTTTGAGCACTTGCCGGGATGGAGGGAGATCTCTGGGGTGAGGTGCAGAGGGAAGTTGGAAGCTGGTTGTGTGTTATGAGTTGATGAGGACCAATAGGCCTCTGACCACAAAGATCTGCCCTGCTGCCTGCCCCCAATGTCTGACAACATAACTGGTTAATATGGAACCCCCTGTACAGGGCACTGGGAAGAATCGGACCCAGGAATCATAGCTTTCAATAGGGAGTAGAGTCGAGAGCAGGAAAGAGAGTGGCTCCAATGTGGATGGGGTCTAACTCTTGGGAGTAGCACAAACCTTGCCTCTGGAGGTCTATAAAGACAGGGGAAAGGGCTTCACAATTCTGCCAAAAACCTGGCTCTCTGGTTCATTCTAGGGCATACCTTTCCCCTTCAAGTTTCCCGGCAGGAAGCAGCAGGAAGTCTCACCCACCCTCCCACCCCCACTGGCTCTGGGTCACATTCCTTTCTCGACTTCAGAGGTCTTGGGTTACAAAAGTCCTTGCTCAGTTCTCAGGAGAGTGGGCATGGGGCTGGGCTGGTATGAAGGGGAGTGTCTTGATGTTCAGAGATCCAGGTGGTGGCCAGATGCCAAGGCCCTCACAGGTGATGGCAGCAAAAGAAAGAACTAAATGCCTCAGGGTCTCTTGGAGGTAGCTTTGTTTTACTTATTTTTTTGTTTTGTTTTCCTCTGTGACTGTTAAATAAGACACGTCAGGCTGTGTCTTCTCCGTGAATTTGAGGGAAAACATTTCAAAAGTTCACCTGAAATACCTGTGCTTCAGTTCACCTGAGTTTTGAGCTTCAAAACCACAATGAAGAATCTGGTACTAAAGCTCCTTTTGTCCCTCCATTTTTCACAATCAACTCTCTCTGGCAGTTTTATGCTGTAGTATGTGTGGAATTACTCAATATATTACACAACTTTTGAAATTACTATGGAAGCTGAGAGATATTACCACAGCACTGTTTAACCCTATGACATGATAGAATGTTCTTTCTTTTTTGGTAATCATTTCATAATTCTCTTTTATTAAAAACAATCTGCATGGAAAACCAGAAACATATGGCAAATCCTTATAAGGAGTACATTGTTTAGTTGGCTAAAAAACAATCTAGTAGCCTAGAAAATATTTACCAGAACTTTCTAAGGCTGACTGATAGAAGTGAAGACTTTGAAAAGTAGGTCTATGTTTATATTCAGCAATTAATATTATTCCAATTTCATTCCAAATTTGGATCTCTTGGCTGACATCAATATATTGGCAATGAATTCAGTCAGAGAAGCCTTCTATCCAGGGAGTGCCTGGTGCAAATAGAGATTAGTTGGAGATGCAAGACATACTCAGCTCTGTGAAAAACAAACCCTGGACAGGTCTAAGGCTAGCTAAACTCTCAAGAAAACTTCAAATAAAATATTAATCAATTCATAGGTTAAGTCAGGGAAAGCTCATGTTAGGAGATATGTTGGGTAATAAGGGATGGTCAGTTCTGGCAGATGGGTATAATTGCCCACACCAGCCAGATAAGTTGTGTATTCGTATGTCCACTCATGAAGTGTATGTATACATATCACAGAATATAAGCAAACACTTAAAAAGTGTCATCTAGGAAACGGACTTTGGCCCAGTGGTTAGGGCGTCCGTCTACCATATGGGAGGTCCGCGGTTCAAACCCCGGGCCTCCTTGACCCGTGTGCAGCTGGCCATGCGCAGTGCTGATGCGCGCAAGGAGTGCCGTGCCACGCAAGGGTGTCCCCCGCGTGGGGGAGCCCCACGCGCAAGGAGTGCGCCCGTGAGGAAAGCCGCCCAGCGTGAAAAGAAAGAGCAGCCTGCCCAGGAATGGCGCCGCCCACACTTCCCGTGCCGCTGACGACAACAGAAGCGGACAAAGAAACAAGACGCAGCAAATAGACACAAAGAACAGACAACCGGGGAAGGGGGGGAAATTAAATAAATAAATAAATCTTTAAAAAAAAAAAAAAAGTGTCATCTATGTAAAATGGAAAAGAAAGCCCACAGTGGAGACTATAATTAGATATAAATCACAAAGCTCATTAATTGTATAATTGTGGTTCTTTTTTTTTAATGGGAATACTTCTAATCAGTTCTCAGGAACAGTAGCCTATCTGTTTCCCTGGATTTATTTTCATTGTTATCTTGGACTTTTAGATAGGGTCTTGGGTGTTTTATGGACCTGGACCAAACCTTATTTTGTTTGGCGAGGAGTAGGAAGGCTTTGGTGAATAGTAAACCTAACCTACATAGACAACCCGCATTTACCATTAGCTACACCAAGGTGATAAATTGAGGTTTCCCCATTTCAGAATGTTCTAATTGGGAAATTAAAGGAGTTAGTTCAAATATGAATCAATAAACTTATTCAACATGAATTAGGAACATAGACCACCAGGCTGAGAGTGGGAGGACTTAAGCTTTAGTCCCCAAACTAGCACTAACCAGCTCTATGACCTTTCTATGCTGGCTTCCTCTGATGCAAAAGAGGTCTTGTAGGAATGGATGATCCCTTGGTTTCCCCCCAACTTTCAAGTTCTGTAGTATGTGACTAATATAACAGTAGGTCAATAAATGTAAATATAATTGAGTTAGGAAAGTCTATGTTTGTGACTATTATAAATATAGTTGAGTTAGGAATGTGTGTTTGTGAATATTATTTTAGGTTTACTGAGTTTCCAGTGACTTTAAGATGAACGAAGTCTAAAAATTGGAACAGGGAAACGGACGTGGCTCAGCAAATTGGGCTCCCATCTACCATATAGGAGGTCCAGGGTTTGATGCCCAGGGCCTCCTGGTGAGGGCGAGCTGGAATTGCAGCCCTGCGCAGGAGAGCTGCCCTGTGTGGGAGTGCTGCCTCGCGCAGGAGTGCCGGCCAACACAGAGAGCTCGTGCAGCAAGATGACACAACAAGAGACACCGAGGAGAGAAAAAAGAAGATGTAGCAGAATAGGGAGCTGAGGTGGTACGAGAGAGTAACTGTCTCTCCCCTACTCTGGAAGGTCCCAGGATCAATTCCCAGAGCCATCTAATGAGAATACAAACAGACACAGAAGAACACACAGTGAATGGACATAGAGAGCAGACAACAGAGGGAGCGGGAGGAGGGGGAAGGGGAATAAATAAAATAAATCTTTAAAGAAAAAAATTGGACCAATGAGATTTATGTTTTCAAGGACATAAGAGGTTGGATCATAATCTAATTGTGAAAATCATAGTGACCTCTCTAGATGGAAGTTGAATGTGTGCTATAAGGTTAATGCACAAGTACATTTTACTTTTATCCAGAACTCTTGATTTCTTTACATGCTTTGGGTGATTACTACTTTCATAGACTATGAGAGTATTGGGCATACTGCTGCGATGTTTATTTGTGATGTGTTGAAGAACATTCAAATTGTGGACTGTGCATAGAGTTCAGTCTTCCCCCAGCCCCCTAGTCTGTTGGTTATGCTGCTGGGTTCCACTGTGGACAACTAATCTCCATGTCAGAGCACTGGAGTGTGGCTTCTACTGAGAAAACCCTGCAGTAAACTCTTGTCTTGCAGGCAAATCTTGGAGGGCCTGCCCACGTCACCCTGTCCTTAGGTTCTGGGGTCACAGTGTGCTGAGACCCAGAGGGAGTCCAAGTGGAGATGAGTCAGGGCCTGGCATCTGCCCCATTCTCCGCCCTCCTGGTAAACAGAAGAGCTCTTTGCCGTCATCTCCAAGCCTCTCAGGGCCCAGGACTCCAGGAAGAGACAAATACATCAGAAGCCAAAACCCCAAGGCAAGGTAAAGAAAACAGAACTGCCCGCATCCCGAGAGATGATTTCACTGGCGCAAGTTCCTTGGAAGAGGTGGAGAGGTGGATGGCTCCAGCTGAACTGCTGTTTTACTTACTTCTTAACCATAAGGCTATTCTCTTTCACGGCTTATAAGGGGAGGCCTTTTGCCATTTCAACCTTGTAATTTCAAAACTAGACTTTCAAGCTCAGTAGCTAATCCATAATACATTTTTCTCCTCCTTTTATTACTTTCCTTTGTATTGATTGTACTACCCTCTACTAAAATACTGCTTTCCATTAACTTACTTGGTTTAGTTTATTCTTCCCTGTCATTCTGGGAGACGCTTTTAAAAGAAAAACATCTAGAGAGAAGAATAAACATTACCAGGTAACAAACAAATTTGGACTACTTTGGGAAGTAATTTGACACGGATCTCTTGAGTTACCTATGCCTTTTGTGTTTCCCAGAGGCTGGGGAGAGGACAGTGAAGGGCTAATAGGCTTGGGAATGTTCTTCTGTTGCAGCTTCAGGACAATGAGCCTGGCTGCTTGGGGGGGGTGTGGCTCACCCCAACGCTGCCTCTGCTGGCCCGCCTTTCTTTTCACTTTGACCATAGTCCTGACTGTTTGGGTGCTCATACTACTATTCCTAAGCTTAGAGACACAGTCAACTTTTGCTCTCCACTTTTTCCTTTACACAGACGTCATCCATTTCTGTTCTGAGCCCAGCAAATGTCACATACCTGAACATATAGCATGGCTGGCTGTTTCCTTCTAGCTCCTTCTGGTAGGGTCCCACCTCTAGGATATCAGTCGCTGAATCTCCTGCTACCGTCTCCTTAGGAGTGGAGGTTGAACCTGGCGCTGGATATTGTGACATCACAAAGTAGAACTCTTGCTCCTCCAGAAGGCCCAGCTGAGGCCCTGCAGGGGCAGTGTTTCCTTTCCCCCATGACAGCAGGTCCGTAAGGACCTCTACTTTTTATTTAGTCTCCTACTCAAAACCCTCTTAGGAATCTCAACGAAGAATGCCCTTGCAGGTCATAAACTGGCCCACAGAACTATGGAATTTTATCAGGGGGGAGAACTTGGAGACCATCTAGTGACTAAATTCTAGTCTTAACTCCTTCATTTTACAGATGAGGAAATTGAGGCCCTGTATGGCTAAGGAGCAGCACTAAATCTGGAACCTTGTACCCTCGGTGTCTCACGTCCCCTACCCTTCCAACCATGCTGCACTCTTGCCCTGGTCTATTCTCTGGATTTTGTCAGTATCGTGGTTTTCTGGTAGGTAGCTTTTCTGACAATTTTTACCTGAATCTCTTCCCATGACAGGAGACCATTTGGACAATTTGCCTCATGGGAAAAGAACTGGCTTTCCATGAGGATCATCAGTTTTTCCTGCCACCTCTACATGCCAGTAATAGCTGGCTCTGATCCAAAACCAGACTCGGTAATCCTAAACCATCAGGCCAATTCTAGATTAACAAGTACTGTGACTTCTAAGTAACCGACATTTTCACTGAGATCTGATGATAAGCTACAAAGCTCAAAAAAAAGTCCAGAATGATGTTGACTGCCGTGTGGTATCAGGTCTAGTGTTTGCCGAGGAGGGAGCCAGGAAGAAGCAATCAGTAACGAAATAGATTCTCACTGGAATTTTGTTCATTTCTCTTCCATACCCTTCACTTTTCTAGACTCTATTCCCATATGGTGCTAAAAAATTCTTACATTACATGAGAACTACTTGTATCTGTGAAGCCACAGAATCGTGCTTTCAGAATCTCTCAGGGAGAACATATATTGCACTTTCATAATACAACTAACATTTTATATTGTGCTCCAGCATTTACAAGCTGTTTTCACAGAAATCATTTCATTTAATCTTCGCAACTTGGTGAGGTAAACTATTATTTTTAGTACAACTTTATGGATGAGAGAATTACAGATTAGAGAGGTTGTAACTTGCACAAGATCACAAAGCTAATTAAATGGAAGGGCAGATCTTCCAAGCAAGCATTTTCCCCACCACAGGGTTTCCCCAGTGTGGGAGGAATTGTCATTTGGTCCTGGAACACACTTGAAGCCTATTGCTTTAAGCAACCCTTTGAGTAACAAAGATAGAAATTATTCCCATGGGTTGTAAATATCACTTTACTAACTTCCTAAAAGTCTTCTTAAAAACTTAGAGAAATGCTTAATAAACAGTCATTTCAAACTTTAAAATAATATAATTATTGCCATTCCACCCAACAATTCCACATCTATGAATTCTCAAGGGAACCATCATGGATATGTACAAGTATTTAACTACATGAATATTCTCTGAAGCATTGCTTATAATAGAAAACCAACAAAAAGTCCAACATTAGAAAAGCATTTAAATGGAATATGCTGAACTCACAAAAATAATCTTGTCGCTCAGCAGGTTTTCCCAGATTTTGGTCATTCATGGGCCATCTTTGGAATACAGCTACCTGCATAAATATTCATTTAATGTTTTTCTTAAATTAACTCACAAATCTTACTGAAATAAGTATATTTAAAAATAGTTTTTGTCACTACATAAATGGAAACACTGTATCAATTGCTGTGTAACAACAAATAAAATGAAAAACTTATGCTATTAATGTGTTAAATTGGTCTTAACACCTAGCAGAAAATATGTGAATGATTTAATGAAATTACAATAAATCATTTTTATTTCCCTCACAAACTTCACCTCTCTGCATTTAAAAAATCTCCTTGTTCACCACTGATCTATAATAGGTTCAATAGGGAAAAGAAGCACAGGTCTGATTCCAAAAAACAATTACATATATTTATACATACCTTACATAAAAATATTTGCCAGCTACCAAAATGACTCTTTGATAGACCATTGAAAAGAGCACAGTCATATGCACACCAGTCAGCCTATGAGAATGGCCTTCTGTACAATTTTCACTAGTGGTTCTCAGGAGCTCTTCTACTGCCTAGGAAACACTTGAGAAATTTGTGGGTGTTTTTGGTTATTGCAATTACGGGGGCTGGCAGCCCTGCTGGCTTTGATGGGCAGGACCAGAGAGGTTAGCCTGCAACGTGAGGCATGATCCCACATAACCGAACACTGACCAGCTGTTACAAATGATTTTAAATGCCTTACGGAGAACTCAAGTAGGCGAAAAACCTATTCATCATTATCTGAGCCAGTCCTAAATCCATTTGACAGGGAAACACAAAACTGTACACAGCAGTCATATATGCCAATGTTTCCAGAAATGTAACTGCTCTGTGTCTAGGAAAAGGTCATACTTTATTTTGTTAAGAACTTTACCAAAAGTTGTTGCTAGTTTTGGAATATCACATCACAAATGACCCGGCTGTAGTAAACATGCTGGTATTTGGTTACCAGTAATCACACCTGATTTCAGCCTGCACTTGGAGCTTCACATTCTCAGCCTACCTGTGGGCAGCACCTGGCTGCTTCATTATGTCCTCCACTGTAGAACAGTCCAAGTGTTTGACACACTGAAGTGCTGATTATTTCGTACGTATGATTTATTCTCTATTATTTCATCTTTTTCTCTGGGTTAGGGCATTGGTTTCTATTGGTTTTTATTAATTAGGTACATAGGTAGGCATCTATGAATATCATTTCAAGATTGAACTGGGGGAGTATAAAAAATTATCTGCAGAGGAGTGGGTGTACCTCAGTGGTTGAGCACCTGCTTCCCATGTACCGGGTCCTGGGTTCAATCTCTGGTATCTACTAAAAAAAAAATTATTATTAAAAGGGACTATTGGGCCTAATAGGGGTTGAATATGACTGATGGAGTCCAAGCAGTTATTTCAACATTCATGGGCATAACTTAATGTAGTTAACACATTCTTCATAAAGTTGATTAGCATGGCACTACCTTCTTTAGTTTTGTTCCAAGCAATAGTATCTGCAAAAATGCAGGTTCTATGTACTATTTATATTTTTTTCACAAACAATGTAACCATCAAACTTTTAAAAACTGTGTTCATGAAACACTAAAAACTCATTTCACACAGCAATAGTGTGTGGCACATACATATCACACTTTAGTGAATACAAGATTTTTTTAATGATATACAAGAATGCTCACAAGAGCAAAAAAAGATAAGGTGCCGAAAGGTACCTGCTTTAGTTTCCTAGTTGCTCAAACAAATACCATATAATGACTTGGCTTAGCAGCAGGAATTAATTGGCTCATAGTTTCAGATGCTAAAAACTTTGTTTCTCCCAGGGTTGATACCTTCTGACTGGGTGACAATCTTTGGGACTCCTTGGCTTTTTCATCACATGGCAATGCACATGGCAGAGTCTTCTTTTCTCTTACGGGTTCCACAGACTTCTAGCTTCTTGCTGCTCCCTCTGGCTTCTCTTTCCGTGTCTGATTTCCTTTGCTTATAAGCACTTCAGCCAAACTGGATTAAGCCCACCCTCACTGAGTTTGGGGACACCTTAAATAAGAACACCTTCAAAGGTCCTGTTTACAAAGGGGTTCACATCCATAGGACCAGGGATTGGGACCAACCATGCCTTTGTGGGGGATATGATTCAATCCCCAACAGTATCTTTTTTTTTATTTTGTTGTGATAACATACGTACAACATAAAAGTTTCATTTTATCTACTTTCAAGTATGCAACTCAGTGGTTTTGGTTGCGTTCACAATGTTGAGCTACCGTTAACCACCATCCATTACCGAGACTTTTCCATCATCTGAAACAGAAACTCTGTACCCATTAACCCCCCATTCCCCCTCCTGCTGCCCTTGGTAACCTGTAATCTGTTTTCTGTCTCTATAAATTTGCATATTCTAATTATTTAATGTAAGTGAAACCCTATAGTATCTGTTCTTTTGTGTTTGGCTTATTTTACTCAATGTGATGTCTTCACCATACATCCATGTTATAGCATGTATTACAACTTCATTCCTTTTTACAGCCAAATAATATTCTATTGTATGTACATACCACATTGTGTTTGTACATTCATCTGTTGAAGGTCACTTGGGTTGCTTCTATATTTGGCTATTGTGAATAATGCTGCTATGAACATTGGTATACAAGTATTTGTTTGAGTCTCTGCTTTCAATTCTCCTATCATTTTTGATAAATGTATATTAAGAAAAAATTGACAGCTATACACCAAAATATTTTCAGTGGTCATATCAGAAAGGGAAACTATGTAATTCATATATTTTGCTTGTCTGCATTTTCTAAATGTATTAGTCTTGAATTAAGAAAAAAAGCTATTTGCAATATATATAGTTGGGTATGAAACTGGAGGGAGATATGGGACACTTATATTCATATACATCTCTATATTATTTGACTTCTTTAACAAGCATTAGTACTTTTGCAATTTAAAAAATCTAATTAAGTAGAAAAGAAATATGATGTTAAAATGAATATACTTATAAATATAATAAATGGGTACCAATTTATTTTCAGTTATCCCAGAAATATATAGTGAGAGATTTTTACATCATGACTAAACAGAAGAGTGTGAGGCCAACATTCAGCTTGCATCATTATTTTTATTTCTGAAACTATTTCACTACTGTCCTACCACTCAAAGTGGAAAGACCCACAGAGAAGGCCTAGATTCATTAGAGGAGACGTAAAACCAGTCAACAATTTCCCTACTTTTATTAATAGTTTTCGTAATATCCACGGATTAAATAACTAATTCCTAAACCTGCTTTAAAGGTCGCCTTGCTGAACACAGGGTATTCCCATGGCAGGAGATGCGAGGACCAAATCCCCTTTCCCAGGAGTGATCCTCTTCCAGCTGTCCTCTCAGGGAGGAAAATTGATCCTCGCTTGGGTTTTATGTCAGTTTAATATTTACTTAGCTCTCTACACTCTGTGTAGGGGAGGATTCCTGTTGCTTCTCCTCTAGCATGTGCTTCTGTAATGAAATGCCGCAAAACTTGCAGAAGAGGCGGGTTCGAGCCTCACACCTGGAGCAGAGGTGCCAGGGTCCTCGTGGCAGGAGGTCGGGGGCAACCTGCTCCCTGCGTGCACAGGCCTTCATCAGGATAAAGTCAAGTCATTTATCTTTGGAAGTTAGAGTTCAAATGTTTTTTCTCCATTATCAAAGGAGTTTTGTGGAAGAAAAACATTAATTCTTTCAACACTTAAATTCCACTCCAGAATCGCTCCAAGTATGGCCCGCAGATCACCTACCTCAGAATCACCTAGTTTTTTGTTGTAATTGTTTTTAATTCATGCAGATTCCCACATGACTCCCTGATCTACTGCTTCCTGAATCTCAGGGACTGGATTTGGGGTTCCGGTTTGAGCAAGTTTCCAGAGGATTTTGATATATAGTAACATCTGAGAACAATTGTTCTAGACCAGAAGTTCTCAGACTTCAGAGCAGAACATCCGAGAATCTGGGGTGCTTGTTGAAAGGCAGCATGTTGGCCCCATTCCTCCCTCAAGTTTCTGATTCTGGAGGTTAGCGAGCTCCTGGGTGGTGTGATGGAGGCGTGAGTCGCTACCACACTCTGAAAATCACTGCGCCAGGCCCAAGAGTAAGGAAGATTATAAAGGCATAACCAGAAGCCCTAGAAATGCAGGTTGGGACCCCCAATTACCTATCACAGACTCAGAAAAGATTTTATGTAATCGAGGAATTTTGTTTCTTAAAAAAAAAAAAAAGATTTTTTTTCCCCACAAATAATTCGTACACTCCCACATAATGCTTACATTTATGTCCATCCATTTAGGATTCTTCAAGATCACTTTCCCTTCATTTCACACATTTTCTATTTTATATTGTTGATAAAGGCAATTCACATCTGACTAGTCAGATTTCATTTCAGCAACCCATTGAACGACCGTGTTAGCATAACAACAGTTACCAGGTATTAAACCTACCAAGTGGATAAGGGGTATAAACCATTATGTACTAGAGATTTTAATTAACCATTAGTGGCTCTGAAACAGGACTCTCTTTTAAAGGATGATACGAGAATTGAACATAATCCTGAAAAGTAAATCTAAATCCAGGCCTTTTTCCAAACCAAACTACCTATATGCACCTAATAGAAATGTAAATATGCTTGTAGAATCACAATGATATATGTATGTTTGTTCCCAGGGGACCATCTCAGGTACTCACAAAATCATAATATTTTCTCAAAACAAAGGTAGTACTGTATACCTCAAGGTGAGTCACTTTAAAGTAGTGCAAATGACATTATTAAAAGGAAATGTCAGCCAAGAAGCAATTAAACAGTTCCAGCCCAATAAAAGTATTTTGAGTTGAATGTTTTAAAATTATTGGCTCTGAAAGGTTAAAATAATAAGTAATCACAAATCCGAGAAACATAATACTCAAGTCATTAACCTGTACTTAAGACATCTTACCTTATATCATAAGTCTAAGGGACTTCTTGACTGAGATCGTGTGAGATCCCTGTAAGATCAGGGCCCACATTTGCTCTGTGGATCTTTGAAGAATGGAGTTGTATATACAGGGCCAATAACCCAAATATTTCAGGAAATTTTAAAAAATGTATATTTATATTTGGAAGTGATTGCTTTTTTGGAAATGCTTTAAAACAAACAGAAGCCATTCTATAAAGACCCACATTCCCAAAGATAGGAACTAATATTTAAGCTCCCTTCTCAGAAAACTGTTGTACTTCTTACAACATGACAAAAGTAGACAGAATGACCTCCAAGAATTAGGGGAACACGTTATTTGTTGAGCTTTGTGAGTTAAGTACTTTACATATATCATTTCTGTCTTCACCACTCTCCTGTGAAGTAGGTATGTTATTATTGCCATTTTACCTATGTAGACATAGTTCAACTGGACTAGAGTTTCTGGAAGGAGTACAAACAAACAAGAGAATGAATTTCTGAACAAAGGCTTTTGGTAGCAACTCTCTTTCTGTGCACAAGGATTTAAAAGCAAAGTTTACTTCAAATAATCCAAAGTAAGTGGCTACCTACCTGGAGCTGACTTTTTGCAAAGGAATTGCTTCTTGGTCAGTTGAAATTTTGTAAATTATGTATTACATGCATTAAGTGCACTAGTATGGCAAAAACATGATGTCATTCCCTCTGTTACAGGAAAGGATGTTTGCCTCCTCCATAATGTTGGGATTTCCACTTCATAAATCATTCACGTCCATAAATATTCCTTATAAATGTACTCTGTGCAAGGCACTCTGCCAGGTGCTACAGCGGATAAATGGAACAAAGGCAATGCCCCAGGAAACTGTAGTGCCTACCAGGAGGCAGTGGATAAGTAATTTAAAAAAAGTTACCATCAAAGTGCTATGAGTGGTTAAGGGGAGAGGAACAACATCTAGGTGTGGCAATCAGCAAAAGCTTTGTGAAGTGGAAGGCACATAACATGAGTGGAATGATGGATACTTCTTTGACAAGGGAAGAGGAGAGTGAGAGATAGAAAGGAATGTCTGGGCACAACTGGCTTAGAGTTTATTATTAATTTTTCTAATCAAGTCAAAGTGTTATTGCTAATACTATAAAATACATTGAAGAAATCCATTTATTTGCAATCCATACTCCATTTGCATGCCAAAGGCTTTGAGAGAGCCTATAATAAAACCACACATGTAACAGGATAGTTAAAAGTATATTATGTTTCAATCAAAGTTTTTAAAAAATACAGTAAAGTCATCCTCAACACCGTAATGCTGCCATTGCCATAGATAGCTTCAATTTTCTTATGCTCAACCGCATCCAATAACTCTATCCTCCTCAACTTCAGAATCCTTCCATTCAGTTTTACTTCTCCATTTACATCTATGGGGCTTGTTATCCATTTTCAAAAACTTTAATTCCAGTTGCTCTATGACCATATCTTCTTCTTTCCAAACCTAGTATCTCCTCTCTCCTATTAAACCATTCTTTGAAATATTCCTCCAGTCCATGGACCATACCATTTTCCTATCAGTGTGAGGCTGAGGATGCCATCATCCCGTCAATCACTCTCTCTCAAAGGAACGCCTTAGGTGCCTTGTTGCATTGTCCTGTTGAATTCTTCCAACAGCTGAGCCCTAGATAAGTCTGACAGTCTTTTTTTTTTTTTTACCCCAAATAGTTATCACTCTACCACAGTCACTCTCAGCTTGTTCACTCTTCTCAGCATAAAGACATTCTCGCCCTATTTGTAAAAATGCAAATCTTCCCTTAGACCCAAACCCCTCTCCCCAAGGCAGCTTCTTTCAAATCTCTCTCCTCTTCCTCAAGGGTACGCTAATGAAGAAAATAACCTACTACATTTCTTCCAAACCGCAAAGCCAATGTCTAAAATAAACAAAACAAGGAGCATACACAATTACACAGGCTTAATCATTTCACGCTTAATGTTCCCCCTCGGTGGCATCATTACCAAACTCTCCCAGGACTCCCTTCAAGCTACACTGGCAGCCAGACTGCACAGTAGCAGCCCCCAAGACTGTTTACAGTATTGTCCATGTGCTTGTTCTTGTTATAATGCCATTCACATAAATTGCCAGGACAATTGGGAATGAAGTGTGAGCATTCAGAGTCAGGTGGGCCCTGAGCTCCTTCTGGTCACCCACAGCTGTGTTCCTAGCTTACCTCGGTTTTGTCATCGTAAGGATGTAAGTGCTTAGCAGTTACCCCTCCTCCTGAGGTCTTGGTGTAATCTGTATATTCTTCAGAAATCCCTGGTCTCACAACAGTTTCTTTTTTCTACTCTGATTACCTTCCCTTTCATTTTCAAATGGACTCTCCTCTGAATTCCTCTTCTGCTTAATACAGAGCATTAAAAAAAACCCTAAGGACTTCTCTGCCTGGTGACCTGATATTTTCTCTACGAAGGACGAAGGACATGAAGTCTTACTGCTTGGTTCTAAGATTGCATTCATTAGGAGACACCAAAGGGCTAATAACAGCTTTTTTATTTAAAGAAGAAGAAGAAGGAAAGGAGTACCATGTATATGAAGACTTCACTTGAACACATGTTCCAATTTAAGAGACAGTTCATTGTGGGGAAAGGGGCAGCTTTTAATTTTATTTTTTAAATTTATATTTATGCTCTTTTGGAATATAGGAAATACAGACTTAATTGGCTACTTACTATGTAAGACACTGATGGGATACAAAGGCAAATAGAGATGATCACATAATGGTACCTACCTGGAAGGGACTCCTCAGCAGAGCAAAAAGACAAAAATATGCACACAATTCAAGTGCAAATCAAGTGTTAAAGCAGTGTTTTATAGTTGTTGAGACTACCTTTTTTTTTGGGGGGGGGGTGGCAGGCATTGAGTCCTGAGTACAAATCTTTGCACGGTATCTTCATCTATGAAGTAGAAATAATGGTACCTGCTCCGTAGGAGTGCTGTGAAGAGTAAATGAGCTGCTGACTGTAGAGACATGACATTTTGGGAGTTCTCAATGAGTCAGTGTGATTTGTATTATTATAATAAAAGACAAGCCAGATGTTATATGGATTTAAAGGAGAAAGAAATCATTTCTGCTAGGGAAACTCAAGAAAGACTTCATCCAGTAGGTGGCCTTTGTAAAGAGCCTCGAAGGATGAGTGATGTTTTGGGGGAGTGATAAGGAGGCAAGATGAAGGAACCCCCCCAAGCTGTAAGTATCTTAAGAATTGTAGATAAAGATTAAACTTGGTACATCTTAAAATTGAGAATATTTATTTATGATCATCCTAATAAATTCATTTATTCAGTAGATTCCTATGTATATCTTTGATTTGAAACAGGCAATCCTTGTTGAGGCAGTATAATGCTTATAAAATAATCAAGAAAGCAAATAAAGGATATTTTGAATAAATGTTATTGTAAAATAATTCCCAAAGAGTGTGCTTGTTATAAATGACAGGCTGTGTATTGTGTATTTCTTGGCTTGTCATCTTGTCTATGGAGCACATGTTGTAAAGGAAGAAAAGCAGGTAATTATATTTCACATGAACATCAAATAGAGTGTTCCTTCCTTGTTTTGTAAAGTTGAATTGTGGCAAGACTGTCCCAGGTTAATGCCAGGAAAAATGAAAAGTAAATGTCTTTTAAAAAATGTCTCTTAGGTAAACAAGTAAAACCTGTTGAAGTGGTTTGGAGTCATTGAGCATGGGTCAGTTTTCATTAACGCAAACTTCATGGAAAAGTCTGAATTATTTTATGTTGGTATTTGATTGAATCAAATATTGCTTAGCCTGGAATTAAATATGTATAGTTTGTATAAGAGTGAAATAAATATTATTATTAATTAAGCTATTATTGGCAAACTCAAATAATACTTTATAGGAAGAGTTTTAATTCTACTTACATTCATCTTAACAGGTACAGACTCATGGCTTAAAAAATAAACAAGTATTAGAATACAGGGACAGGGGTGGGGTGAGGAATGGAGAATTAATGCTTAATTGGTGAGAGTCTCTTTAAAAAAGAAGAAGGAAAATAGTCCCATGTAAATTAATACTTCAGTTGAACACATGATCCAATGTAAGAAATAGTTCCAGCTTTTTTGGAATATAGGAAATATGGGGTTTATTGACTACTTGCTATATTAGGGTTATAGAAAATTTTTTACAATGAATGGTGGTGATAGAAGAACAACATGGTGAATATAACTTATAACCACTGAATTGTATACTTGAAAGTGGGCTACAAAGATGAATTTTAGGTTGTATATAAGTTATCAGAATTAGAATCATACAATACTGTTAAAATAAAAACTTGAGCAAAACTTGGTTAAATTTCAGAGAGACTTAAAAAATTTTTTTTCTATTAGAGAAGTTGTGGGTTTACAGATCAATCATGCATGAAACACAGGATTCCCATATACACCCAACCACCAACACCTTGCGTTAGTATGAAACGTTTGTTACAACTGATGACAGCACTCTTTTGTAATCATACTAATTTTTAAATAGTAGTTACCTTATTTACAATTAATGAAAAATTATTTGAAAAATACTATCATCCAAAGTTTTTATTAGGTATATTATTATTATACTATATATTATACATATAGCATAGTACATTATATTAATATATTTATATATTATTATATAAAAATATATATATTATTTCCATATTTTTTTATTTTAAAGAAACTTTAGATTACATAAATGTTATATTAAAAAAGTAAGGGATTCCCATATGCCCCACTCCCTCCCTCTCCCACACTTCCCGACCTTAACAGAATCCTTCATTAGTGTGGTACATTTGTTGCAATTGATGAACACATATTGAAGGATTGCCAATAACCGTGGATTATAGTTTACATTATAGTTTATACTGTCCCGCACAATTTTGTAAGTTATGACAAAATATATAACGGCTTGTATCTGTCATTGCAATATCATGCAAGACAATTCCAATGTCCTGAAAATGCCCCCATATTACACCTACTTTTCACTTTCCCTCCCCTCAGAACCTCTGGTGGCCACTGCTTCCACATCAGTGACAAAAGTTCTTCCATTGCTAGAATAAAAATAAGTCTATAGTAGAATAATAGTAATCGAGTAATCAAGAATTTGAGTAAGTCTACTTTAGTTTGTTGTTCACTCCTCAATCTTGAGGATTTGGGGTGGTATCACCTTAATATTAAGACCTTATATTAATGTCATGCATTTGTTATAATTCAGGAAAGAACATTCTTATACTTGTACTAGTAACTACATGCTGTCATCTCAAATAGGGTTCACTGTGTTATACAGTCCTATGTTTTATCTTTTAGTTTGTATTCTAGTAACATCTATGACCTAAAGTTTGACCTTTTATCCACCTTAACCTACACAATTCAGTGTTGTTGATTGCACTCAGAATAATGTGTTACATATTACCACCATCCATTTTCAAACCTTTACAAATAACCTAAATAGAATTCTGTACAAACTAAGCATCATCTCCCCATTTTCTAAACCCCAGTCTATCCCTTGGTAATCTATATTCTAGATTCTAACTCTAATGACTTTGCTGATTATAATTAGTTCATATCAGTGATATATAGTATGTCCTTTTGTACCTGGCTTATTTCACTCAGCTTAATGTCCTCAAGGTTCATCCATGTTATCCCATGTGTCAGGATTTTTTACAGCTGAATTATATTCCATTGTATGTATATACCACATTTGTTTATCCATTCATCAGTTAATGGACGCTTGGGTTGCTTCCATCTTTGGCAATTGTGGATAATGCTACTATGAACATCAGTGTGCAAATATCTGTTTTATTTCCTGCTTTCAGTTGTTTTAGGCATATGCCTAATTGCAGGATTGCCAGGTCAAACAGTAATTCAATACTTAGTCCCTGAGGGACTGCCGAACTGTTTTCCACAATGGCTGTACCATTTTACATTCCCAAAAGCAATGAATGAATGTTCCTATTTCTTCTCCTCTCCAACAGTTGCAATTTTCTGTCATTTTTTTAAACAGTAGCCATTTTAGTGGATGTGAAATAATATCTTAGTGTGATTTTGATTTGCAGTTCCCTAATAGCTAGTGACATTGAACATGTTTTCGTGAGCCTTTTAGCCTTTTATATATCTTCTTTAGAGAGAAATGTCTACTCAAGTCTTTCACACATTTTTAATTGGGTTGTTTGGCTTTTTATTGTTGAGTTGTAGGGTTACTTTAAATATTCTGGATATTAAATCTTACTGGATACATAGTTTCCAAATATTTTCTCCCATTGAGTCAGTTGTCTTTTCACTCTCATGACAAGGTCTTTTGATGTGCAAAATTTGCCCTGCCACGCAGGGGTGTCCCCCGCATAGGGGAGCCCCAAGCGCAAGGAATGCGCCCTGTAAGGAGAGCTGCCCAGTGCGAAAGAAAGTGCAGCCTGCCCAGCAATGGTGCTGCACACATGGAGAGTTGACACACAAGATGACGCAACAAAAAGAAACAGATTCCCATGCCACTGATAAGGATAGAAGCAGTCACAGAAGAACACACAGTGAATGGACACAGAGCAAACAACAGGGGGAAGGGAGAGAAATAAATAAAAAAATAAATCTTCAAAGATTTATTTTAAAAAATTTGTTAATTTTGAGGAGGTCCCATTTATCTTTTACCTTTTTTCATTGCTTATGCTCTGGGTGTAAAATCTAAGAAACCATTGCCCAACACCAGATCCTGAAGATACTTCCCTATATTTTCTTCTAGGGGTTTTATAGTCCTGGGTTTTATATTATATATATTTTTATATTATATATATTTAGGGTCTTTGATCCATTTCAAGTTATTATTATTATTATTTTTGGTGTAAGATAAGGATCCTCTTTCATTTTTTTACATATGGATATCCAGTTCTCTCAGCACCATTTGTTGAACAGATTATTCTTTCCCAATTGAGTGAACTTGGCAGCCTTGTCAAAAATCAATTGGTGGGGGAAGTGGCTGTGGCTCAATCAGTTGGGCTCCGGTGTACCATATGGGAGGCCCTGGGTTTGTGTCCCAGCACCTCCTTTTGAAGGCAGGCTTGCCTCCATGCTGCAGAGCACTTCCCAGCCCGCAGACACCACGTGTCATGGAGTGTCGCCCAGCCCACAGACGCTGCGGAGAGCCAACTCAGCAAGGTGACACAACAACAACAAAAAAAGGGAGACAAGCAGAAACGCAGAGAAGCATGCAGCAAGTGGACACAGAGAGCAGACAGCAAGCAAGCTGCAAGGGGGGGAGGGGAAATAGAAATAAATAAATACAGACACAGAAGAACACACAGAGAATGGACACAGAGAGCAGACAGCATGCAAAAAGCCACAGGGGGGTGGATAAAAAAAAATCAGTTGGTGGGAAGCGGATGTGGCTCAAATGATTGGGCTTCCGTCTACTATATGAGAGGTCCAGGTTTCAATTCCCAGGACCTCCTGGTGAAAGAAAGCTGGCTGGCATGGTAAGCTGGCCTGAGTGGAGTGCTGGCCCACATGGCAAGCTGGCCCAAGTAGAGAGCTGGCACAGCAAGATGACACAACAAAGAGACAGGAAAAAAAATAAGAGATGCAGCAGATGAGGGAGCTGAGGTGGCGCAAGAAGTTGAGCACATTTATTCTACTCCAGAAGGTCCCAGGATCAGTTCCTGGTGCTGCCTAAAGAGAAGACAAGCGGACATAGAAGAACAAATGGACACAGAAAGCAGACAATGGGGGGGGGGGGTGTGGGGAATAAATAAATCTTTTTAAAAAAGAAATCTATTGGCAGGAAGCAGATGTGGCTCAAGCGATTGGGCTTCTGCCTACCATGTGGGAGGTCCCGAGTTCAGTTCCCGGTGCCTCCTGGAAAAGACAAGGCAGGTGCAGTGAGCTGACACAAGATGATGCAACGAAAGAGACGCGAAGAGGAAAGACAAAGAGAGATTCAACAAACCAGGGAGCTCTAGTGGCTCAGGTGATTGAGCACCTCTCTTCCACATGGGAGATTCTGATTTAGGTTCCCCGTTCCTCCTAAAGAGAAGACAAGCAGACACAGAAGGCACATAGCAAATAGACACAGAGAGCAGACAGCAACCGCAAACAATGAGGGGGGTGATAAATAAATAAAAATAAGATCTTTTAAAAGATAATCAATAGGCCATAGATATGAGGGTCTATTTCTGAACTCTTGATTCAATTCCATTGGTCAATATGCCTATCCGTGTGCCAATATTGTGCTATTTTGACCACTGCAGCCTTGTAATGTGCTTTAAAGTCCAGAAATGTGAGTCATTCAACTTTGTTCTTTTTCAAGATATTTTTGGCTCTTTAGGACTCCTTGCCCTTCCAAATAAATTTGATAATTGGCTTTTCCATTTCTGCAAAGAAGGGTGTTGGAATTTTGTTTGGAATTGCATTGAATCTGTAAATCATTTGGGGTAGAATCGACATCTCTTGATTCATGAACACAGAATGTCCTTCCATTTATTTTTTCTTTTAGCAATATTTCGAAGTTTTTTGTGTATAGGTTTTTGCATCCTTTTAAAATGTATTCCTAGATATTTTATTTTTTTAGTTTCCATTGTAAATGAAATTTTTTCTTGATTTCCTCCTCGAATTGTTCATTACTAGTATATAGAAACACTACTGATTTTGGGATGTTGATTTTGTGCCATACCACTTTACTAAGTTGTTGTATTCCTCTGAACAAAGAGAGCAACAGGCTTTTATACACAGAAAATGGGAGAACATTGGGAGGAAACCTTCTTTGGTTAATGAAGACTACATTTTCTAATTTGATTAGCATAGGCAGTTGCTTAGCAATGAGGGAGTTAGCTGGTATAAAAATAGGAAGTTAGTGATAGTTGATTGGCTGATTTGTATTCTCTTTTCTGGGTAAGCGTGACTTTTACATGGAGAAACTTTCTTCGATTTTAGTTTTACTGAAATAGGACTTAGCACAGAGCCTCCATGTTGGACCTACTAAATTCTATTTATCAATGCAAAGCATAGTTACCCTCATGTAAACTATGGGCTATCATTAATAATTATAATTTTTTTAATCACTGGAATCAAAGGCACCATGCTAATGCAAAGTTTTAATAATAAGGAAAACTGTGTGTAAGCAGGGGTACATGGGAACTCTTTCTGCCTGAATTTTCTATAAACCTACAATGGCTATAATAAGAATTTTTTTTAAAAAATGAACAAGTGACTTTTCAATCATGTTCTATAGATACAGAAGTTAATTTTTGTCTTAGATATGTCTTTTAATAATTTCCTTCCAGATATTTAGCAGAAAAATGCAGTCGAGTTTGTGTCATTAAGGTTTGTGTGTTGTGCATGAAAATGACCTAGGAGGCTCTAACATTTATTAGTGTTCTGTATCTCAATCTCATTTCAAGGCATTTATTACAAGACCTTGTCTGGGACTACAATTACTGCCTGGGTTTTTATTAAAATTTGGAAAAAAAATCCTGCATGAAGAATACTTTATTGGATTCTGGTCATTTGGGAACATATCTGGTATCTCTTGTAGATACAGCGTTTGAAATGCTCTGACCTGATTTTGGAGATAGAGCTAATTACTTTTTGGAGAGGGCCCCACAACTTTCTCTTCCACCTACCCCTTCACCTTCATTAAGCTCAACTTCCATCTAGAGCCATTCTTCAGCCCCTTGGGAACTTTACCAATGTATTAATCAACTTTTCTGTGATAATGATATGTAACAAAAATTCTCAGTGGTTAGCAGCAATTCCGCTCTGAGCTATGGATGGTTAGGTGCAACAGCACAGGGATCTAATGGTCAGCTACAACAGCCCTGATCTGAGCTGTGGATCAGGTTCTGGTCTATTGACAAGAACATCTCACTCTGGGAGCCAGGCTGAATGAACAGTGGCTGTATGTGGCGAGCTTTTCTCACAAAGGCCAAGCCAAGCAAGGTAAACACATAAAAAGTTTCAGCTCATATTCATTAGCCAAAACAACTTATATGGCCAACCCCAAGCTCAATGGTGAGGGTAAGGTACTCCTCCTATGAATGAGGAAGGGGAAAGAAGTGTCTGAATATTTGCTTAACAATAGTACCACCACTCAACATACAATAGTGGAACAGACAGGATAACAAAAATGAACAGACCATTCCAAAAAGGGTAGCAGTCACTAGAGGAGCAATTCTGAAATCTTGCCAGGCAAATATTGCCAAGTCCTCATCTTGGAGGTAGGACCTCCATTCTTTGACTTGGCCCCACTTCTCTGGCTCATCTTTCCATTGTTCTACATGACTCTCTTGGCTCTGCTGTCTAGGAAGTCATTTTCCATTATTCTTTTTGGGCACATCTGGAGGATCTGGAGGATATGTTCTCCTTGGCAGCTGAGCCTTCATACCCTGCTTCCTGCCTATAAAGAGTGAGGTTGGTGTGGAGCTGGCCATGCGCAGCGCTGATGCGCGCAAGGAGTGCCATGCCACGCAAGGGTGTCCCCCGCGTGGGGGAGCCCCACGCGCAAGGAGTGCGCCCGTGAGGAAAAGCCGCCCAGCGTGAAAAGAAAGAGCAGCCTGCCCAGGAATGGCACCACCCACACTTCCTGTGCCGCTGACGACAACAGAAGCGGACAAAGAAACAAGACGCAGCAAATAGACACCAAGAACAGACAACCAGGGGAGGGGGGGAAATTAAATAAATAAATAAATCTTTAAAAAAAAAAAAAGAGTGAGGTTGTTTTTATTTTTTAATAAACAGGTTTATATTTACAGAAAAGTTGCTAAAATGGTATATAGAGTTGCCTTACCACCCCCATTCATTTTATCTCATTAATATCTTACATTAAGATGTACATTTGTCACAATTAATGAATCAATATTGATACATTATTATTATTCTATGGCCGTCTTTTTGGCTCAAAAAGCCAGTCTCCTTTAATCCAGGTAAGAGTGCTTTGGACCCTAAAGTCTTCTCATAAATTATATTTCAATTTTTTTGTGGTTCCAGTTAGTTCCATGAGACATTAGCCATATCCACAATAATTTTCCCACTCCCCACCCCCATTGTCTGCTTTCTGTGTCCATTTGCTGTGTGTTCTTCTGTGTCTGCTTGTCTTCTCTTTAGGCGGCACCAGGAACTGGTCCTGGTACCAGAAATAAGTAAAGAAGGAGCTGCTGGGAAGTCAGAGGAGCAGTAATAAATAAAGCAATAAAAAAAAAAAAACAAGCAAACATTTCAGGAAATTTGGGACCGTTCTCTTCTTCAGAGTTCACAAAACCAAAAGAAAACAGTTCCTCCCTGAGATAGGAGTACATGGCCTGTTAAAGCACCCTCTTAAGAGTCTCTGGAAACATTTCTGGAGATAGAAGATGTTATTCATTGTTCTTTCCATTTCACAGATTGCACACGAAGAGAGGAAGTGACTCAAGTATAGTCATAACATTGGCGACACAAAAACGCATGTTTACTCATAAATAGATTCCTCCTCTTTGGACAAATTTGCTTTTCTTTTTTGGAATTATTTGAATCAAGGCCTTTTTGTTTTCATGCAACATAACCTCACATTAAACTAACTCAAGCAAAGCAGAGTGGTTATGGTAAGGATTGCGGGGTCACTCATAAAAATCAAAATAAAAAAAGTCAGCCTTGTGAGTAACCGCCATCAGGAATTGGCTATAGCAGTAAAAAGTGAAGTGAAATCTGAGCAGTAAGTGTTGGTATTGCTGTTGTCATGTGATGCTGCTGCAAGCATCATTGTCAGTCATTGTGCCAGCTGTGTCCAGTATCTCCTTCTAACTGAAACTAACCCTCCACCCACTTTCTACCCAGGGAACCAGTATAAAACTGTTCCTTACACATGTTAGCCACAAGTAGAACTGGAAATAGGCATATGACCTAGAAGAAGTTCATCCATTGATAGGGTGAGAAACCTAGGAAGAAGGTCAGTGCAAAGTCTTACTCCAACAGTGTTGAAGGTAGTTAACCAATGGTATGGACTGAATTGTGTGCCCTGCTCCCCAATAAAGATATGTTCAAGTACTATCCCCCAGTCTCACAAATGGGACTCTATTTGGAAATAGAGTCTTTGAAGATGTTTTTAGTTAAATGGAGGACAACCTGGCTTAGGGTGGGCCTTAATCCCATATGACTAATCTTCTTATAAATTAGGACACAGGTAGACAGAGAAGGCATATGAGAGGCAGAGACTAAGTTATACTGCAAACTAAAAGCCATGGGGATTGCCAGAAAGTCACCTCCGGAACCCTACTGGCTTCAGAGGAAGCATGGCCCTGCCAGCAACTTGACTCTGACTTGCCGCCTTCCAAACTGTGTGAGTCAATAAATTCCTGTTGTTTTAAGCCACCTGGTTTTTGGTACTTTATTATGGTGCCATAAGAAAATGAAGGAGCCAAACCAATGAAGGTAGGTTCCTTTGGATTTGGGAATATGGAAAGATTGGTCAGTCAGTGCCAAGGGTAAAGGAGCCAACTTACTGAGATAACATAGATGTTGTGGGGAAGACACATATGTGGGCTGAGGGAGCTGGAGAGTAGCTGGCCTCTAGAATGTTCTTTCCCACTTTTAGTCCATAAGAATCTTTTAACTCTGTCTTTAGGCATGGCTGGATCTAGGGCTCAGACAATGTCAATTATCTGTCAGGGTCCTGGTAGGAAATAGATGGTGCAATCAAAAAGAAGACTACTTACCAAGATGAGTACAGGATTTAGGAAAATTAAAAGACACTGAAGTACCAGAGCAAGAAATAAGGAGGCATTGTTACCACAACTAGGCCTGAAGGAGCAAAGCAAGGATGGTTACTGGGACTTGAAGACAGAGTTGTGAGGAAACGGACCCCTGATGAGAGTTGTAGCTGTCACTAGAGGGACACAGCCAACCTGAGGAGACCCCACCAGCCAGGCCAGGGAGAAAAGAACCCAACTTTCCTCTGACCTCTTGCCAGTGCTCTCACCTGGAAGCTAGAGGGCAAGGGAGGTGGAAAGTAGTACATTTAGTTATCAGGTAGAGAGGGGGAGACAGTAGATCTGTGGGCAAGCGGGAGGTACCCAGCACCATCATTAGATGCGGGCTCTTTCATCTCTAGGCTCTGCATTCCTCTGTTTTGGTACCTTTTGAAACAAGGTCTCAAGCTTACGGTGTGCCACAGCCACATGTTACCCTTATAGCTTGCAACGCATGGGAAGAGAGCTTCTCTTGCCCACGTTTTTCCAACAAAAAATTCCAGAATCTATTCTCATTGGCCTGGCATACATCACCAGACACATCTCCATTTCGGTCTATATTTATGCCCAGCTTATAATTAATCACTATGGCCAAAGGTGATTGAGCAGGACGTGATTGTTCTAATATCCGTGGAATTAGGAGAGTGAATCCCATAGAAACCTATGGCATGACAGTGATCCCCCAAGGGAAATTAGGTGTTGTTAGGAGAAGGGGGAAATGCATAGAAGCTGGCCATGCCAAAACAGCATATGTACACCGCGTTACCCAACCTCTCTGCAGTCCAGCGCTTGCTAAATATGTGACGACTGATGGCATTGATTGGGTGCAGTGTGTTTTGAGAACTGTTCATTGCACAAAGTTGGTGCTCAATAAATGATTGCAAAATGATTGTTGGACTATAAATTTGTTTGTTTCCATAAATGTTAATAATCATCAAGTTGGAACTTCATGAACAGAATTATTTTGCAATTGGCTAGTAGACATTTCTGAGACCAGAGGATATTTTTTCCATTTCCAGTCTTTATAGTGATCCTTATGCATGTTGACCTAGGATTATTAACTTGTTTGTAGAAATCTATATTTACACCCCAAACACTGACTCTTTCAGTGTTCTGAATTATTTTGTAAACCTGTTTATTTGCTTTCATTAGACCACAGTCTTGAGAATTTCTGGCTTGTTTACACACATCACCAAGTATGTTTTTAGACTCATTTAGCAAAAGATCATCATGAAAGAGGCAATAAACTGAAGTAAGATTAGTGAACAATTTAAATTTAACTGTTGATAAGACTTCTTTGTTTCTGCCCATTAAAGATGATTATCAATGTTGCTAAGAGCTGTTTATTAAACTGATAAAAATGAATATTGTCTTTAAAAAGTCAAGTTGCCTTTATCTGATCTCAAAGGTGAGCTTGTAAAATTAATCCTCATGGTGTTTGCTCATCATTCAAGCATAAATTTTCTTCTACCCACACTCCCTGGTTTTTTGTTCAGCTCTAGTGCATTTTTGGCAGCAGTTCTATCAATAGCTCTCTGAATAAGGAGCCTTGCCAGTTGGAGTTGAGCAACATCTTGCAGCAAGTGGGGGCAGCAGACTGATTGAGCATTGAAAATTAAAGAATCTCAAAAGTATAAGAATCATTTTATTAGGGTTTTAATGTCCTTAAAAGTTTCACATAGGGGAACTTCCCCTTGATGTCTCCACATTCTGGGAAACAATGAGCCTTCCCCTACCCTCCCTTGCTTTCATTTATTTATTCCTTTATTTATTGAAGGCCTGTTCTGTGGGAGGTGTTTAGGTATGTAGTAGACAAGAGAAACATAGACTCTGCCTTAATGGAACTTCATCTACTGTGGAATTCCCAAAATCCATGGATGATGGGGGTTGTCACAGCGTCTATGGATGTGTGTGATTTGGTGCACCTGCTTTCCACACTCTGACTATATGTAGAACAAGTGCCAGTGGTGGGATGTCAGATGGTAGAAAAGGAGAGAAAACTTGAAATTAGGAGGTATTTACTTCTCAATCATCTGTGCCAAGAAAGGCAAGCAGCAATGTAAATAGTCTCAAAAATCTCAGCCATTCGATTTTGGAATACATTTGTCACACATCGAGAGCTGACGATTTAACGTCTTTCTTATCTCTTACATAGCCAGGCCCATCTAACTTAACTCTTACCTCTTCTCTTAAGCCTTTCTGATCATTCCAGCTCAGAATGATTTTATTGTCCCCTTTTCTCTCATTTCCTGCAGTGCTTAGACTTAATTATATGGTCCCACATAGTAGCAACTAATTTTGAGTTGTCTCTCTACACTCCTTGAGGGCAAGGACAAGATTTAATACTTTTTTCTATTCCCCTCATCCCATAGCCTTGGGCAGAATGAGAGTTCTTTAACTACTGGCTGAACTGGCATGAAGGCTTTGCTTAAGTTAATATTAAACTTAGTTTGCATTCCTGGGCGGTGAACTCCCCAGCAATGAGAGGGAGATTTATGTAGGAGAAGCCCTGAAAGTACTAGTAATGGAATGGAACTTGTCTGGTGGCTGGAGGAAGTAGACAAGACCTAATAAAAATCTAATGAATTAGGCCAAAACCATCCCAGAGAACATCAGAGCTGGAAGAGTTTATGCAAAAATCATTTGGGGCCATCCACTCATTTTACCGAATGGAAACCAGGGTCTTTCGCAGTTGCAGCTCAAGGCTGCAACTTGCTCACAGCTACAGTGAATTGATGATAGAGCCCAAATCATTACCACAGCTCTTGACCAGGTCTGTATCTGGGAGCCAGCCAGCTGTAGGCTGTACCCTGTGTTTGCCAAGTCCTCGTAATTGTATTTCCATTTCTCAAACTCTTTTTAAAGTGTCTGGCTCTGAGTCAGGTGCTTCCCGAACAGTAACACATAACAGCATTTAATCTTCACAACACATCTAAGAGGTACCATAGCTGTGAGGGTTCCACCTGAGAAAGAGAACTGGTGGACAACAGAAAATTATTGCAAGGAACTGGCTTAGGTGATTGTGGGGTTCGCTAGGCAAGTCCCAAATCCATAGGGCAGGCTCGAAAGAATTCTCAGGCATGGGGTGAAGCTGCTATCCACAGACAGAAATTCTTCTTAAGGAAAACCTCACCTCTGCTCCGAAAGCCTTTCATCTAATTGAATTAGGCTCACCCAAATTATCTAAAATAATCTTCCTTGCCTAAAGTAATCTGATTATAAACTAATCAAATCTACAAAATATTTTTGCCACAATAAAAAAGTATTTGATTAAATAACTGGGGACAGTAGTCTGGCCAAGCTGACACATAAAACTGGCCTTCGCAGATACTATTATTATGCTTACATCATTTCCCAAGTCACAGGACTGGGTAGTGGCGGAGCCAAGATCCAAGGAAGTTTATCCTGTCTCCACAGCCCATATCTGAGCCACATGTGCAAACATGGGCAAGCTCTGTCATGGTTCTGAGCCCCAGTTTCTTTCTTATGAAATGAAAAAAATCTTATCTATGGGACTGGGTTGATATGTGAATATTAGTGGGAAAAGATCAGTTGCTAGCACATAGTAGGAACCCATCTGTCTTAATTTTCCAGAATGCAGGGCAAATACCACACAATGTGTTGGTTTAAACAATGGGAATTTATTGGTTCATAATTTCAGAGGCTAGAGGCTGGCTTCCTCCCAGGGTCACTAGCAGTCTGGTTGGCTGGCATTCTGTGGGTTCCTTGGCTTTCCCATCACATGGTGATGTCCTCTCCTTTCTCTTCCTGTTCTTTTGACTTCCAGCTTACACATCTCCTGTGGCTCTCTCTTTATTGGGCCTCCAGTAATAGGATTAATACCCATCATGATTCAGTTGGACACACCTTAACTAAAAATAACATCTTCAAAAGGTCCTATTTACAATGGGTTCACACCCAGAGGAATGGAAGTAAGATTAATAACATGTTGGTTTATATATATATATATATATATATATATATATATATATATATATATTTTTTTTTTTTTTTAAGAGGCTACATAAGTCAACATACCACACCAACAAATACTGGTTTTCTTTCCTTCCCCTTTGTACTACATCACACCCACTTGCACATCTGAGTTGGACTCCAAGTTCAAATTAAAATTAATCCCATAAGATCAACCGTGGCTCAGGTATGGGTTTATTTTTGAAATTTTACCCAAACATTGCAGTTTCAAGGAGTAGCACACTTGTGACCTCCATGTGTCCTTGGACATTTATTTCCAGTTCACCCATCTCCCTTCCCTTATTGACTCCTGTCTGCCAGGAGATCAGTTTGCTTCCTTTGCCTGGCAAAAGAGGATAAATTGACTGCTGTGGCTCCTGCTCTCTTGCCTTTGCTTCTGGCTTATCTAAGTTCAGATAATTCTTTACAAAGATATGCCTGCTTCAAGCAATAGTGATAAGAAATGATGTCACATATGTGGACATCTCGTGAGCACATTCCCAAAATTTGCTTCCCATGACTTCTAGGAACGTTGAAGGTTGTCTGCAAGGGCAAGAGAATTGGATCTGTTAAGAACTCTTGTCTCCCTGATTTGAGTAGGGCTGGAAGGGAGGTGATTATTCTTCTTGTGTTCTCAAGATAAGAGCAGTCACAACCCCAGGAACAATAACCAAGTGGCACCACCTGATATTTTGAAGTTTATCTGCCCAAACTTTAAACCAACAGTTTTAGAAGACATTCATGGCCTTGACATTAACTTCCCAAATGACAGTATTTTTTCTTGCTTGAAAGTCATAATTGCATGTTTTTTGATACTACCCAACATGCCACTTCCTAGTGAGGGAACTGCTATTCCTTGAATGCCTTACCTGCCTCAACTGACCATCCCAAATGCATCTCATGCACTATGTATAGAAAAGTGTCTTAAACAGGAAGTCTGCCACACGGCTGGGCCCTCTGTGCCATTCATCTTGACCCCTCTCCCATTCTCCACTGTGGCTATTCCAAACTGTCATTCCTCTCCCTAAGTCCCCTACCCAACCACTTCCTTTTACCTTACTTTTAAAAGATAAACTTTCCACCCCCTTACAGAGAACCTGGAGGATAGCAGGCAGAAACTCTCTCAACTTTCTGATTTATCACCTCCTGCTGTCCCACTAAAACACCCCTGTAGCTGACACTCTCCTTACTTCCCTTCCGTCTCAGAAGAAGGGATATTCCTTCTTCTCTGGTTCAAGGTGAATCCCTTCATTTATGTCCCTCCCCATTCTCTGCTATTTCCATGCTGAAATTTTAGACTCTTCACCACTAGAGCCTACCCAACAACTTTTAAAAAGTCTCAAGTCTTATTCATCAAGACGGAAGGGAGGGAGAAAGGGAGGGAGGGAGAGAGAAAAGAATGAGGGAGGGAAGGAGTGGATACACTCCTTTAGTTATTGTCCTGCCTCCTCTCTTCAAACAATCTTCTCAGGAGAGTTGTTATGTCTTGAATTTCTCATCATTCATCCTCCTTCAACACATAGCAATCTGCCTTTTGCCACCACCATTCCACTAAAGAAGCTTTTGCTAAGGTCACAGTGACCTCCTAATCGCCAAATCCAGCGGATACTGTCCATTCTTTATCAGATGTAACCATTTATGAGACATTTGACATTCTCTCCTTCAAAATGTTTTCCTAACTTCCAAAACACCACAAACCCTCTGTTCCCTTCTACCTCTCTGACCACTTCTTATCAGAATCCTTTGGCACTCTCCTTCAACTTGTTCCCTAAGCTTGTGTCCTGACTCTTGTTTTTTTCTTACTCTGGACCTTCTTCCAATGATGTCCGGGTCTTAGCTGCACCTCCAACCCCCCATGTTGGAGACTGCATGAACTAAAGAGCTGCTACAGCAGTTCCTAGCTCCTCAGGACTTTCTCCAGACAACACCTTCCGTCCATTGTTTATGATCTTCTGCTCCCTTTACTCTTTGCTAAGCCTCTTTGCATGCATGACTTATTTAGATGATCAACCTGGCTTTTGGTTCTCCTGAAACAGGAAAAAAAAATCATTAATGCATGAGTCCTCCCAATCTTTCTCCTCCTCCTGGTCTCTAAAAGGATTCTGATCTTGGCTATCTTCACTTCTTCTCCCCCACCCTTCCGCTTTAGAGAAGCCTCCTTCTGTCTTACCAGGCTGGTTCTTTGGGGATTTTGTGATGGATAACAAAAAAAAGTGGAAGGAAGATAGGACTAGGAAATATGGGAGGCTTTTCAGGAAATTGAGGAGTGTTGGAGGAGTAGTGTGTGATGAAAGAAACAGGAGTTTTAAGAATTACTGCTATGGTCTATGCCTTCCTTTAAAATGTCAAAGAAATGCAAGATAACTTGAATTATTTTGACAATACTTTTTGGTTTATGGAAGATTTCCTTTGAGGCCAGTTCTGCTCTAAGGATGGACCACAGCGTTTTTCAAGTACATCACTCCTTTCCCCAAGGCTGAACCATGGATTCCCCCTTGGCTACTACCCACTGCCACCTTAGAACAATGTGCCCTCTGCCCTGTGGCCCAGGCTCCTCACACTGCCTTGAGGCCAGCCTGTCAGGGAGGAAAGACCCAAGTGCTCCTCTGGTCCCACAAATAAGGCCCTGGGTCCAAATCTAAATATCCAGTTCAGTTCTTTGCACAAGCTCCAGACCAGTCCATCAAATTGCTTATAAGACATTTTCATCTAGAGGTTTCACAGAACCCACACATTCAACTTGTCCCAAAGTGATCTCATTATCTTCCCCATCACCTCCTCTCAATGTCTCTCTTCTTATGTCCCTCAGTAGTGGACATAACCCTCAACTGAGCCACTCATTGCAGAAAACTGGGTGCCATCTTTCCATTTGCTAATCCCTGTCATCCAGATGGTCAAGAAGTCCTCTCCTACTTTTTTCAAAAATAAATTTGTATTGAACTATAATATTTATGCATGAATATATACACAATAAGTGTATAGTAAAAACAAATATGCATGTCATTATACAGGACTCCCATACATCTCTCCACCACCAACACCTTGCATTGTTGTGAAATACTTGTTATATATACTACGAAAGAGCATTGTCAAAATATTACTACTAACGATAGCCCATGTCTTACATTTGTGGTATTTTCCCCCAGCCCACCCAATTATTAACACCCTGTGTTAGTATTATACATTTGTTATAGTTCATGAGAGAATGTTCTCATATTTATTCTGTTAACCACAGTCCTTATTTCACTACAGGATTCCCTGTGTTATACAGTCCCATGCCTTCTACAATTCATCCAGCGTGTACGCTCAGTGGCTCTCATTTTCATGAGAGTTGTGCTGTCATCACTTCAGTCGATTTTAGAATGTTTTCATTACTCCAAAAGACAAAATCTCCTACCCCTTTTATCCCCTATAGTTGTCTCTTAGAATTGAAACAATATCTTCTTTTCCACTGCTGCAAAACTATTACAATATTACTGTTAACTATTGTCCACCAGTTACCTTAGTTGTAAATTTCCCATGTATCACCTTATTTTTAACATTTCCTAAAGGAAGAACATTCTCATATTTATACTATTAACTACAATCATCCATCACTGAAATTACTGTTATACATACCCTAAATTATTCTCTAATTTCCTTTCAATTAATATTTACATCCACAAAGTACCCCTTTCAGGCACAATCACATTTATAAATCAGCAGTGTTAGTTATACTCGTTGTAATGTGTTACCATCAACTCTACTCATTTCCACGCTTTTTTAAATAAACCTTATTAAAAATTCTACATACATTGATCATCACTTCCCATTCTCACCCCACATTCTATTTCCTGGTATTGTATAGTCTAGAATTTACCTCCATCAGTTTACTCATTATATTTAGTTCATATTAGTGAAACCATATGATATTTCTCCTTTTGTGTCTGGCTTATTTCGCTCAACATAATATCCACAAGGTTCATCCATGTTGTCATATGAATCCCGATTTCATTTCTTATTACAGTTGAATAGTATTCCATTTTATGTATAAACCACATTTTATTTAACCATTCATCAGCTGATGGACACTTGGGCTGATTCCATATTTTAGCTGAGAACATCAGTGTGAAAATGTAAGTTCACATCTTTGTTTTTAGTTCTTCTGAATATATTCCTCGTAAGAGGATTGCTTGATCATACAGCTGTTCTATATTCGCCTTCTTGAGGAACTGCCAAACTGTCTTCCACAGAGGCTGTACTATTCTACATTCCCACCAGCAGTGAAGGAGTGTTCCTGTTTCTCCACATCCTTTGTAGTTTTGTTTTTTTAATAATGACCATTCTGTAAGGTGTGAAATGGTTTCTCATTATAGTTTGCATCTGCATTGCCCTACTACCTAGTGATATTGAACATTTTTCCACGTACTTTTGGCTTTTTGTATTTCTTTTTTGGAGGAATGTCTATTTGAGTCTTTTGACCACTTTTTAATTCAGTTGCTTGTCTTTTTATCACTGAGTTATATGATCTCTTTACATAACATGAATATCAAACCCTTGTCAGATATGTACTTTTCAAATACTTTCTCCCATTGAGTAAGCTGCCCTTTTACTTTCTTGGCAAAGTGTTTTGAAGAGCAAACGTGTTTCATTTTGAGGAGGTCCTGTTCATCTATTTTTTCTTTTGTTGTGCCTGCTTTGGATGTATGACTTAAGAAACTACCATCTACCACAAGATCTTAAAGATATTCTCCTACATTTTCTTCTAGGAGTTTTATGACTGTAGCTTTTATATTTAGGTCCTTGATACATTTTGAGTTAGTTTTTGTATAAGGTGTGAGATAGGGATCCTCTTTCTTTCTTTTGGATATGGATATCCAGTTCTCCCAGCACATTTGTTGAATAGATTGTTCTGGCCCAGTTGGGGACTTGATAGCCTAGTGAGAAATCACTTGACTGTAGATGTGGGGGCCTATTTCTGAGTTCTCAGTTTGGTTCCAATGGTCAATATGTCTATCTCTATGCCATTACCATGCATTTTTACCACTGTAACTAAGTAATATGTTTTAATGTCAGGAAGTGAGAGTCCTCTGACTTCTTTCTTCTTTTTAAAGAAGGCTATTCAATTTAGTAATTGGCTTTTCCATTTCTGCAATAAATGCTGTCGAGGTTTTTATTGGGGTTCCGTTGAGTCTATAAGCCAGTTTGGGTAGAATTGACATCTTAACAATATTTAGTCTTCCAATCCATGTACACAGAATGCTCTTCCATTTATTTAAGTCTTTTTTGGTTTCTTTTAGCAATGCCCTGTAGTTTTCTGAATGCAGGTCCTTTATGTTCTCGGTTAAGTTTATTTCTAAATATTTGATTCTTTTAGTCACTATTATAAATGGAATTCTTTTCCTGATTTCCTCCTCAGATTGCTCATCAATAATGTATAGAAACACTACTGATTTTTGCTTAGTAATTTTGTATCCCACCACCTTGCTCAACTCATCTATTAGTTCTAGTATCTTTGTTGTGGATTTTTTGGGATTTTCTATATATAGATTCATATCATCAGTGAATAGCATAAGTTTTACATCTTCCTTTCCTATTTGGGTGCCTTTTATTTCTTTATCATGCCTACTTGCTCTCGTAAGAACTTCTAGCACAATATTGAAAAACAGTGTTAACAATAGGCTTATTTGTCTTGTTCACAATCTCAGCAGGAAAGCTTTCAGTCTTTCATCATTGAGTACATTGCTATCTGTATGTTTTCATATATGCACTTTACCATGTTGAGAAGCCTTCCTTCCATTCCTTTCTTTCAGAGTGTTTTTATCATGAAAGGATGCTATATTTTGTCAACTGCCTTTTCTGCATCAATGGAGAGAATCATGTGATTTTTCTTCTTCAATTTATTAATGTGATTTATTACACATCATTTTCTTGTGTTGAACCACCTTTGTATAATGATATAAAACCCACTTGATCATGGGATGTAATTCTTTAATGTGCCTTTAGATTCTGTTTGCAAGTATTTTGTTGAGGATTATTGCATCGATATTTATTGGCAATATTGGTCTGTAATTTTCTTTTTCATAGTATCTTTGTCTGGCTTTGGTATTAGGATGATGTTGGCTTCATAGAATGTATTTGGTAGTTCTTTCTTGTTCAATATTAGGAAGAGTTTGAGCAAGATTAGTATTAGATCATCCTTGAATGATTGGTAGAATTCACCTGTGAAGACATTTGGTCCTGAGCTTTTCATCTTCTAGATGTTTTTGCTGATTGTTTCGTTGAGGTCTTCTATTTCTTCTAGGGTCAATGTAGTTTGTTCGTGTGTTTCTAGGAATTTGTCCAGTTTGTCCATGTTGTCTATTTTTTTCACGTACAGTTGTTCATACTATCCCTTTAAGATCTCTAATTTCTGTAGGGCTAGTAGCAATATTGCCCTCTCTTTTCTGATTTTATTTATTTGCATCTTCTCTCTTTTTTTCTTTGTCAACCTAGCTAAGGGTTTGTCAATTTTGTTGATTCTATTATTTTTTTTTTCTTCTCAATTTCACTTATTTCTGTTTTGATCCTTATTACTTCTTTTCTTTGGCTTGGTTAGGGGTAAGTTTGCTGTTCTTTTTCTAGTTCCTCCAGGCATGCAGTTAGGTCTTAGATTTTAGCTCTTTCTTCTTTATTTATGTAAATATTGAAGGGTATAAACTTCCTTCTCAGCACTGCCTTTGTGGTGTCCCATAGGTTTTGATATGTTGTATTCTCATTTTTATTCATCTAAAGATATTTACTGAATTCTCTTACAATTTCTTCTTTGACCCACTGATTATTTAAGAGTGTGTTGTTTAATCTCCATGTATTTATGAATTTTCCCTTTTTCCATCCATTATTGATTTCTAGTTCCATTTCATTATGATCAGAGAAAGTGTTTTATAAAAATTTCAGTCTTTTTAAATTTATTGAGACCTGTCTTGTGACCCAAGATATGATCTATCCTGGAGAAGAATCCATGAGCACTTGAAGAGAATGTACATCCTGCTGTTTGGGGATACAATGCTATATAAACATCTGTTAGGTATAGTTCATTTATTGTATTGTTCAAGCTCTCTGTTTATTTATCCTCTGTCCAGATATTCTTTCCAAAACTGAGACTGGTGTATTGAAGTCTCCAATTATTACTGTAGGGACTTCTATTTCTCCCTTCAGTTTTGCCGGTGTGTGTCTCATTATCTTGGAGCACCCAGATTAGGTGCATAGATATTTAGTACAGTTATTTCTTCTAAGTGAATTGCCCCCTTTTATTAATATATGGGAAGTGGATGTGGCTCAAGCAATTGGGCTCCTGTCTACATATAGAAGGTCCAGGGTTCCATGCCCAGGGCCTCCTGGTGAAGGCAAGCTGGCCCATGTGGTGAGCTGGCTCATGCAGAGTGCTGGCCTGTGTAGAGTACTGCCCATGAAGGATGCTGCCCTGCACATGAGTGCTGGCACTGCAAGATAACATAACAAAAAGAGATACAGAGAAGAGATAATAAGAGACACAGCAGATCAGGGAGCTGAGGGGGTGCAAGAGAATGATAGCCTCTCTCTCACTCTGGAAGGTCCCAGGATCAGTTCCCAGAGTTGCCTAATGAGAATACAAGCAGACATAGAAGCATAGAAGAACACACAGCTAATGGACACAGAGAGTGGCAATGTGGGGGGGGGGGGGGTGGGACAAAGAAGGGGAGAAATAAATAAATAAATCTTTAAAAATATGTATATATAATGGTTTTCTTCATCCCTTATTACAGTTTTGCATTTAAAATATATTTTGTCTGATATTAGTATTGCTACTCCAGATCTTTTTGTTGTTGTTGTTGTTAATCTTATTCTTTGCATGGAATCTTTTTCCAACCTTTCACTTTCAACCTTGTTGCACCTTTATATCTGAGGTGCGTCTCTTGTAGAAAACATATAGATGGCTCATATTTGTTATTCTATCAGTATATGTCTTTCGATTGGGGAGTTCAAGCCATTAACATTCAATATTATTACTGGAAATGTATTACTTTGTTCATTTTATCCTTTGTCTTCCCATTTTCATATCTTGCTATTGTCTGTCTTGTTACCTTTTCATTTACCCTTTCTAAAAATCTTCATTTTTACACTCTTCTCCAAGTCTCTTGTCCTTGTTTCTTTTCCTCTCAGGCTGCAGCACTCCCTTTTGTATCTCTTGTAGTTCTGGTCTTTTAATAATATACTCTCTCAGTTCTTGTTTGTCTGTGAAGGCTTTAAATTCACCCTTATGTTTGAACAACAGTTTTGCTGGATACAGAATTCTAGGCTGGCAGGTTTCTCTTTCAGTACCTTAAATACATCATACCACTTTCCTCTCACCTCCATGGCCTCTGATTAGAGTTTGACCCTTAATTATTGAGGCTCCCTTTTATGTGATGCCTTGTTTTTCTCTCCTGCTTTCAGAGTCCTCTCTTTATCTCTCATATTTGTCATTCTGAATAGTAGGTATCTTAGAGTAGGTCTACTTGGATTTTTCTGTTTAGGGTGCATTGTCCTTCTTGGATTTTAATATTTATGTCTTTCATGAGGGTTGGAATGTTTTCAGTCATTATTTCCTCACATATTCTTTCTGCTCCTTTTCCATTTTCTTCTCCTTCCTGAACACTGATAATGCATGTGTTTGTGCATTTTGTGTTGTCGTTCACTCCTGAGACCCTGCTCCATTTTTTCCGTTCTTTCTCCTGTCTTTTCAAGTTCAGATGTTCTGCCCTTGATATCACTAATTCTATCTTTGATCAATTAAAATCCACTGTTATGTGCCTCTACTGTATTTTTTTTATCTCATCCATTGTGTCTTTCATTCCCATAAGCGCTGTTACTTTTCTTTGCAGGCTTTCTTTATGCTTACCCAGTAGCTTCTTAATATTCTTTATCTCTTTAGTCATATTTTATTTTATTTCAACTCTTTTAATTGATTTAGAAGATTTGTGTTATTATTATTGATTAGTTAACTTAAATCCTGTAACTTATCAGGATTTTTGGTTTGTTCCTTGGCTGGGCCAGCTCTTTCTTATTCTTAGTATGGCTTGTGATTTTTTGCTGATGTCTAGGCTTCTGAACCTGTTGAATTCTCTGATGGTTAATTTCTCTCTCTTTCCTAGTTGATTTTCTTTTTCATGGCTCTTCTTTGATTTTTTGGTTCAACTTATTCTAAGTCTTTAACGTAGCCCAATTTAAGTTATCAAAATAGGGCAAAGGCCTCATTAATGGGGCACAGAACAGATCAAGGGGACAAAAGTAGTTTTTCTCCTTGCAGTTTCCCAGCTGGCCAGCAGATGGCATTTTTCAGCAAGTTCTTCCATGGAGGTGACTCTTTCAATATCCACTTGCCAGTGTTTCTGGTGTGGCCAGAGCTGAGGTTCAAAGCTGGCTTTGCTGGCCAAATTCACTGAATAGCAACCCCTCTTGCCCTCCACCACACCCTCTCTCTTCTCAGGGAGAAAGACATCTGTTCCTCTCTCAGGTTTTATCCAGGCTCTTCATCTTGAGGGTGGGCGATGGGTGCCATTCCTGCCTGGGCAGCTAGTAACTCACAGTTTTCATTTTGGCTTCTTTGTCTCTTTGTCCCTTGCCCTCCTAGTGGGGTGCCAGCACTCTCCTGGTCTGCAGAGTCCCAAAGCAAGTCCCTCAGACAGGTTGTCTATTGTTTTTGTGAGAGAGTTGAGCCCTGCCCACATATCCTGATGCCAACTCCCTAGAAGTCTCCTCTTCTACTTTTTAGATATATGAAGATACTGAACTGATAGAAATTTCTTGAACTCTCTTGAAATTTTGAACTTTCTCAAAGTTCATGCCATTGAGCATTTTGTTGCTTTTGCATTCAGTGCCTTTCCATTCCCCACCACTGTTCATCTGTTAACCATTAAATGATGCTTGTACTTCACCTCTTCATGGATGCTTTTAGATCTACCCAAGTAGGCTGGATAATTTCCTCCTTTGTATTATCCCAATACCTTAACTTATCAGTATTAAGGAACTTATCACGATGCACTGCAATTATTTGATTTATTTGACTGTCTCTGCTCCTATACAATGAAATCTTTGAAGGAGAATATCATACCTTATTTTTTAATCTCTAGCACCTGTAATGGTGTCTGTTTGCTAGTAATTTATTGATCAATAGACATTTATTAACTGAATGAATGAACAATAAATTTATGAAGTGGTCAAGGATCTAAATTTTAAGATAGGAAAGATAGGCTTCAGAAAGTAAAGAAATTTGCCCAGGTTACATAGCTGATAAGTGGTCACTTTAGAAATTTATGTAGAAATGTTCTTTGGTGACACTGATAATTTTGTCTCTCTTTATTGTGGCATTTTAGGACATTAACTTTGAAGCATCTCAGGGATGCAAGAAGCTCATCCCTTTAGAGCATGAGGCCATTTCAACTATTTTATGTTAGGTGAATAAATTTATGTTCATCTTTGAAGTTTTCCCAGAAAATTTGAGCTTGTTAAGCCTCTTCTTCAGCATTTATTTGACTAATACAATGTGATGATATTGTTGGAAATTAGGTGTTTTAGTTTCTTAGGCTGCTCAAGCAAGAGGTTGGCCTAAACAATGGGAATTAATTAGCTTATGGTTTTCAAGCTAAAAGAAAGTACAAATCAAGGTGGTATCAAAGTGATGCTTTCTTCCAAAAACTGTGGACTTCTGGGACTGGCTGCCAGTGATCCTTAGTCCTTAGTTTGTCATATAGCAAGGCACAAGGTGCATCTCTTAGTAACTCCCTTCTCTTCTGGGTTCCATTGATTTCAGTTTCTGGTTGCTTCCTCTGTGGCTTTCCCTCTCTCTGTCTGAATTTCATTCTGCTTATAAAGGACTCCAGTAGTAGTATTAAGAACCATCCTGATTGGCTGGGCCATGCCTTAAACTAAAGTAACCTCATTAAAAGGTCCTATTTACAATGGGTTCACAGTCACAGGAAGGGATCAGGTTTAAGAATATGTCTTTTATTATTTCACAGAAAGATGTCTAGATTGATGTAACAATCCCTGTTCAGTGACCAAACTCTTAAATAATGTAAACTATTTGGGAGGAAAACTTTATAAACTGAATTTTTATAATTGTACTCTTTTTTCAGAAGATTATATACAATATGATAATATTTTTAGTTGAGTGATTATTATGAATAGCAATTATTGTATTGCATTATAAAATAAAGATGCTTTAGGGATTTAAAAAAAAAAAAAAGAATATGTCTTTTAGGGTACGTACAACTTTAAACCCTCTATACTCCACCCTCTGGACACCAAAAGGACATGTTCTTTCTGCATGCAAAATACATTCATTCCATCACAACATTCCCAAATCCTTAAGTCATTTCATAAACAATGCTAAGTACAAAATCTCATCAAAATTGGTGATGGATATAGTCTGTCCTGGGGCACAATTCCCCTCTGTCCGTGTACCTGTGAAACCTAGAGGACAATTATCTGTTTCTGATAAACAATGGAGGCACAGACATAGGATAAACATTCCCTTTCCCATAAGGAGAAAATGGAAGGAAAACAGGGGTCATGGATCCCAAACAATTCCAAAATCCAGCAGGGAATACTCCATTAGATTTCAAGGTCTAAAAGCAATCTCTGGAATGATGCATTGTCCTTTGAGCCTGATGAAGGGCAGCCCACACCCTCCATGTGCTTGTGCAGCAGCCATGCCCTCTCCAAGCATTGGGATGGTGGCAAGGCTCTCGGCAAATGCTGGGGCACAGACTCCACCTCTCAGAATACTGGGATGGTGGCTATTTTCTGCAATCCTTGGGGCACAGTTTTCACCCTCTCCCAGCACTGGGGTGGATACACTCTTGCCACATGGGTAGGCCCACTGTCTTGGCCCAAGAAGATGTCTTCAGTTCAGGACTCGGCTTCCACATTTCTGCCCATGAAGTGATTTTTCTTTCAATTTGTCCCTTCTCTGTTCCTTTTATCCAGATTGACAGTGGTTCTGTTCATGCAAATTATGCAAAAAACTTGTCAGTTTTGCACATAGTTTACAGCAGTCCAAACCATCAGACAAAAGCATCTTCCACAGATTCTTCCTGATTAACTGCATTTCCAATCCTGGCTTCCACAGAAATTGGTAACTGGTTCCATGCTCAATTAAACCCTCACATGGAGGATTATTCTCTGGGGACCTTGCTTTCCAGAAGCTCAGAATTTTCCAAACCATCAATTTCTGGTTTCTTTGTGCCCAGGAGTTCAGTTCTCAGCTTTCCTCTCACATTTTGCTATGAGCTACAAGGAGAAACCAGGCTGTACTTTCTACACTTAGCTTGTAAATCGCCTCAGCTAAATATCCAAGTTCATCATTCGCAAATTCTTTCTTACACCTAACATCAGAACTCAATTTCAGCAAGTTTTCTGACACCTTAAAACGAGGATCCCCTTTTCTCCAGTTTCCAATAACACATTCATTATTTTCTTCTAGGCCTCATTAGAAGTAACATTAACATCCATTTCTATGAAGAGTCTCTTCAAAGCACTCTAGGTCTTTTCTATCATGCACCTCACAATTTTTCCAGCCTCTACTCACTACCCAAATCCAAAGTCATTTCCACATTTTTGGAATTTGCAAAAGCAGCAGCCCACTCCTGGTAGCAAACTCTGTTTTAGTTTCCTAGACTACTCAAGCAAATACCATGAAATATTGGCTTAAACAATGGGAATTTTTTTAACTTACGATTTTGCGGCTAAAAGAAAGTCCAAATCAAGGCACTATCAAGGTGGCTTTCTCCCTGAAGACGGGCATTCCGGGGCTGGCTGCCAGTGATCGTGGTCCTCAGTTTGTCACATGGTAAGGCACATGGCGTCATCTCCTGGCCTTTCCCTCCTCTTCCAGGTCCTGTTGATTTGAGTTTCCCTCTGTGACTTTCTCTTTCTGTATGAATTTCATTCCACTTATAAAGGACTTCAGTAACAGTATTAAGACCCCTGCTGATTGAGGTGGGCCAACCCTTAGCTGAACTAACCCACAGGATTGGATTAGATTTCAGAATGTCTTTCTGGGGTACAAACAGCTTCACACCATCACAGCTCCATCCACCATCAAGCAGGAAGTCCTCACTGCCAAGTGGAACCCGGAAGCAAAAGGAGGTGGAGGAGTCTATTTTGAAGAAAATTAAGGGACACAATGGACTAGTTGTTAGGGGAAGGGACAGAGCTTTGTGTTCAACAAATCCTCACAATTATTTAGCAAGGACCTCCCTAGGGACTTCTCTAAAGCCAAGTAGAGCAACCACCAACGCCCAATGAAGTTTCTTTTTTTTTTTTTTGGCTTCATTTATGAACCTGTACCCTACTCATCTGTCTATGGCAATATGCCATGTGATATCTGGATACGTTATATCTGGAAAGGAAAAAGACAATTTTGGCAGTTCACACTCTTTCACAACACCAAAAAACAAAAACAGTACCCTATTGGAGGGTACAAGAGAAAGTGAATCAAAGCAATGTTATTCTTTTGTTCAGTCAGACTACCGTTTTTATTTCATCCAACAAGAATGTGGCATAGTATATGGTGGCATTTTTGTCATTTTAAAAATTTATACCACTTTTCCTGAGTAGTGAAAGGCATCTTTATTCTCTGTAAGCTGAGCATAAGGAGAGATGTTGCAATAAACACGGATCAGAATCGTTATTGTGTCCTCAAATAGTCCTTCAAGGAGGTTAAAGCTCTTTACAGACCTAATGCCCAAAAGGCATTAACCATTTCAACACCCAGGAAGGCAGGTGAAAGTGTCCCCCTTCTCAGTACCATTTTATTGAACTGTTGAGGGAGAGCGGTCAGCAGCTCACTCTCAAATGGGGTACGTGGAGAAGAAAATAATGCAGGTTCTTATTAACATTCCATAAACATTTACTATGCACTTTCTATTCATCAGGCACTGTACTCTGTGTTAGTGACATATAAATCCTGTCATTACTCTCAAGGAACCCACAGAAAAGTGGAAAGTTGTGGCAATTACTTTCAGACTGATAAGAGCTGTGATGGCAAAAGGCAGTGAGGCCAGAGGAGTGAGCCTTATTGGACGGATGGGGATGGGAAGAAAACTTCCCACAGGTGGCACCTGGGCTGCGTCTTAAGGATAAGCAGGAGGTAGTCAGGCCAAGAAGACTATTCTAGACAGAGAAAGCTGGAGTAGAAACGTGGCTGGGACTAGCTGTCCTCTAGGGACCAGTCAGGGGTGGGGAGCAGGTCTGTCAGGACAAAGGTAGGGGAAGAGCAGAGAGAAGGTTCCACGCAACCAGCTTCCCTGGTTCCCTTTCTAGCGATAGGGGAGACAAATGCCTCCAGGTGGGATTCAGCCATTTTCTAGGTGTGCCCTGATCTCAGAAACAGCCCGGAGAGAATCATTTCCTCAGCCTTTACAGCACCCTCTGCCCTGGAGTTCGGGGACTCCAGGAGGCAGAGCGACGAGCCTCCCCACCCCAGGAAGCACTTGCCCAGGGCGTTTGGGTCCCAGGTGGGAATGGGCCTTCCCAAGGATCCAAACACTTCAGGGCTTGACTCTCCATCAGGACCAGCCACCATCAGCCACTGAAAGGCACCCGTAGAGTAACACCCCCCAGGACAGCGCAGCACGATTGTGTGCCCAAAAGCACCTTGTGGGACCAAATACAGTGTCTGACCTCTACCTCCCAGTTTCTGATGGTTGCTCAATAAATCCTCACAGGTGTTCTGAACTATTATTTAGGGATGATTGATGGGTGCTCAATAAATATGTACACGCAATTATTACCAGTGGATGCTATGGTGAGGTAAAAAGAAACAGAGCCAAGAAAAAAAGGTGAAAGTGAAAGAAATCACAATTACTCTATTGAGTGTCTACTAAACCACAAGACCTGGGCTAAGCACTTTATGTACATTACCTCATTTAATATTTACAAGCTATGATATATTATTATTATCTTAGTCTTAGTTTCTTGGGTCTGCTGTAACAAATTACCCAACTCTGGATGGCTTTAAACAATAGAACCTTATTTTCTCACAGCTCTGGAGGCTAGAAGTCTGAGAGCAAGGTGTTGGCAGGGCCACGTTCCCCCCGGAGGCTCTAGAGAAGGATCGTTTGCCTCTTCCAGTTTCTGGTGGCTCCAGACATTCCTCGGCTTGTGGCAGCATAGCTCCAGGCTCTGCCTCTCTTCCTGTGACCTTCTCTTCTGTGTATCAAATTTCACCTGGTATCTTCCCAGATATATGAGTCAGCCAAAGGGGTGCTGATGCAAAATACCAGAAATCTGTTGGCTTTTACAAGGGTATTTATTTGGGGTAAAAGCTTACAGTTACCAGGTCACAAAGCATAAGTTACTTCCCTTGCCAAAGTCTTTTGCCACAGGTTGGAGCAAAATGCCTGCCAACGTCAGCCAAGGTTTAGGCTTCCTGGGTTCCTTTCTTCCTGGGGCTTGTTCCTCTCCAGGCTCAGCTGCCCTGCTCTTTCCACAAGACCACTGTAGAATATCAGGTGACCAGCTCCGTCTCTTTCCCCGGGGCTTGGTTCTCTCCAAGCTCAGCTGCTCTGCTCCCAGGCTTCAGCTCAGAACTCCCAACTCTGTCCTTTGCCATGTCTTTTATGTGTGAGCCCCCACCCTCCAAGGGGTGGGGACTCAACGCCCTGCTGACATGGCCCAATCAAAGCTCTAATCAGCATTTAATGAAGTAAAAGTGAAACTTCAGGTAGACAAGTTTACAAACATAATCCATTATCTATTTTTGGAATTCATAAGCAATATCGAATTGCTACATCAGATAATAAAGGATGATCTCACCTCAAGAACTTTAACTTAAATGCAACTGCAAAGACCCTTTTACCAAGTGAGGTTACAGTCACAAGTTGCAGGGATTTGATGTGGCTTTCTTTTGGGAGGAGTTTTTTGTTTTGTTTTTAACCTATTTAACAGATGAGGAAACTTAGATTGAGAGAAATTGAGTGACTTTCCTGAGGCCACACGATGAGTAAGTGAGTGATCTTCTGACTGGAGAACCAGGGTGGCTATTCATTCTATCAAGAGGTGAAGACCTCAGGATTTCTCTGTAGAAGCTTTAGTAACGGAATAGGAGAGCCCGTCTTATGTTTCAGTAACTAAAGATACAAATTTATGTCTTTCTGGAAGGCTTAAAAAATTCTCTGGACCTGGCCACTCTTCCAAGACCTGCACAGTTTTTCCTGGACATTGCCACCTGCTCTGCCCTGCTCCCCCACCTCCTCCCATCACTTATCCTTGTCTTTGTTTATAAACCTTTTATATCCATCTTACCATCAACCCCCCAGGAATGGCAAGGGAATAAATACTTTCCAGGGCACTCTGGCTTAGCATGGAAGCCAAAGATTAGGATCTGGTGTCTAACATATGATACTGTGACTCACACCCACACAAGATGCATGCTTTTCCACAGTGTAGGCCAGGGACTTCCCATTGGATATGAGAACATTTTTCAGTATAATTATACATAAAGAAGTAGGGGGTGGCTTTAAAATATTCATTCGTAAATGCACTTTGGCTATCAGATTGTCAAAAGATCCATTTAAAAAATCAAATATGAGTGTATAAAAAGAACTCTGTTTTTGCTCTACCCAACCTGGGTATGTACTTTATGATTCATTTATATGTAACTAGGAGGCAAATATTCTGTCTTGTTTAGCCTACAGATAAAATGTGGCTGTGTAAGCAGTGACTTGTTATTGAATAGGTTAATGAGAATCAAAATGGTAAATAAACATGAGGAAAATTTACCCCCATGTCACAATGCTTATAAACATAAGCTTACCCTGTAGTTAAATGCAATAAAATTAGATATAGTGTGCTGTTTTCTTTTATAATTTCTTATGTGGTCCAATAATAATGGTTACTCAGTTGAGCTGAAGTACTGAATAAGAACGTAGGTTTAAACATCAGGTTTTAAAATTGGCCTTTATGTGTATACCTTTGATCGTTCATTCACTGAAATAGTTACTGAGCACCTGCCTCGCACCCGGCATCATTCCCGGGAATGAGGAAGATATAGCAGTGACAAAAACAGTTGTTCCCTCAAAAAGCTTCCAAAGTCTAGTGAAAGGAGAGAGTTAAACTGTTACATATATAATATGTCAAGTGTGAAGAAAATGAAGCAGGACAAAAGATCTAGAGCATGATGGGTGATGGGTGATGTTACTTCAGAAGGGGGGTCAGAGAAGACCTCTCTGCTTAGTGACATTTGAGCAGAAATATGAAGAAAGGGAACACATGAGCCATGCAGAGAACTGAAGGTAGAACATTCCAGAACACATGAGCCAGGCAGGGACCTAAGAGAATGTTCCAGAACACATGAGCCGTTCAGGAACCCAAGAGAACATTCCAGAACACATGAGCTATGTAGGGAACAGGGGGAAGATCATGCCAGGCAGAGGGAGCAGCAAATACAAAGGTCCTGAGGCAGGAGGTTCCTTGGTGGTTGATGGGCAGTGAGTGAAATCCTTAAGATTTAAATTTAATTATCAGTTACCCAGGAATATGTAAACATTTTCATTCTTTTAATTTTCTGATAAATCAGCTTTTTTGTTTCAATCCATCTTTAAAATCTTTCTAAGTTTTCTACTTCTTGTAAGTAGTATATAATCAACTTAATTTAGTTTTTCATTCTTCCATTCCTATCTACTTTGGGCCAGGCGTGTGTGGATGCTGTTAGGTGCTGGGTAGGCAGCCGTGATCATCACAGACATGTTCCTGCCTGGACAAAGTGTATGGTGATGAAGAACCACAATCTTCACAATCTTCATTTTCATGCTACAGTACAGAGTAGGGCTTGATGCATGTTCGTTGAGCTGAGTTGCCTGGCTCCTGGCTGTTGACCTGAAAAGCCCCATCTAGAGCTGTTCCGAAGTTGGTGGTCCACTGGACTTTGGCCCTTGGCTGCACTGTGAGTTGTTACTCACATCTTCACCCTCCTTCCCCAGCCGTCTCTCGTCTCCCAGGCTCCTGACTGACAGGACTCTCACTGTAGAAAGCATCAAGCCATACTTTAGAAATGGTATTACCAATAAATCTCTGATACCAGTTTGATTTTTTACATGACTTTTTCTTTTTGTAGTAGAGTGTCTGGGAACAATCCAGAAAACTTGGCATTTGACTTGAATTTGAATCTGCCTAACCAAGAATTTTGTTGTTACTGTTTGTTTGGAAAGATCTTTCCAGGTAGGTAGCTATTTCCCCATTTACATTTTTGAAATAGATGCACTTACACTTTCTTCCCCATACATGGATCTTAAATATCTTACATATATACATAACCTGTGGATTATGTAACTCCACATATGATTTTCACTCATATGTGAAATAAAATGAAATAAAAACAGTAATACAAACCAAAATAGAATATGGATGCCCTGTTCTGGGGCTTTATCTAATGCAAGGTAAAAGAAATCTGGTAACTGGCATTCATAAAATTAGTTTTGGGTGTTTGAGTCCTACTGTGTGTTTTGTGGTTGCCTTGGTAACCCAGAGTACAGATAAACTGTTTAAGGTGATGAAAATCCTGGAAAGAAGGTCAGATGCTCATAGGAACAAAACCATACTATAATAAGGACTGCCGCATTGAGTTTGCTTGATTTCCTTTAAAATTTATTTTTATAATGTAAGAATTACTTTGATTTTATGGATTCAGAAATTTGTCTTGTTAATAACTTTTTTCCTTATTAAAACTATTGTGACTAGTAGTAAAAGATATTGTAGCATTTGAGGTGGAGAAAGTGGCCACAGTAGTTGCCGAGGGCAGGGAGAGGAAAGAAGAGATGTGATGTGGGGGCATTTTCGGGACTTGGAGTTGTCCTAAATGATATTGCAGGGTCAGATGCAGGACATTATATATCCTGCCATAATCCACTGAATGTACTGGGGGAGAGTGTGAACTACAGGGTAAACTTATTATCTAAGTGATGCCGCAGTGCTCCAAAATGTGTTCTCCAAGTGTGAAGAGTGTGCCACAATGGTGAGGGAGGTGGTTGGTATGGGAGGAGTGGGGTGGGGGGTGGAGGCCGTACGGGAACCTCTTATATTTTTTAATGCAACATTTTTTTGTGCGATGTATATATCTTCAAAAAAATACCATTTACAATAATGAAAGATGGCTGGTGGGGAGTGGGGTATATGGGAACCTCATGTTTTTTATGTTTTTTTAAAATGTTTTTTAATGTAATGCTCTTTGTGATCTATTAACTTGAATTTTAAAAATTGTAAAAAATAAAATAAAATAAAAAGGTAATCATGCTCCATGTAGAAAACTTGATAAATACAGATATCCCTTCTGCATTATAAAATCAAGTCTTCTCAACCTCAAGCTGAATGCCGACATGCCTGGAGATTGCCCTCATCTCCACTCCAACTTCAGGGCGCATCGGCTCTGCAGCAACAGGCAGGACCAGGCCAAAACAGGCGTTGTAAAGAAAGCATTCCAAAATGTCTAACCTGGTTTTGTCACCTCTGGCATCAGCATCTTGACTTTTTTAGGTAATTCTTACCTATCCAAATTATGTATCTAAAGCAATTGATATAGAGGTTCTTTAACTGAGGGACCTGGCAAAGGATCTGTTGGGAACGGTGGGCTCGTTAGAATGGAAGTACACCTCAAGTTTACTAAACAAGTAACTGCATATAAGCAGATAAGTGATTCTGGATACTTTCTGATTCTTTCTCATTCAGGGAGGGCAGAAATACTTAGTCAAAGTGGTTGTGGTGATTGTCTCAGTTGTTTTTCAACTGTATCCCTCTTCTCTCATGTTTTGGGATAATTCTGGGCATTTCATCCTACTGGCTATGGAATGTCCTCTTCTTGTGCTTTAAAAAGAAGCATAGTGGGAAGCGGATGTAGCTCAGTGGCTGAGTACCTGCCTCCCATGTACAAGGTCCTGGATTCAATTCCCAATACCTCCTTTAAAAAAAAGAAAAAGCATCATTGTGATGATTCTTAAAAAATTGTTCAGTTTTTCCTTTGATTGATAGGGGGCCATTGTCATTAATCTCAAAGTAGTTTTTGGATTCACTTATGCCACATATAAACTATATAGAGAGAATTATTCCACCTCTCTAAAGCACTCAGCAAACCTTCCTCTAAGCAGCATCATCACATCTCCTGTACCAAATGTATCCTAGACAGAAGCATCAGAGCTCCATTATTCTTTCACTACTTTATGTCCAATATCTTGTGGGCCATGTGTTGTCTGCCTATTATATGCTTCCAGTGCATGTCCTACCTCCTGTACCTCAAGCTCAGCATCTCAAACCAGACTAACCAACTTCTTCCTAAAACCACCTCCCCATCTCTCTTACATATTTTCTCAGGTACCCAGGCTTAAAGCATCATATTTGATGCTCCCTCTTCTTAGTCCTCTATTTGTTGACAAATCCTGACTATGCACACATTGTAATCTCTTCCATAGTTAGACTTCCCCTTCCCTCCATTCCAGTTCATGCCCTTTTCAGGGCTGGGTCCCGCAGTGGCCCCCGTGCGCCTCCTTCAAGCTCTCCTTCCTTCAGCATATTCTATGCTCTACCCTCTGGCCAGAGTATTCTTCTTCGCATGCTGCTTTAACCACATTACTCTCCTCCTTACAAGTTTCCAGCGGGTCCCCATTGCTGAAAGGATAAATTCTAAGTACCTTCATTGAGTGGGTAAAGGCCCTAAGATAACCTACCTGAAGCTCCTGTGAAATTTTATCTTCTTGCCCTCCCTCCGACAAACCTTGCACATTTACCTCCTCACCTACATTCATGCTCACTCTTCCACCTGGTCTGCCATTCCCAGTGGACATTCCTTACTCCTTTTCTCTTGTCATCTTCTACTCTAGGGACTGGAAACACTAACTATTCTCTTTCCCATCCTCCCTTGCAACGAGGGTCAATCATGTGACCCGTGCTAACACTTCTGGGGTTTTTAAAAAGATTTATTTATTTTCCCCCTTCCCCTCCTCCCGCCCTGCTGTTTTGGTTTTTTTTAATCCCCTTTGCAACTTTTTGCTTGCTGTCTGCATTCTGTGTCCATTCGCTGTACATTTTTGTGTCTGTATTTATTTTTTTAATTTCCCCTTCCCCCCATGCGGCTTGCTTGCTGTCTGCTCTCTGTGTCCCTTCGCTGCGGGCTCTTCTGTGTTCTTGCTTGTCTCCCTTCTTTTGTTGCACCACCTTTGCTGAGTCAGCTCTCTGCAGCGTCTGGACACCGGGCGGTGCTCCGCAGCCTGTGGGTGAGTCTGCCTTCACAAGGAGGCCCCAGGACGCGAACCAAGGGCTTCCCATATGGAGACAGAGCTCATCTGATTGAGCCATAGCCGCTTCCCCCCATGTTAACACTTTGAATGTTTTTTTTAAAGATTTATTTATTTATTTATTTATTTCTCTCCCCTTCCCATCCCACCCCCAGTTGTCTGCTCTTTGTGTCCATTTGCTGTGTTCTTCTATGACCACTTCTATCCTTATCAGTGGCACCGGGAATCTCTATTTCTTCTTTGTTGTTGTTGTTGTGTGATCTTGTGTCAGCTCTCCGTGTGTGTAGCACCATTCTTGGGCAGGCTGCACTTTCTTCCACACTGGGTGGCTCTCCTTACCGGGCACACTCCTTGCGCGTGGGGCTCCCCTACGTAGGGGACACCCCTGTGTGGCAGGGCACTCCTTGCGTGCATCAGCACTGGGCATGGGCCAGCTCCACACGGGTTAAGGAGGCCCAAGGTTTGAACCGTGGACTTCCCAGGTGGTAGACGGACACCCTATCCATTGGGCCAAGTCCACTTCCCCACTTTGAATGTTATAACATCTGTTGCAACTGCTTTTGCATTTGACTTCTAGAAAATTATAGTAATTAGTGTAAGAAATATGGATTCAGTAAAATGTCATTATGGTGCTATGGCCAAAAGAGGTATAGTAGTACAGTTTCTGATTTACTCAGCTAAATTAAAAAATTTTTTCTCTAAGAAGCATGGTCTATGCTTAAAAAGTTGTTAAAATTTCCCCTATTTGATTGCTAGAAATATTTGCCTTCCTTCTTTCCCTTCCCTTCCCTTCCCTTCCCTTCTTTTCCTTTCCCTTCCCTTTTCCTCCTCCCTCTCTCCTTCCCTCTTTAGTTTGATGGAGGAAAGAGAAGGAAGGTGGGATTGCTTTCTGGGCCTTCTGAAAGCAAGGTTAAAGTTCCCTCCTTTACCTCTTATGATTGGAAAAAAAAAAGGATGGTACTTTTTTTTTTAATACCTAGAACTTATATTTTAGTTACATTTAGCTGATTACTATGGTCTGACACAAATGAGCTAATAATAAGTCATTATGACTCAAGACTTCTTGCTCACTTGGATTTCAGCAGATCTCTTCACAGAGACGTGCAGTTACTTTTTTTCCAAATGTATTTAGGGGATTACCAAGTCAAAGCGTCCAGCCTCACAAACTGCTGAACTTTAGCTCACAAGTTGTAGCTATAGAAACCAAAAGGGTCATTTAGAAAGGCTATGTACAGCTAAAGACACCTGTGGTTAACACCAAAAAAGAAAGAAGGAAAACCCACCGGCCCTGATCCGCTCTGTGAACAGTTTTACTTCTGTTTCTTAGCAGTACCGTACTGTCCAGTTTCAGAGTAAAATGCCTCTGAACAAAAGAAGTTCTAATGCCATAACCCCTGCAGAGGTGAGATGGGCTCTCACTTTGGACAGGCAAATAATGTTTGATGCCTTTCTAAATTTGATGAATTTGGCTGCTTTTCTCACTGCTCTGATGAAAATCTGTCTCTCCTCAATTCTTGCATTTGGGAGGAACATGAGTTTCTAAAAGGAAAGACAGTTCTAGTTGCTTTACAACCCTCGTCACGTGTTTAACCACCGTGGCGTTGTAAGCTTGCTGTTTTCAGCACAGGCTTTCAAAAGCCAAACTGCACTCTTCATGACCATGTTTACAAGGGCCCGATGAGAAACCAGGAACAGAAAGGGAGCCTGGGAGGAAGGCGGAAGAAATTGGGGCGCCAAACAGAGGTCAAATCCTTGTCTTCGGCAGCTCCCAGATTCTTTCAGCAATTTGAAAACACGCAGGCGCTGCACCAGGCAGCAAAGATGCTTGTATGCAGATGGGGGGCAGAGCGTACACAGCCTTTCCCCCGTAGGATCGCCATGAGTCTAGGAGAATACCAGTAAGTCCACTCTAGTCCACGGGATCTCAGTCTGGTGCAGGAGGCAGACCGATATACAACAAAGTCTGCCATGAAGCCACCTTGATAAATGTTTACACGTAATAGAAGAACAAGTCCAGAAGGCTTCATTCCCACTGGTGGGAGCAGGGATGTTTAGATGCAGATGGTGAGATGTGAGCAGGGTCTCAAAAGACGAGACGAGTTATGGCAGATGGGGATGCAAGCATAGGAGTCAGCCAGAGATCCCTGTGTAGGTTATTCCTAAGGAACAGGAAATAAACAGGTGCTCCTGGAACCCAGTTTCAATGGGGAGCAATGATGGTTGAATGCGAAACTCAGGCTTGGCTCTGGCCCCATAGAGCCTTGAATGCCAGGCTGAAAATTCCTTCCTTTTTGTCCACCTGTAAAGGTAGCCCATAAGATGTCTGCAATATCAGTAAGGAGAATGATTTGAATAAAGGTCACAGCTTCTGGGTATAGCCCAACACTATCATTTCTCCACTGGTCCCAGCCTGAGCCCATATCATGGCAAAGAGCATAGAATCATTCTTCCCCTCTTCCCCATCCTCGTCTTCTCTTCCATGTTCTCCCTGGGACAGACACCTAATCTCTTTTTCTGTCCAGCCCTCCTCCCTTTTTCTGGGCTCAGAAACTCCTTATTTGGGAAACTCTTCTTTCCTCTACTCCAAGCCCCAACCCTGAAGCCCCTACGACAGAAGATTTGGTAGAAACAAATGGTCATGAGCCTCAAACAGGCCTGAGAATTTTCAAACTGGACACTACTCTCTGGTGTAGAAGGTGAGAGCTGCTGATGAATGAAACCGACTTAAGACAATAAAGCTGAAATAGAGAAAAAAGCAGAGATAAGAACCTAAGATGTTTAAGTCTCTGGTTAAGTTTTCCTGAGGTTCAAATGAACTTCTGTCCCTTTGACTGACACTTCCCATAACATAATTATTATTACCATTTTTTGGTCTAAATTAGTTTAAGTTAGTTTGGGCTGGGGTTCTGTCACTTGCAATCACAAGGATCCTGACTAAAATATCCCTGAGCTGATTATGTCCCATTAGCTCATCCAGTCCCTCTATCCACCAGGATCCCCACCCTGCTCTGTACCCTCAAAGGCTGACCTGATGGGCAGATCCACCACTGAAACATAGTAGTCACTCTTGGCACTTCCACCTGGTATCCGTGTCCTGTGGTTCTAACCTCTAGACATACTCAGAATTTATCCATTTCTCTCCATCCCCTCCTGCTTCTGGTTGGGCCAACCAATGGGAGATGCTGGCAAGAGATGGAGGGAAGGGGTGGAGTAAGAGTGGGTATTTCTTCCTCTGGTTGTGTTAGGCCAGGCCAGCAGAGTTTGGCTGTACACCTCTGATGAATGCCCAACTCCTATCAGGCAGCCCTGTCCACACAGTTCTCCCTCCCATCTCTGGTAACTGCTCCCTCCCTTACCTAGATGTAGATGTGGAAATGACTCCCTGCTCTGCTTGCTAGCCTAGGGTAGGGGCCCCATCTTTGTTGTGCTTTCTAAACCTGGCTCACACCGTTGTGAATAGTCTTTTTATTAAAATTTTCTGTTACTCAGCTGAAGTGTGCCATTTCCTTTCTCCCAGCACCTGGACCCCACAAGATCCCAGGTAAACCCAGGTTGAGAATCTTTCCCAGGCCAGGACTCTTGGGATCTAAATCATAAACCAACTGCTAAACATCTCGATCATTCTGTTTTGAAACAGTAATTCTCAATCTTGCATCATCAATTGATTTTAGCCTATAGGAGGCCCAGGGTCAGCAAATCTTGGCAGAGGCTGCCCCAACTCCCCCCTCCCACACCTCACATGAGTTCATTACCTACCCTTCCCACTTTCAGTCTTGCGCTTTTGTCCCAATGTCCACCATGCCCAGGGCATGTCCTCACAGTGTAGGGACAACCAAGAATACCAAAGTTGTCAGAACTCAGATCTGCCCCAAGACCAAACCTGGGTCCTACTTCCAACTAAGAATCCTTAGGCCAGAACTAAGAACAGGGGTAATTTCCCCCTAAAAGGCCCAATATTTGCTTTTCTGGAAGCAATTCTTTGAGGGAGACCCCTCACCTAGGCCCTTGGTCACCGTGGTAATTGCCATCTTAATTGAGGAATTACATGGGTGAGACATCAGAGACCTTCAGTGAACATTAGGGAACTTAGCAGTAAACTTTGCAGATGGCTAGCCAGTCACAACATTTCATAGTCAGCAACCCCACACTTTTCTACAGCTTTAAAAAAAAATAGTTTTTCTCTTTACCTCAATTTTCTTTCTGTAGAAGAGGTACCTCATACATGATAATGAATGATGCTCACCTGAGCACAACAGATCTCCACAGATGTACCCAACATGGCCACAACCTCTTAGAATATTAGCTAAAAGCCCACAACTTTGTCTCCAACTCAAGAAGGCAATGTTGGGGGAAGCAGATGTGGCTCAAGTGTTTGGGCTTCCATCTACCATATAGGAGATCCAGGGTTCAATTCCCAGGGCCTCCTGGTGAAGGCGAGCTGGCCCATGCAGAGTAATGACCTGCGCAGCATGCTGGCCTGTGCAGGAGTGCTGGCCCGTGTGGAAGTGCTGACCCACACAGAGTGCTGGCTTGTGTGGAGAACTGGCACAGCAATATGATGCAACAACAAGAGACACAGAGGAGAGACAGGAAGAGACACAGCACACCAGGCACAAGAGATTGAGTGCCTCTCTCCCACTCCAGAAGGTCCTAGGATCAGTTCCCAGTGCCTCCTAAAGAGAAGACAAGCAGAAGACATAGAAGAAGCACAGCAAGTGGACACAGAGAGCAGATAGTGAGAGCAAAAACAATGGTGTGTGTATGTGTGTTAGAAATAAGTAAATACATCTTTTTTAAAAAAGAAAAAGGCAATGTTGTAATACAAGTGAGGGTTATGGTATTATAGAGATCATCTTGAATCTGTTAAATTTTTTTAATGGAAATATCCTAAGTCTTACTTATTATACAATTGACCAATACCATGTTTTGTGATAGAGAAAGGCACCACCCAGAGACCTGTTTTCAAGGCCTGGTTCGATCCTTTGCTAGCACTTAGCTTTTGAGAAAGATATCTGGTGCTTCAGTTTCTGTTTTCTCATCTATCAAAAAAAGAAGGATTAATACCTAGCCTGCTTATGTTACAGAATTTTAAGATGATAAATAAGGCAAAAAGAAATAAAAGCACTTGGCAAACTATTGCATAATACTAAGGCAAGTGGTTATCATCATCGATATTAACTGTTTATTGATTATAATAAATTCATTAATAATATTAGTCAGCTAATATCCACAAATTCAGGTGCATAATTTTGAAAGGTGTACATGACCTAAATGCTATGCTCCAGGTTAGAAACTATTATAATATAGACTTTCTTTTCTCATGAAAAGGACTAGAATTGTTTTTGCCATAAAACTAAATTCCTGAATAGTAGAGTAATATGTTAAATTAAGACAATATTAAGTGTTCAGTGGCATCTTGATTCCCAGCTTTAAGGAATTATTTTTCAACGTACAAAATCAAGTAATTTGAGAACCATAATCAATTTTCTAAGAAAAAAACAAGTAGGGTTAAAAATATATCATACTTGGTGAAAATTACAACAAAATCTAATGGGATATTTGGTAATTCTGATTTGCTTATTTAGTAAGATGCTATCCAATCATGGTATATTTATTTTCATACTCTATCAGTGCTCTGAATTCAACAAACTTGAAATTACTGCTTTTTCTTTCAAAGTTGACTTATATCTTAGAAGAAGGTATCAAGGGAAAACTATAAGTAGAGAGTTCAGCTACTAACAGTTTTGAGAATTGGAGGTTGTCATACCTAACCCAGATAGTTAAAAAGTTATATTTTTTTAATTAAGAAAAATTAATGCTGTACTTAAGCATGAAGGATTTAAAATTTTCAATTATGAGTCTAAAAATTATAAAAACTAGGATCAAGATGGTGGAATGAGAAGCTTCAGGGCTCCATTCCCCCACAGAAACTTTGAACAACCAGAAGGAACTGGCAGAAACATGTTTCTAAAAGCTCCAGAAAAGAGTTAAAGAATTGCAGTAACAGGGCAAGCACTAAGTCAAGAAAAAGGCTGCTTAAAAGCTCAGCGTGGAGCCTGCCCATGTTCCCAGTTCAGACCTCTGGTTTTGGTTCCTGAGGGAGCAGAGTGACCCTCATGCCCACACTGGAGATGTATGTCAGACCTAATCTATTTGGTGGTGGCCTGGGAGACTCCCAGTCCCAGAATTTGCCCTGCACATAGATGGCGGCTCACAGAGCTCTCCTACAGAACACCGGGGAGAGCACTTATGTTGTACTGCCTGGAGCAAAGGTTGTTGGCTGTCAGACATACAGTGCGGTGCTCAGGACCATGAGGAAACTGTTTCCTAGGGCAGAGGGAACATTTGTGTCCATGTAAATAGGGGAATTCTTAGGGCCAAACACACATGCCCAAGATAACATGCAGGGAGGTCCCTGTGCTTTGGCCTGGAGCTATTCTCTAAATTCATTGTTTAGATAAGCTCTGAAAGAGAGCACTCACACAGGTCAATCAGCAAGGACTGGGAAAGTGTCTTCATTTTTACCTTTTATTTTTGTTGGCTTCTGGCATTCAAGGAATGCTCTGTCATCACACTAGCTGGATACAAGCTTAAGAAACAGACGCCTCAGAGTCTAATTCCAGAAAGTACACAAGAAAATGCCGAAATATCAAGGTTTCAACAAAAGATACACAACATGCGAAGAAATAGGAAGGCAAAGGAGAAGGTTAAAGCATTAAAATCCATCAATGAGGAGGATCAGACCTACGTACATTCCAGACAAAGACTTTTAAAAAATAATCCTAAATATGCTTGAATTGCTAAAGGAAAACTTGGACGAAGAACTAAAGGAAATCAGGGAAAAGGTGATAAATACAAAGAAAATATCAACAGAGAAATGGAAATTATGAAAAGAAACCAAACAGAACTGAACACCACAGTATCAGAAATTTTAAAAATCTCTGGGATCTCAACAGCAGATTGGAACTAGCAGAAGAAAGAATTAGTGAATTTGAAGACAAGACAATTGAAATCATCTAATCTGAAAGCAGAACGACAGAATGAATAAAAATGAACAGAGGCTGAGGAATTTGTACAACACCATCAAACATACAATTTATGCATTGTAAGAACCCCAAAGGAGAAGAAAGAGAGGGGTAGAGAGAGAATATTCAAGGAAGTAATGACTGAAATTTTCCCAATTTAGTGAAAAACATGAATATACATGCTCAACAACCTCCAAACAGGATAAACCCAAATAGACTCACACTGTGCAATGTTAACAATCAGACTGTCAAATGCCAAAGGTAAAGAGAGAATTCTGAAAACCTCAAGAGCAAAGCAATATGTCACGTACAAGGGTGCCTCAATAAGGTTTGGTACCAATTTTTCATTAGAAACATGAGGAAGAAGGCAGTAGTATGACATATTTAAAGTGCTGAAAGCAAAAAATTGCCAACCAAGAATTCTATATCTTGCAAAACTGTCTTTCTAAAATAAGGACAGGATTAAGACATTCCCAGATAAACAAAAGCTGAGGGATTTCACCACCAGTAGACTGGTCCTACAGGAAATATTAAAGAAAGTTTTTGCAGGTGGAAAGAAAAGGAAACTAGACAATTGACTGTAGCTACATGAATAAATAAAAATGAGATAATGACATGAGTAAATATAAATGTCAGAACTACTGTATTTCATATTTGTAACTCCACTTTTTACTTCCTACAGGATCTAAAAGACAAATGCATAACATGAAGAGGTAAATCAATGGTTTTGGACTCATAATGTATAAATATATAATTTGTGACAAGAACTACATAAAGGTGGGGGACAGAGGCGTATAGGAATTTGGTTTATGTATGCTACTGAAGTTAAGTGGTAAACAAGCAAACAAGATTGTTATTTATTTAAGATGTTAATCTTAAGCCCCATAGTAACCACAAAAAATAGCATCAAAGAATATGTAAACTCATAGGGACAGAAAATAGAGTGCAGGTTACCAGAGTTGGGGGCAGAAGCAGTGGGGAATCAATGCAAAATGAGTGTAGGTTTCTGTTTGGGATGAGGGAAAGTTCTAGTAATTGAAGGTGGTGATGGTACCCCAATATAATGAGTGTGATCAATTCCACTAAATGGCATTCTTGGGGAGGTTTTAGATTTGTGTTATATGTATATTCCACAAATTAAAAAAAGAAAGAGAAATTAAAAAGATAATGTTATTTAAATGTAATACATGAGACTGGATGGGATCAAAGAATGGAGGAGAAAAGGCTCAAAAGGACATTATGAGGACCTAAGAACAGAGTGGAATATAGAATGTAAGCTTCATATCAATGTTAAATTTCTTGAACTTGATAACTGCACTTAAGGTGATTACAGAAGTGAATATCCTTGTTCCTAGGAAATGTACAAGGCAGTAATATTGTTCAATGAGTAGGATGTGTGCAGTCTGCTCTCAAATGTTCAGGAAATTGTAGATGATAGGCAGATTAGATGGATGATATAGATATACAGGTATAGAAAGATGATAGGTAATAGGTAGATAGATAGATAGATAGATGGATACATAGATACATAGATAGATAGATAGAACTAAGGTGGCAAAATGTTAACATTGGTGGATTGGGGGGTGGGTAGGGATGTGCTGGAGTTAACTGTATGGGATTTGTATTATCTTTGAAACTACCTTGTAAGTTTGAAATTATTTTTAAGTCAAAAAAATTATCGTAAAAAAATCGATTCCCCCGAATGTGTTAGGATGGCCAGCCCTGAGAGTGAAGGAGCAGAGCAGCCAATTAGGAGTTGAAAGGGTTCTTGTCCAAAATCCTGCATAAATTATCCAAATTTATTATTCTTCTAGATTCAATTACCATGTGTCAGATGGCCCCTGTTAATGCGCAATACATATCACTGGGAGAGTAACATGTTAGCATGTCAGTTTTTTAATACTGAAACATAATAGTCACTCTTAACATTTCCAACTGATATTCATGTCCTGTGGTTTGTAACCTCTAGATACACTTAGAATTTGTCCATTTCTCTCCTTCCCCACTGTCTACAACCCAACCCAAGCCAGTACCATTTCTCACCTGAACCACTGTATTATCATAGAAGGCCAAGTCTCCAGTCTCTCCCTTTGCCATCTATTGTCCCTCATGTAGCTAGAATGTCTAAAGCTTGTCATTCTCCTAAGCCACACTTCCCCAGTGGTTTCCACCAACCTTATGACTAAGTCCATACTCGGAAGCCAGACCTTTCATGAGGTGGCTCCAGCTTCTCTCTCTACCTCTATCTCTTGACTTTACCTTTCTCCTCCTCACCTGCACATTCATTTCAGCCATACAGAAATAACAAACAGCACCAGTAATAATGACTTCCAGAGAGGTGGTAAAATCCCAGCTTTGACACTTACTAGCTTGGGATATTAAGCCTGGTTGTCTGATCCTCATCCACTTCTTAATCATATGACTGTAAGTCTCTGCAGTAGCTTTTGTGGTTATTACTGATGAAATTTTGTTAATTATTATTTTTAAAAATACCCCTTTGTAAGGAATTAAACTCAGTGTGGCACAGTCACTCTCAAGAATTCCAGCACAAGACTTGTCTTAAAGAAGAAAGAATTCTTTACTTATATCTTTAATAAAGAAAATAAGAAAAACAATTTTATTTTTCTTCTCCTGGGGCCAATCTTTGGAGTGCTTCATTAAAAGATTTTATGGAGAGAAGCAGATATGGCTCAAGTAATAGAGCTTCCACCTACCATATGGGAGGATCTGGATTTGATCCCTGGGGCTCCTGGTGAAAAAGAAGAGAAAGCGTGCCCGTGGGACAAGCCAGTGCTCGCACCAGTGCCCACGCAAATGCCTGTGCGGTGAGCCGGTGCCCCGCGCAAGCGAGTCACACAGCAAGATGATGACGCATCAGAAGAGAGACAAAGGGAGAGTAAAGATGAAGCACAGCAGAGACCAGGAACTGAGATGGTGCAGTTGACAGGGAACCTCTCCCCCTAGGATCAAATCCAGGTGAATCCTAGAGGAGAGAAAATGAGAAGAGAAGACAACACAGACAGCAAAAACAGCAGGGTGGGAGGAAGGGAAGGGGGAAAAATAAAGAAGTCTTTTAAAAAAAAGATTTTATGGAGAGTTTCAGCCAAGAGAAAAAGAAAATCTGAGGGCAAGTGCATGCTTTTTAGAAGACAAAATTACAAAATTCCTTCATTCATCCGAGAATTATTTCTTGGTAACTTAAAACATTGCAGAAAACTAAAATTAAATGTTTTGAGGATTGGAACAAGTCCTTTCAATTCTTTGCAGAAACAGGAACCTCAGAACAGCCGAGATCTGCTTTTTGTTTTCATGAGTCACTCTGAGGAGGGCAAATATCAGACCTGTCAGAAAGAACCATGTTCCCCATTAGAATGGGTGACAATTCCATTAGCTCACAGGCAATGTGGCATAAGGCTGCCAGTCGCCATTATAGCCCGTGCTCAACTAATTGCTCCTAGAGTAGAAAATGAAACAGAACAACAACAACAACAACACACACACACTTCCTTCAAGCATTAGGGCAAAGTTTTTTGTGATGTCTTTATTCTATACCTGGAAGGTGTGAATTAAGCCAGAAGATATTAGGTGTATCCAATAGCTTTCAATTTGTGCTCAACCTGACTCTCCGTTTAGTCCTTCTCAAAAGATAAATTCTTTTTTTTTTTCACTTTTAAAGATTTCTAAAATTTATTTTTAAAAGATACATAGATCACACATAACAGATAAATTCTTACTAGTAGAACGCTGTACTGCTCTGCGCTTTCCTTTGATATGATCTCTAGTGGCCATGGGGTAACCATGGCTGGCTTGTTTGCACTTGCCTTTGGGACTAGGTGGAGGAAATTGGACACAATAATTAATTCAGATTCAATGCCCACAGGTACGTCAAGAAACCTGAACTTGAATCTCAGGTTGCAAAAATGTAATTCAAAGAGAACATGATATTCTCTCTCCCCTGGCGTTTTACTGATAGAATTGTAAAGCTCAACGGAAGATAATCCCCTACTGTATTACATTCATTTTAAACATCCTTCACTCTAAGAAGGAGCAAAACTGCAAGTAAAATGATATCACCAACGCACTTCCTTGATTTAAAATACTGCCAGCACAAATCCATTTTGAACTTCGAAAATGATCTTGGGAAAAAAACAATTAGATCCTACTTCCACTGATTGCGTCTGCATTAAAAACACACTGTATAGTAGAAACATAGGTGGTTTTTTTTTCCCTCCCAGAGCAGTTTTATAATGGAAAAACACTGTGACCTTAACCTTATAAAATGTTGGAAAACACAGACACACTTCTTGTGGTACCTAGACAAAAATACCCAGCTACCAGGCTTGTTTGCTGGCCAGGAAGGGTTTGAGGTATTTATGAAGACTTGTAAAGTGTCACAGCAGCTATGACTGTATGGAAAGTCGCCCTGGGCAGGTTGGTGCATGACCTACAACTCACTGAGAGTTGTCAACTCCTAGTAAGATACTGGCTTTTTACAGTGGTCTGCAATCTTCCAGTTAAACTTTCCAGAGTGAGTCATCAGCATCTATAAGATTGTTTCAGGGACTTTCAGTGATGCTTATTAAAAATTTGTTCAGGAACAGTTTCCAAGTTGACTAGTTTCATACCATCATCTCTCTCTTTCTTCCTTGTTTTTAAAAATTATAAAGACAGTATATGTTCTTTTCTAATTTGAAAAAGTAGAGACACATTTTTTAAAAACTCATTTATTATCCCATCACTTTTTTTAAAATTCCCTGCCCCCTTGTGGCTTGCTTTTTGCTGTCTGCTCCCCGTGTCCATTCGCTGTGCGTTCTTCAGTGTGTCTGTATTTTTTTTTTATTTACCTCCCACCCCTTGCAGCTCACTTGTTGTCTGCTCTCTGAGTCCATTCGCTGCGTGCTCTTCTGTGTTTTTTTTAACTTGTCTCCCGTTTCTGTTGCGTCACTTTGCTGAGTATGCTCTCCGCGGCGCCTGTGGGCCGGCGGCTGTCTGCAGTGTGCAGGCGAGCCTGCCTTCACAAGGAGACCCTGGGACGCGAACCCAGGGCCTCCCATATGGTAGATGGGAGCCCAACTGATTGAGCCACAGCCGCTTCCCATTATCCCATCACTTTTCACATCCACTGTTACTTATTTTAGTATATAACCTCACTGCTTATTTGTAGGTATTGATTCTTGGGTAACAAAGTTGTATGATTGCACAATGTATTCAATTTTGTATTCTACTTCTTTGAACCTTGTATCATTATCTGTCATTTATAAAGTTATTTTACTTACTGCATACTATTTTAAACGTGTTGGCACCACAGCTGACTTAACCATTAGCTATTTGCTTGCTGCTCTCCCCAACAAAGACACTTTCTTTTGCTATTATGTCCCCCGCGTGGGGGAGCCCCACGCGCAAGGAGTGCGCCCGTGAGGAAAGCCGCCCAGCGTGAAAAGAAAGAGCAGCCTGCCCAGGAATGGCGCCGCCCACACTTCCCGTGCCGCTGACGACAACAGAAGCAGACAAAGAAACAAGACGCAGCAAATAGACACCAAGAACAGACAACCAGGGAGGGGGGGAAATTAAATAAATAAATAAATCTTTAAAAAACAAAACAAAACAAAAAAAAACAAATGATTATCTTTATGCATAAAGAATAGAAAATTCCAGGCGGCGGACTTGGCCCAGTGGTTAGGGCGTTCGTCTACCACATGGGAGGTCCGCGGTTCAAACCCTGGTCCTCCTTGACCCGTGTGGAGCTGGCCCATGCTCAGTGCTGATGCGCGCAAGGAGTGCCATGCCACACAGGGGTGTCCCCCGCATAGGGGAGCCCCAAGCGCAAGGAGTGCGCCCCATAAGGAGAGTCGCCCAGTGCAAAAGAAAGTGCAGCCTGCCCAGTAATGACGCCGCCCACACATAGAAATGACACAACAAGATGACGCAGCAAAAAGAAACACAGATTCCCATGCCATTGACAACAACGGAAGCAGACAAAGGCACAGCAAACAGACCCAGAGAACAGACAACCTGGGTGGGGAGTGGGGGGTAGGGAGGGGAGAGAAATAAATAAATAAATAAATAAATCTTTAAAAAAAAAAAGAATAGAAAATTCCAAAAGTATAGTGAATCAAATATATTAATAAGTAAGGAAGCAGATGTAGTTCAATTGGTTGAGCACCTGCCTCCTATGTGCAAGGTCCCAGGTTTGATTCCTGGTACCTCCTAAAAACAAACAAAAAAGTCAACTCTTACTGGGGAGCAGGTGTAGCTCAGTGGTTTAGCACCTGCTTCCCCTGTATGAGGTCTTAGTTCAATTCCTGGTACCTCCTGAAAAAAAAGAAAGAAAAAAATGTAGTAATATTTAATGGCTCTTGGATAAGCATGCCAAATTATTTCTAAAAGTGTTGCTATTTTATACTGACACTAGCAATGTGCAGATTATCCAGCTAGTTCACCACATTCTCCATCGCCACTAGGTAGTGTAATATTTTAAATGACATTTCTAATTTAATAGATTAAAATGAATTAATTCTGAATAAATTAATTATAAATTAGATAGATGGCTCTGATACCTCATAATTATGATTTTCATTCATTTACTAACAAATTTTTATCAGAATTTTCTTCACTACTTGTGTTTCTTCTCTTATAAACTATCTTTTTGTGTCCTTTTCCTCTTATCTATCAGTGTGTTGGTGTTTTTCTTATTGATTTCTGTGAACTGTTTCTGTAGTATTTAATACTATGCTGTAAATCTTAACAAGAGGTCAATGAGCTTGAATTTAAATTTAAAAAAATTATTCTTGTAGGGATGTGTTGGTGCAGGTGTGATATATTTATTAAATAACATACAATATAGTGTGGACTATACACAGGGGTCTGTGGTTTTTACCTGACTGGCAAATAGGTCTGTGGAGTAAAAAAGGGTAAGAACCCCTGCAGAGTAAATGTTTGCTTTTTTAAAAACTCACACACACATAAGTTTTAAATTTCATTGCAATCAGGGTTGTGGGAAGTTGGTGGAGTAGGTAGTGCAGTAGAACAACTATTCAACAGGCAGGAACTGTCTGAAACAACTCCTCTGAAAGTCTGAAGGACAGCAGAACACTGCACAGCATCCAGGGAAGAGTAGGAAGAAGAAAGAGGCTGGTAGACTATAGTAAATTCAAGTATATTGCATATCCGCAGGGACAGTTACCGGTGCCCACACTTGCTGCAGGCACAACGGGATCCAGGCCCTGGCTACCTCTCTGGTGACAGAAAAGGACAGAAAAATCATCTTCCCCAATACCAGGGGTGGTCAAGCCCAATCACTGATCACTGGTTTTGATGACTGACTGCAGATTACTGGGGGCCTAGCTCTGAGGGCGGCCATCGTTCCAACTTGCCCAGACAAAGGTGGCAGCAGAGGAGATTTAAAGATGCAATGCTTCCTCAGGGCTGCCGGGACAAGTTCAAGGGCTGAATTTGCTGGGCAGGTCAAAAAAGCTCAGCTATGGGGAGCCAGCCTGGGAGGGAGCTCCTCACACCCTTCCTGATCCCCTCCCACTGACACTTTGGAGCTGGTCTGAGTCCCCTTCCTTGGTCTCTGACCTGTTTTGGCTGCGAAAGACCTGACTTGGGAAAATTCTCAGGCCTGACCTCCCTCCCAGAATTTGTCTCCAGGCAAAATGGCTTGAGACTATGAAACTATACAGGCTGACAGCCTGGGGCAAAGACTTGCCTGCTTTAAACACCCGGTTGAGAAAGGTCTGTCTTCTGGGAACTAGAGTGGGTATTTAAACTCTTATAAACAGGGATACTCTAACAAGCATAAGCCCAGAACAAGACACAGGCCCAGAAAAGATAGCAGGGACCCAGCACACTGTATTCACCTGGGGAAACCTTCCTGACAGGGCGGCTGAAGCTCGAGAAAACTATCACCAGCTGACTACAAAATCAAGAAACAGACATCTCAAGAAGTAAATCCCAGAGTTAACATTCTAAAATATTAAAATGTACAGTAAGCAACAAGAGTACAGGACCAACATAGACACAGGAAATGATGGCCCATCCAAAAGAAAAGATAAAATCCAGAAAACACAAAAGAGGAAGAAAAGAATGTGGACACACTATACAAAGACTTATAAAAAACTATCTTGAAAGTGCTCAAGAAGATGAAAGAACTAAAAACTTCTCAGGAAAACAACAAGTGAGCAATATAAAAATCTTAGTAAAGAGATAAAAATTTTAAAAAGAAGACAAGCAGAACTACTAGAGTTGAAGACCACAATAACTGAAATGAAAAGTACCCAGGAGGGTTCCAACAGCAGTTAGAACTGGCGGTAGACTGTGGAGCTGGCCATGCGCAGTGCTGATGCGCGCAGGGAGTGCCGTGCCACGCAAGGGTGGCCCCGCGTGGGGGAGCCCCACGCGCAAGGAGTGCTCCAGTGAGGAGAGCCGCCCAGCGTGGAAAAGAGAGAGCAGCCTGCCCAGGAATGGCGCCGCCCACACTTCCCGTGCCGCTGACGACAACAGAAGCGGACAAAGAAACAAGACGCAGCAAATAGACACCGAGAACAGACAACCAGGGGAGGGGGGGAAATTAAATAAATAAATAAATCTTAAAAAAAAAAATAAAAAAAAAAGAACTGGCGGTAGAAAGAATCAGCGAACTCAGACAAGGCAATTGAAATGAGTCAGGCTGAGAAGCAGAGAGAAAAAAGAATTCTAAAAAGTGAAAATAGCCTGGGACACTTCTAGGGCACCATCAAGCATACCAATACATGCATAATGGGAGTCCTAGAAGAAGAGAGAAGGGGGCAGAAGGAATACCAAAGCAATAATAACAAAGAAATTTCCCAAACTGAAGTAAAGACGTAAATGTGCACATCCAAGAAGCCCAGAGAACTGCCAGCAGGACAAATATGAAGATAAATATACTGTGTCATACACTGGTGACACTATTAAATGCTAAGGACAAGGAGAGAGTTCTGAAACCCGTAAGACAAAAGCAAAGTAAGTACAATGGAGTCCCAATTACAGTGAGTACCAATTTCTCTCAGAAACCATGGAGGCAAGAAGGCAGTACATTGAAATACTTAAAAGTGCTGAAAGAAAAACATTGCCAACCAAGAATTTTATATATAGCAAAATATACTTTTTTCTTGATGCCATAGTTTTTTTCTTTTATTTTCCTTTATATTTAAAGAAGTTTTAGATTACACAAAAATTACATAGAAAAATAGGGGATTCCCATATATCCCACTCCCTCCCCCCTCACATTTTCCCCTATTAATAATATCTTTCATTAATGTGGTACAATTATTACAATTGATGAATACATATTGAAGCATTGCTAATAACTATGGTCTATAGTTTACATTATGGTTTACACTTAGCACTGCACAATTTTATAGGTTTTGGCAAAATGTATAATGGCCTGTATCCATCAGTGCAATATCATGCAGGACAATCCCAATGTTCCAAAAATGGCCCATGTTACATCTCTTCTTCCCTCTCTCTCTCCTCAGAACTTCTGGTGACCACTCTCTTTATATCAGTGTTACAAGCTCTTCCGTTACTAGAATAAGAATAAGTCTACTTTGGTCAGTAGCTGCATTCCCCCTAAGTTTGTGCACCTCTCAGTCTCGAGGATTTGAGGATGATGATGCCCACTCTGCTTCTGATTAAAAGGGGACTTAGATCCCATGGAGCAGATGAATGGAACTGTCTTGCTTACAGTTGTAGATACTCTGTTTTGTGGGATGGGCATTGTCCATCATCATTCTTTTGTTAGTTGTCCTGGGTGTGTCCAATGAATTGGAGAATAGGTGTTGGCTGCAATTCTGCTGAGATTCAGGGCTCAACCAACATATGAATGGATATATCTGGGACATATATTTAATGGGTATAGAGCTAATTATAGGCTCAAATAAAAGGGGCTGGAGAGCGGATATAGCTCAAGTGGTTGAGTGCCTACCTCCCAGGTTCAATCCCTGGTACCTCGTAAAAACCGAACAAATGAAAAAAACAATTCTCATTGGGGAGCAGACATAGCTCAGTGGTTAAGTGTGTGCCTCCCATGTACAAGGTCCTGGGTTCAATCCCCAGTACCTCCTTAAAAAAAATGGGGTGGGGTGCAGAAGTACCATGTATAGGAAAATTATAAATGAGTCTAACTTTGTTACATTGGAGAGATTAGCATATATTCCAAGGTAAGGAACACCAATGGGGTGAGACATACTTTCAAAATAAGGAAGAAATTAAAACATTCTCAGATAAAAGCTGAGGACTTCATAATAACTGGACCTGACCTATAAACAATGATAAATTGAGTTCTTCAGAGTGAAAGGAAAGGATGCTAGACAGAGTTTCAAAGTGGCGTAAAGAAATAAATACCTCCAGGAAAAGTGATGATTTCAGTAATTATAAATGCCAGTATTATTGTATTGTATTGTTTGGTATGTATCTCCACTTCTTAGTTCCTACAGGCACTAAAATGCAAATGGATAAAAGTAATGATAAATCTATGGTTCTGGATATACAATGTACAAAGATATGAGTGGTAACAAATACAAAAGAAGGTGTGATGATGGAGGGGTATAAGAAAAGTATATGTGTATACTATTGAAATCAAGTTGGTATCAAGCCAAATATGATTGTTATATACGTAGGATGGTAAATTTTAGTCCCATAAAAACCACAAGGAAAATATATGAAAAATACATCCATATAGAAAAGAGAAACCACATGATATGGTACACACACAGAAAAAATAATATAAATATGAAAGTAGGCATTAACAGAAGAATTAAGGGACAAAAAAGGTATAAGACTTACAAAAGCTAAATAGCAAAATGGCAGAAGAAAGTAATTTATTATCAGTAGTGCCTTTAAATATCAATGTATTATACTCTGCAGTCAAAAGGCAGAGATTGGTAGATTGGATGAAAAAGCATGACCCAATTATATGCTGTCTAAAAGAGACTCACCTTAATGTCAAAGATTCAAGTAGGCTGAGGGCAAAAGGATGGAAAAATATATACCAGGCAAGAAGTACACAAAAGAGAGAGCTGGGGTAGCTATACTAATATTGGATAAAATAGACTTTAAGTCAAAAAGAGTTATGAAGGACAAAGATGGTCATTACAGACTGATAAAAGGAACAATTCAATAGGAAGATGTAACAGTTATATATGTATATGGAAAGGTAAGGGGCCCTGAATAGCCAAAACCATCTTGAAAGGAAAGAATGAAGTTGGAGGACTCATACTTCTCAATTTTATAACTTACTACAAAGTCTCAGTAATCAAAACATCATGGTACTAACATGAGGACAGACTTATAATCCAATGGAATCATATTGAGAGTTCATAAATCAACCCATATATTTATGGCCAACTTATTTTTAACAAGGAGGCATAGTCCACGTAATTGGGAAAGAATGGTCTCCTCAACAAATGGTGCTGGGAAAACCAAATCTCCATTTGCAAAAAAAGAAGGATGAACCCTACCTCATACCATATACAAAAATCACATCAAAGTGGATAGAAAAGACCTAAGTATAAGGCCTGGAATTATCAGACACCTAAGAGAAAATGCAGGGAAGCATCTTCGGGACCTTGTGTTAAGCAATAGTTTCTTAGACTTTATACCCAAAGCATGAACAAAAGAAAAAAAATTTAAACTTTTGTCCATCAAAATTTAAAACTTTTGTGCATCAAAACCCTTTATCCTGAAAGCAAAACAACCACCTATGCAATGGGAGGAAGTATCTGGACCACAAACCCGATAAAGGACTAATACCCAGAATATATGAAGAAATCCTTCAACTTAGCAACAAAAAGACAAACAACCCAATTTAAAAAAATGGATGAAAGATGGGATGCAGATTTGGCCCAATGGATAGGGCGTCCGCCTACCACATGGGAGGTCTGCGGTTCAAACCCCGGGCCTCCTTGACCCGTGTGGAGCTGGCCCATGCACAGTCCTGATGCATGCAACGAGTGCCATGCCACGCAGGGGTGTCCCCCGCATAGAAGAGCCCCACACACGAGGAGTGCTCCCCATAAGGAGAACCGCCCAGTGCAAAAGAAAGTGCAGCCTGCCCAAGAATGGCGCCGCACACACAGAGAGCTGACACAGCAAAATGACGCAACAAAAAGAGACACAGATTCCCGGTGCCGCTGATAAGGATAGAAATGGTCACAGAAAAGCACACAGAGCAGACAACTGGGGGAGGGTGGAAGGGGGGGGAGGGTGGAAGGGGGGGAAGGAGAGAGACATAAATAAATAAATAAATCTTTTTAAAAAAATGGATGTAAGAGTCAAATAGATGTCTCTCCAAAGAAGATATATAAATGGCCAGAGAGCAGATAAAAAGATGCCTGACATCATTAGCCAATAGGGAAATGCTAATCAAAACCACAATAAGATGGCATTTCACATCCATTAGAATGGCTACTATTAACAAAAGGGAAAATTACAAATGTTGAAGAGGATGTAGAGAAATAGGAGCATTCATTCATCACTGGTGGCAATGTAAAACCATGTTTCTGCTATGGAAGACAGTTTGGCAGTTCCTCAGAAAGTTAAGTATAAAATTATATGAACTGGCAATCTCACTACCAGGTATATACCCAAAAGAATTGAAACAGGGACTCAAACACATATTTGTTTACCAGTATTCATAGCAGCATTATCACAATTGCCAAAAGATGGAAGCAATCCAAGTGTCTATCAACTGATGAATGGATAAGCAAAATGTGGTAATACATACAAGGAATATTATTCAGCCACAAAAAGGAGCAAAGTCCTGATATGTGCGACAACACAGATGAACCTTAAAGACATCATGCTGAGTGAAATAAGCCAGACACAAAAGGACAAATATTGTATGATCTCACTGATTTGAAACAATTAGAATAAGCAAAAATCATACAGTCAGAATCTAGAATATAGGTTACCAGGGGAAGGGTGGGGATAGGGAACGAGAACTTAAGTTTTAAAATGTACAGGGTTCCTATTCAGAATAATGGAAATGTTTTGGCAATGGATGGTGGTAATGGTAGCACAACATTGTGAATGTAATTAACAGCACTGAAATATGTATCTGTGGCAGTTTGATATGGTTATGAATTCCAAAAATAGATATTGGATTATGTTTGTCATCTGATCTGACCTGGGCCTGATTGCATTATGATTAGGGCTTTAATTGGGTCATGTCATTAGGGCATTGAGTCCCTGTGCCTTGGTGGGTGGGGATTCACAGATAAAAGGCATGACAAAGGACAGAGTTGCAGTTTCTGATGTTGGAGTTTTGATGTTGGAGTTTGATGCTGAAGTCTTAAGCTGGAGCCCCAGGGAAAGAGACAAAGCCATTCACCTGATAGTCTATAGCTGACCTCGTGGAGAAAACAGAGGAGCTGAGCTCAGAGGAACTCAGGAAGCCTGAACCCTCACAGACCTCAGCAGCCATCTTGCTCCAACATGTGGAAGTAGACTTTGGTGAGGGAAGTAACTTACGCTTTATGTCCTGGTAACTGAAAGCTCTGACCACCAAATAAATACCCTTTATAATACCCAGCAGATTTCTGGTGTTTTGCATCAGCACCCCTTTGGCTGACTAATATAATACCTGAATATGATTAAATAGGAAAATGTTAGAATGTATATATGGTAACAGAATAAAAACTTTTTAAAACATCCATGAAACTACACTACACATATAGTGAATCACAAGTTAAGCCATGGACTATAGTTAATAGTACAATTATAAAAATGTGCTATCATCAATTGTAACAAATATTCCACACCAACGCAAGGTGTTGGTGTTAGGGTGGTATATCTGAAACCTGTATTTTATACATGATTATTCTGTAAATGCATAACTTATCTAATAAAAACTTTCACTGCAATCACATCTGTGTAATTTTTTCCTTATTAACTTCTCTTGCTTCTAAACTTAGGAAATTCTTCCCCATGCAGAAATTGGATAAATTCAATATGATTTTCTTCTAGATTTTCTGTTTAAAATGTATTTAACTCTGTAAGTTGTTCTGGAGTTAACATTCATAATGATAACTAGGTCTATACTGCTAGCCAATCTCTAGCCATTAATCGTGTATTTATAATATCATATTAGACTTAGTAAAGGTCAAATGGTGGCCCCCAAAAGATATGCCTGCATCCTAACCCCCAGAACCTATGAACGTAACCTTATCTGGAAAAGGGGTCTTTGCAGATATTATTATGTTTAGGATCTTGAGATGAGATCATCCTGGTTTATCAGGGTGGGACCTAAATCCAATGATAAGTATCTTTATAAGAGACAGAAGAGAAAACACACTTTGAGGAGAAGAGCAGGCCATGTGAAGATGGACTGTCTGGAGTCACCAGAAGTTGGAAGAGGCAAGGAAGGATCTTCTCCTGGAGCATTTGAGGGAGCATGGCCCTGCCAATACCTGAATTTCAGACTTCTGGCTTCCATAAGTGTGAGCAAATACATTTCTGATGTTTTAAGTAATTAAGTTGATAGTAAGTTGTGCCAGTAGCCCTAGAAAAGGAGTACAGACTTCCAGCTGAAATAAGTCTAGCTTTGTAATATACAGTTACAATCCATATCCCCCCAGGAAACATCTTCCCATTAGAATGCTTCTTGGATTTTACTACATATTTGCTACTATGTTCATTAAACAAACCTATTTTCCTGTACAACAGTTTTCCACCACTGTTTATGTATTAGTCAGCCAAAGGGGTGCTGATGCAAAGTACCAGAACTTTGTTGGCTTACAGTTACCAGGCCCTAAAGAGTCCAACTCAAGGTACCGTAAGAGGTATTTTCTCACCCAAAGTCTATTGCCACGTGTTGATGCAAGATGGTGGGCGATGTCTGCGAAGGTTCAGCCTTCCTCCTTCCTCTTAGGGCTCTGCCGTCCCAGCTTCTTCTGATTTCAGTTGGCAGAAGGCTCATCTTTCTCCCAGGGCTCATTTCTTTCCAGGCTCAGCTGCTCTGTTCTTTCCACCAGATCAGCCACAGACTAAGAGGCTCATCTCTCTTCCCAGGGCAGTGTCTAAGGGGCACTCTCTCTTCCTGCATATCTGCCTTGTGCGTATTCTTGATTGAGCATCCGTTTATAAAGCTAGCAAGTGGGGTGGGGTAGGAACTCAACCCTGCAAGCCCTGATAGCATGGTCGAATCAAAGCCCTAATCTTAACATAATTTAATCAAGGGCATCTCTAATATAATCAAATGGTATCAGAGGAACAGATCAGTTTACAAACATAATCCGAATCTCCTTTTTGGAATTCATAAATAGTACCAAACTGCCACAGTTTATGTAAGAAAGTGTTCTATTTTTCCCTAAAACTCAGTACCACATTTTTTTCAACTTTTTTAAAATTTATTGAGGTATATCACTCATACATAAACATACGTAAACAATAAATGTACAACAATAGTTGTGAATTTACAAAACAAACATATAAAACATTATACAGGACTCTAACAAAACTAAATCTTGAATTACATTTCAAACAAAATTGAAAGACTACCATAATCATGTCAATAGCGTAATGTTTAAACCATTTTGAGAAACACCCAAGTGTCAAGGAAGAGGTTATGTCTGGGATACTGCATAAAAAGCAACCATTTATTAATAATCATATTAATTGTGTGCACATCAGAAAATGCTGTTTTAACCCTATTATGTCCTAACATGATACTTCTGATTTTACTGTATTTTAGTTATATTTTAGGGAAATTGGTTGCATGTCTTGGGTTATTATGCCCAGCGTATAATTTTTCTCATTTAATATAATGGTAAATGGGCTCCCAGTTTGCATTTGTGCGTGTGCAGTAAGTCTGATTATCAGGAACAAATTATTGGCTTCAGTGGGGGATGTCTGTTCTTTACTATCTTATGGGATCTGAACTGCCTTACCATTAATATTGTCTTTTATAATATATTTTTCTTTTTTTTTCTTTATTTTTAACTGAACATTTAAAAGCAAATTTTCTTCATTATGCCTTGTAATAATTAAGTTTATATGTCAACTTGGCCAGCTTTGGGTGCCCAGTTGTTTGGTCAAGCAAGAACTGGAATGATGCCTCAGGTGACAGCTTTTCCAAGCCTTCTGCCACTACAAAGCATGGGTCTCCCTCCTGCAACCCCAGTAATGACCTCTTGTCTTTCCAGCCTCCATTAACACTCTCTTTCAGGACTTTTCAGTCTCTGTCCACTGCCCAGTCTCAAAATCAATGCCACATATTCTAGGTTTTTGTAATATTCTATTATCTGTTATTGCATAATGAACTACCTCAAAATTTAGTATCCCAAAACTGCTAGTTTTATTTTGCTCAAAATTTGGGGGTCAGGAATTCTGGATGGCTTCAGCCAGACGGTTTGCATCTGAGCCGCTTGTCAGCTGGGGTCACTGGCCCTGGGTGTGCACTTCTCAGCTGGCCTTTTCACTCGCATGCCCTCACATCTTGGTGCTCACATCTTGGTCGCTCTCTCTAGCCTTGCATGGTGTCTTATCCCCCAGGGCCTCTTCACCTGACTTTGGCTCCTCACACAATGGGGTTCTCAGAGTAGTCACATGTGCTTCAAGAGACAGGAAGTGGAAGCTGCCGGTCTCTTAAGGCCTGGACCCAGAAACTGGCACAATGCCATTTCCCCCACATCCTGTCAGAGTGGTCACAGAGCCTATCCAGTGTCAAGTGGAGACAAAGGCTCTACCTTGCAAGGGGAGGAGTGTCAGAGGTCTTGTGACCAATTTTAATCCACCATAGATGGTTCTCTGAATTTTAACAGACAGGATTTCTAGCCTCCTTCACAGAAGCATTTATTGTCTTCAATAAATATTTCACTGAAGTATTTATTGTCTTGGTGTCACTTTCCATCTCTGATTCTTAGTTTCTTCATCTATAAATACGATAGGCCATGAGTATTCTGTAATTTAAGATTTATGACTACATTTGTATTAGAATCAAACTGAAGTTCCATCACATGAAATAATTTGTCATTTGGCTGAGGCATCCATTATCCATTTGAATCATGTTTATTGTGAGTCTAGCAAGCTCTGTCAACTTACCAAGATCTATGTACATCTCAATAGAGCTTTGTTTCCTCCTTGATGTCAATAAAGCAGTAATTTTCATGAAGCTATTTAAAGTTTTTGTTTTTTAGGAAAAATAAACCTCAAATAAAGTTATCTGTCATTACTGATGATGGAGGAAAAGAAACAAAGATAAAGTATAGGTCTTAAAAGTTTGGAGTAAATAAAATGGACAAATGCCTAATTGGATAGTGTCTCTGACACTGTGACAGGAATGAGTACACTCTCAGATTCAATATTCCATCCATTGTTAATTTGAAGCCCATAACGGAGGCTTCTATTTCTCTACTATATTTTCAAGTTCAGCATTCTCAAAGCTTTCTACATGTATCTATTGTAATTCTCAAGGGTCTACTACAATGCTAACATTTTTTTCACAGAGTTGCTAAGATAGTGAGATAAAAGTAATCATTTGACTTAAAACACTAGTTGTACTAGAAACTGATTATTCTCTCTGTGTCACTAGCATATAGCTCAGTGCCTGACACACATAGGTTTAGATTTTTCTGATAGTCTACAGAAATCCAATTCAAATTAGCAGAAGCAAAAACTGGGAATTTGTTGCCTCGTATCCAAAGACGTGTGATCATACCATGGGAAGAGCAGTTGGCTTGAAGGAAGAGCTGGAGGTAGGGACTCAGATCTGCCAAGAGCTATGTCTCTCATTTCTTTTCTCTCTGCAAGTTGGTTACATTCTCTCACACAACTATCTGGATTTCTCCAAGTCTTGCATCTTACCATTTCCAACCTTTCTTTTAACAAGTCAAACAATACTAGGTTTTGTTTCTCAATTTTGGGTCAGGTGACAACCTCTGTACCAATCAAGTGTGACTTGGAGTTGAGGAGTTTTGTGATTGGTCCATCTGGGTTCATGATTCCATTCAAGCAAATCCACTTTGGCCAAGGGTCACATATAAGCATATTAGGGTGCCAAGGTAGCCACGAGGAAGGGATAATGCAAGTTAAAAGAGGAGAAGAAGAGTGTGGAGATGGTTTACTGGGTGGACAATGCCATAAACTTCTAATCACCTTGGTATTTGATAAAAAGTTGCTTGACAAGCATCTGTTATTTCACAGCATAGGCCAAAAATACACTCGAAATGTTATAGCTGTGTCAAGGCCCATTAAGGTGTAAGCCATGGTTGCATAATCACAGAGGGTATTACCACATACCCAGTCCCCCACCACCTCCACCACAGCTCTTGTTCAAGCTAGGAAAGTGAACAAGCTATGGTAAAAGGTCAGGCATTTGGGATTCTATTTTTGTATGCTGCAATGGAAAAGCTGACTAGCTTATACCATCAGAACTCAGGTGGCCCATCATAATGGTAGAAAATAAGAGGTTCTGGAAATTAAGACCCATTATTGGCACAGGACTAGTTCTGCCATGCTGGTTAGGATTGCAAACCGTACTCAGAGTCTGCCATTTCAGCAACAAATTGCTCTATTGCAACTTATTCAAAAAAACATTTATTAAGAGTCTACTAATCCTGCTTGCTGAGAAGAGTTCCCTAGTCCATTCTTCTCTGTAGCACTGGCTCTGTCCTGCAGAAGTTTCCTCCTGTTCCATTACCTCTTTGACCATATCTGAAGCAAGCATTGGAGAAAATGACTTCCTTGGGGACTAGCCTCCTGCACATCAAAAGGAGGGACACCATGTATCTTTTAAAGTATTGGAAATCACAGATTTTTTTTAAGGTCCTGGCTCCTGGGGATTTTTGCATGTGGTACAATTGCTAAATTTAGTGAGCTTTTAATCTGTTTTATTCCAGTTCATTCCATGTGCTACAAGCCATTGCTACATTTCTTTTTTAAACATACTCCTTAGAGTTGCTGTATTTCTTTGCTTTAACACCTCTCTCCCTCTCCCTCTCCCTCTCCCTCTCTCTTTCCCTCTCCTCTTCCCCCGTGCCCACCCCCCCTCCCCCCATATATATAATTGTGGATACTTGACTCTTCCAGTCTTTGGTGGGGAACTACACTTCTAGTGTCTTTCCTCTAGGGTATTTGATCCAGTTAAAAGGATTTATTTGATCCATTCAGAGATTTTCACATTGTTTGAGCTTTGATTCAATACTTATAGCAAGGCAGAGTTTGAATATCTTTGTCCTTAGAAATCATTCCCTAGTTTTATCTCTTACTGTTTAGAGTGAAGAAGCAGTTGCTTCTGTCCTGTAAGTCCCCCAAATTTTGGACAGTTTCTATTCTCTTTATTCTTACTTGCAAATCAAGCAATTCTTTTCTGAGCTGGTTTCTCCTTTGTTATACTTTGATAAATGCAACCAATGATGGCTACTAATATTTTGTCATCCGACCTCTTTCCCTAAAACTACAACTGCATTACACACATGATCAGACCTCAAAGTTTTCAAAAGTGAGAGCTTTATCAGATGTTTTGCCACTTTATAAAAGGGATATACCCTTCTAGGTGATAATAATTTCCTTGCTACCCTTGCTTCAGCACTAAGCTAATACTACATATTTTAGCTTGTTGTTCCGTCAGTACTTCATACCTTAGTTCAATTTCTGTATCAGTCAGGGTAGGCTAGGTTATGCTGCAGTAACAGACAACTCCAAAGTCTCTGTGACTTAAACCAGCAAAGGCTTTCTTATCGCTCACTTACATATCCACTACAGGTTAGTTGTGCCCTTTGCTCTATGTCATCCTGCCTGGGAAGTCAGGTGGAGAGGAGCTTACTATCTGTGATTGCATGATTGCTGAGGCCTGCCCTATTCAATATAATAGTGACTAGTCATACCTGGCTATTGAGCCTTGAAATGTAGCTAGTCCAAATTGAGATGTGTGTAAGGGTAAAATACACACCAGAGTTCAAAGACTTAAATATGGGGAAAAAAATAATGTGAAATATCTCATGAATAATTTTTAATATTAATTACCTGTATAAATTATATTTTGGATACATTGGAGTAAACAAAATATATTACTAAATTAAGTTTGTCCTCTTCTTTTTCTTTTTACTTTATTAATGTGACTGATTTTTTTCAATTTCATATGTGGCTCACATTAAATTTCTATTGGACTGTGGTGGACTTGGCAGCAAAAAAGGAAATGTGCCAACATACACATTGGTTTCTTAAAGTTTCCACCTAGAGGTAGCACATATAACTTCTGCTCATACTCCTTTGTCCAAAACAAGACACATGGCTATGCCTAACTTTTTTTTAGGGGAAAGGAAGTGCAATTCAACCACATGCCCCAAAAGATAGAGACCCAAAATAATTTAATCTACGTCACTACTGATGACCACACATCCTTTCCTCAAATGGTTTCGTTAATGCCACCTACGAGACAGGCTTAAGACTAAGTGTTAAAGAAGGCTGGAGCCCCACCAGTTTATCATTCCCAACCACTGCCCTTTCCCCCAAGCAGCGCTGAATGATGAACTAGCATGAAGCAGACATTCCCCAGGCAAGGAGAATCCATGGAGACACTGCTTAAGAGCAGCAATACTGCAGACTAGGCAAGAGTGACCGTAGGTAGACCTTAGTGCTGAGCAGAGAGATGGGGTAGTTTTGATGCACCACAAATGCCATGAAATATTCAAATTAGGATGTTCAACCATGGAATCCAGATATTTAAAGCAATTGCAAAACAAAAAGCAGTCTTTGTATGCATTACGTGTCAACAGAGGAACTGTGAGGGGGGCGGCGGCTGAGAATAAAGACAGCAGGAAGTTGGGGCTGGGAGAGCAGAGGTCATGCAAGAGTTATAGAGGTGGGCTACACAGTAGGTCTGCAACCCGACAGGGACCCTGGAGTCAAATAGCAGGGCAAAGCTGTGAATCGGTCCAGCAGTCAGGGAAAGTGACAGGTAAGACGAATTAGGAGAATGAGAAACAAGTGGTCTGAAGCCCTGCAGAGAAAAGTTAAAAAAGAGATCTGGAGCCACACCGGAAGGAAAGGGGCAGGGCAAAATGAGCAGGAGCAGAGGGTACAAAGACTTTGAAAGGAAACCTCAATGTTGTGGGTTACCTACCACCATAATGAGGACACTTCCTGTTTACTTCTTTCAGCTATAGGAATTAGCTCCTGCCTTAGTCAGAGGGTATTGCTGGAAGCAGGTAAGAGGGTGAGCCTGCTGGGAGCTGGCAGGATTCGCAAAAAAACAGCATTTCTCCTCACCATTTGACATAAAAAGTGCAGATAATTACACAGCGGGGTCTTTGAAGGCACGTGCCCCATACGGAAGGTCACATGGTATCTTCACAGGAGCGTGTGGGCTTCGTGACCTATTTTCAGTGGGGCATATGCCTATCCAGGAGTGGCTGTGGTTGGCCCAGAATCAGTCGAATTAAGTTCTTTCAGCCTCCCACGTGATCAGCGCTACGTGCTGATAAACTGACTACCAAGCAAAAGCAGAGCAATCTGGACACAAGATTCACACAAAGGCAAATAGCATTACAGCAAATGACCCTCCAAGACTCGGCCAGGAGGGTAATCTGCTCTCTGAGAGCTCACTGTGTAGTTTTGTTTGTTGGTTCAGTTGCGTGTTTGAGTGGTGCTGGTTGTGTGGTTTGGGTTTCTTCCTTCCTTCCTTTTCTCTTCGCATGACGATCTTAGTCTATCTTGAGGGTAGAGAAGGGCTCCTCATCTGAAAGGAGTGAAAGGTGTGGAGACAGGCTTAAGGACTGGGCTTCCTGAGAGGATAATCAGTGCTAAGGGACCATAAGCCTCTCTTGTGAGACTGAAGAAAGGAAATGAATCTTTCATACATGAAGTCCTGAAGAAGGGAGGGCTGGTTCTGTGGGGAAGACCTGAGGAGAAGTAATGGCGGGAAGGGGCTTCGGCTTCTGTTTTCCTCCAACACCCTGTCCTCTTGACCTCGTTCATTCCCATGGCTTTAAATACCATCACTGTGCTGACGACTCCCAGCCTCCGGCTCTAAATCACACTCCTCGTCCTGACTCCAAGAGCACATGCCAACTTGCCACCAGACGTCCCCACGTGGCTGTCTCACAAACATCTGAAACTTAGTTTCTAAACGGAATGGATTCCCCCTCACTCACACAAATGTATTCTCCCCTCAAACTTCCCCATCTTAGGTAATGACGCCACCATGGACCTGTCTCTCAAGCCAGTGACTGAAGTCATACCTGCTTCCTCTTTTGCTCTCTCACCCCTCACTTCAAATCCAGCAGGAAGTCCTGCGGATTCATCTCCCAAAAGGATGGAGAAATCCACCATTCCTCCCCACAGCTGCTGCTACACTTGCAGTGACCTCTTTACTGGTTGCTCTACTTCCTCTTCTGCCGCCTACAATCCATTCACCATATACAAGAATGACTTTGGAATGTCAATTATTTAGGTTATTCTCCCGCTTTGATGATTTTCCATTTCACACAAAAGTCCATCCAAACTCTCTAAGGTCCTACATCGTGCCATTGCCCATGCCTCAATTCTCATCTTGTTCCACTCTTGACCTTGCTCACTACCCTTTAGTTTCACTGATTTTACTTCTAATTCATAATGTATCTCTTTGGTATCTCAAGGAATTTACCCATGCTTTTCTTTCTTTTGGGCTGCAACATTCCCCTTCAACTACCTGCATAATCACTGCCTTCTCATTCTTTTTGTCCTCCTCCCATGTCCCCTCCTCAGAAAGGCCTTCCCTGAATCGTCACCTCACCCTATTTTCCTGTCTGTGCCTCTTTTTTGTTATTGTTAAATTCATTTTATTGATACATATTAGTAAAGTACACAATCCATCCGAAGTGTACATCAGTGGTGCTTGGCGTAATCATGGAGTTGTGTATTCATCACTTCAAATCATTATTGGAGCATTTTCATTATTTCAATAATGATAATAAACAAGAAACAGACAAACCAAAAGTTCATCACCTCTCAATCTCTTTAGGCTTCCCATGCTGTACACAGTTGCTATTTCTGACTATTCTTGCTTATTTATTTATTTTAAAGCACTTTTATTGAGATATATTCACATACCATACAGTCTATCCAAAGTGTATAATCAATGGCTTTTAGTATAATCACAATGGTGTGCATTCATTACCAAAAGAATTTTAGAACAATTTCATTACTCCAAAAAGAAAATCTCCACACCCCTTAGCAGTCACCTCTCAATCCTTCTAACCTTCCACAGCCTTATATAACCACTAAACTAATTTCATCTCTATAAATTGATTCATATTTACATATTAAATGAATGGAATCATACAAAATATACTGCTTTGTGTCTGGTTTCTTTCACTCAGCATAATGGTTTCTTTTGTCTGATATTCATATCTTGTAACATTAACATACATTTGTTCAGTGTCAAAGAAAAACAGTCTTATATATGCAATATTACCCTTATTTATTTTTCACATGAGGTTTTACTGTGCTATACAGTCCCATATAACATTTTTTAGCTTCTGCCTCTTGCTTATTTCTTTCAAAGGACATTTCATAATTTGCAATAATTTTTAAATTAATGTTTTGTTGTTTGAACCACTAGCATCTAACCCAGGGCCTTTCATACAGGAGGTGCTCAATACATTTTGCTGCTTTTGTTTGGTCCATGTATCTTACGCCTGTATTCCACCTGAAAATCAGCTGGTTGCCCAAAAAGTAACTCTCCAATGGGCTGGGGATGTGATTGTTATGATGGTTGCCAAGCAAATGTCCAGAAATTGTGCAAGAATAAAGGGGCTAATGTGTCAGAGAAATTGCTACATTGCATGAGTGGGAATCATTTTTAGTCTGTGCTTCAAGTCTTCACCCACCAGCCACTCAGTCATTGTGTTAGCAGGAAAAAGCCCCTGCACATCCTGATCACTGCATAAGGACACTCCTCTGAGAGCACAGCAGGATAGAGATAAGTTCTAGAGGTCTACAGGATACCTGGCAGGGCAGGCGGATAGCTCCCAAGTCGTCCTCTGATCCTGGCCTGGGACATACTGGTATAGCCTAAGTTTGAGCCAGAGTGAAGTAAATACTTTCATTACACAGTAATTAGACTTTACCACAACCTGGTCCCATGCGAATGTTTAGAACAGAACTGATAAGACCTGTCTTCTGGGCTTCTTAAAGGAAAAGAAGGACCCAAAGAGGCAAGGGAGGTTGAAGAAGCATTACCCAGGACAGAGTGAATTTGTGGAGCCCAAATGTAGAAGTGAAACTATGTCAAGGAGAGACACGCAAACAATCAAGACTTAGAAGAGGCAGGAACATGAGTCAAGTAGAATTGACTAGCAGGAGCCAGCCTTAGAAGGCACAGGGGGCCAGGCTGGGAAGTACTTCCGAAGGCTGCCCCCGCATCACGCGCAAGAGAACTGCTTTTGCCTCTCTCAGATAAGGTTCCAGAAATTCCACCTGCTCAGCTCTACTTAAGAATTGTGTGCCTGAGTGGCCATAAAATTTCCCTGCAGTATAAAGAACATAAGCAGTTGCATCAGATTGCTGGCAAGGCACTCAGTCAAAAACACAGACCAGGAGAGAAAGGAAGAGGCAAGATGGGACAAGTAGGAAACTACCTGCAGAATCCCTACTTGAGCACCAGGTGTAGAGTGGCTGCCCTCAGGGGCAGTAACCAGTCTTGTCTCCACCAAATGATTCGTTTAAGTTCATCCTTCAACATCATGGTGGAAACATAGAGATTACAAGGTTCTAGGGAGCTCTTTCATTGTATCACATTGGGAACATTGGATTCTTACACTAATGCCCAGGAGGCTAGAATCTGTGGAGAAAGAGGGCCTTATCAGTTTGTACATCTTCAGTAGCAGGGACAGAAATTCAATCCAACCTGGTCTAAGCAAACAAATATAATTTGTTCTCACACAAAATTGAAAGGTTGGAGGATAGAATGAATGAATGACTTCTTTAGCTCAAACATCATCATCATCAAAAATTAGTCTCTTTCTTTGTCCTTGGGATCTGGCTTCATTTTCAGGCCAACTCTCTCCATGTCCAGGCTCATTTTCTTCTAAGAATAAGATAAAAAGAGCTTTTATTTCTCAGTACTTCCAACAAAGACCTCAAAACTGGCTGTACTTGGACTGATTTAGTCAGATGCTTGTCTCTAAAGCAATCATTATGTCTACAGATATGGAATACGCTGGCTGGCCAAGATCTGAGACGTGTAGGAAGAAAGCTTAGCCCCAACTGAACCACACAGACCATGGATAAGAGAAGAACAATTTCCCAGAGAAAAATCAAAATATTGTCAACCATAAGGAGGAAGAATGGAGGCTGGAAAAGTCAATGCAAGATATAAGGGGGAAACTGATTTGGCTCAACTGATAGAGTGTCTGCCTACCAAACCCAGGGTCTCCCAGGGCCTCCTGACCTGTGTGGTGAGCTGGCCCACGTACAGTACTGATGCACGCAAGGAATGCCGTGCCATGCAGGGGTGTCCCCCATGTAGGGGAGCCCCATGCACAAGGAGTGAGTCCCATAAGGAGAGCTGCCCCATGCAAAAAAAAGTGCAGCCTGCCCTGGAGTGGTATAGCACACACGGAGAGCTGAAGCAGCAAGATGATGCAACAGAAAGAAACAGATTCCCGGTGCCACTGACAAGAATCCAAGAGGACACAGAAGAACACACACAGCGAATGGACTCAGAGAGAAGACAATGGGCTGGGGGGGAGGAAGGGGAGAGAATAAATAAATAATAAATCTTTTTTTAAAGAAGATATGAGACTGGAATAAACAAAGGAGGGGGTGTGCATTTGGTGTCAAAACAGAGTCATGCTCAGGAGAGTGGTGGTCCTGAGCTGAGCAAAATTAGAATGTATATTAAATCAAAAGGGTCAGTGTTGATACAACAGCAAAGAAGTTGATAACTGGGAAGTGGATGGACCCATGAGTAAGGCATGAAAAGCCTTATCCCAGATGCCACAGAAAACAAAGCCTGAGGCAAAAACTCAGTTGCTAGTGCCTTTTTGAGAGGTGCAATCCCAGGGCAGCAAAAGTGAGGGACAAAGGAAATGAGGCAGGAAGGATGGGAAGCAAACAATAGGTGGTGCCACTCCTTCATGAGGAGACACAGCAGGCCTCTGGATAAATGGGGCAACTTCTAGACAGACTGTACTGGAACAGTAAAGGTCAGAGAAGAAAGGAGAGGACTTCACCGGATGATAGGAAGGCCAAGGAACCGCCAGGGTTGCCTCCAGCCAGAACATTCTAGTCCAGGGGATCTTAACCTTTTTTGTTCCACGGACTCCTTTGCCAGGCAGGTGAAAACCACGGATCCCTTACTAAGTCCACACTATACTGTGCATTATTTAATAAATATATCACATCCACACCAGTATATCCCCACAAGAATAATGTTTTTCTGAATTTCAGTTCAAGCTCAGGGACCCCTTATTAAGACCCCCTGCTCCAGCGTTTGGGGAGAAATGATGGCCTTGCTGATATCTTGTTTTTTAACTTCTCCTAGCTTCAAAACTATGAGCCAGTAAATTTCCTTTGTTTAAGCCAACCCAATATGTGGTATTTGCGATAGCAGCTCTAGCCAGCTAAGACAGTCCCCATCCTATTCAGAAAGACATAGGACAGGAGCCACAGGTTGCCGTCAGGGCTTCAGACATTTCTCGCCAATAAAAGTTCTTAAAGCAATCTAATTAAGCTCAGATTCAGGGAAACAAGATCCAGATGGGGGAGTACAGGATCCACCCTGGGCCAGAAGCCTCGTTCTCCAACAAAGCCAGTATGTCCTGTGGGAGAGCATTACTTGCGTTTATTTAAACGGAGGTAGTGTTAATGTAAATAAGCATGGCTTCATACCCCTAGATCATTAGATTATAACCCTGTGACTACTCACTTTGCTGTAACGCTGACTGATTTTATCTAGGGCCTCTGTATCTTTGAATTCTGGGGGAAATTTCCTCAAAGCCCCTAATTTCCATGGGCTGGGGAAGTCCCCATGATTTCTGGGAACTCTCACCAACTTCAGGCCTCCAGCTCCCCTCTGACTCAGGCGCCTGCACCAGAGCTTACTGCCTCTATTTCGTTCCCTACAAAAACCCTGAGGCAGAACCCAGGCTATTTGCTGGTTTTCCCAAGAAATCCAATCTCCTTCCGTTTATTTTGTGATTTCTGTAAAATTTCCTAAACGTGACTAGGTTGTGCAGAAAGGCACCTTGCACAGTTCTTCCGATCCCACAGAGCGTGGTAAACACTTATCTCCCTCGGCCGGTCTCCTTTTCCTCTCTCCTTTTGCCCTCCTCCCTGCCGCAGTTGTTAATAAATCTCTCTTTGTCTCTCTCTTTCCTTCCTCATAAGTCTTAAAGGCACCTGACATCTATAACCTACCGGGATTTATTCACTTCTAACAGTTTTCTCAAATATTTATCCCCCAAAAAGATGAGTCCCCCACAAGACGAATCCATCTACCATTTGCTAAATAATAATATATTTTTCCAATTCATTATATTGCAATAGTCAGCTGATCAGCAGCCAGTTCAAATATGCTCTCAGTAACTTTATTTCTTGATAGCAATGTAATGAGAAAAACATCACCAAAAAAGTGTTACTAAAGATCTTTGTTCAGTCTACTACATTCTAGTTCTCTGCTTTCCATTTTCTTCTCATTATAGCCAGCCAAATTGTAGAGAGAACAGTTCAATTTCTTGCTTCTCAGTTCCCATTTAGCCAGGATTGTGCTTTTCTTATAAACCTCAAGCAAATTCTACAACCCAGGAATCATTGTATCTAGTTGTTCTAATGTGTGTCATCAATTGTTCATTATTTTTTATTTAAGGGGATTTTATTTACAATACACGTCTTTGTTCATGTTTGGCCAAAGCTGTTGTTGGCAAGTTAACAACAGACAAACATTTCCTCTCTCAACCTTGAACTAACATTTTCAGATGGGCCATGTGAAATAATTTAGGTCAGAGCTACATACAGTTTCTGTAAGATCTTCTGTTTACTTTTTAGTTCCACTCAACTTAACAATTATTTTGTGTGCCTGCTATGTGCAAGGTACCATGGCAGGTGCTGGGGAGATTCCATCATGAGGAGGACCCTGTCCCTAAGCTTGAGAAAGCCATATGGAACAGAGATGACATGAACCCAAATAACTTTAATAGAAGGTAGAGCATAACAGCCATCAGAAAAAGAAAGGACCAAATATGGTGCTATAGGATGATGAGAGGCAGAGGAGCCATCTCGTCCATTTGGGAGGATTAGAAAAGGATTCATCAAAGAGATGGTAGTAAAGCTAGTCTTTGAAGACTCCACAGAATTTTGACAGATGGGTTGATGGCAAGAGTATTCAAGATGGGAGAACCACAAAAGTAAGTGCCTGGGAGTGAAGGAAGTAGGGAGTGCAATCAGAGTTCAGCAAAGGGCTTTTGTTTGGCAGGAACACAGGATGTTGAGGGGAGATTTGGGGTGATAAGCCTGGAATATAGGGTCTATTTGAAGGAAGCCATCGCTTACCAGGTGCAGTGTGTACACTCTGCCCTAAAATAGTTGAAGCTGGAAAACCTTCTAGTCTTAAAGTTATAAGCAGTTTCACCCCTTTACGGTGGAACTGGAATTTACCGTTGGGGCCAAACTACTAAGTCAGATTTTGTAAACATCACTTCAACAGGCCTTTTAATTGTGTAGGTGTAAGGGCAAGTACTCACTATTTTTCTTAAAGAATGCCAAAATGCAATGAAGTAACCCAAATGCAAATACTTTGGCTCAATTATACTCTTGCAGAGTTATAATTTTTTGCTCAATCCAAATTTAGATTTTCTTATGTCTCAAAGTTGCTGGTTGTTCTTGGGAGTTATGTTTATGTGTTCTTGCCCAAGCATTTGTTTACAGGAGATCAGGAATGAAACCACGGCTATAGCAGACATGTGAAGGACCTTTCTACTCGTCACCACATGCTGGAGAAAAGGTTGGAAAGGAATTGTATTTGGCTTAGGGTAGTGCTTCCTGGCTGGCTTCTTGGTGCCCCACATGGAGTGTTACCTAAGAATGGATGGCCTAGCTTTAGTAAATGTGGTCTGGGAGGATTGGACGTACTGAGCCATGGAGACTTGGAGGTGGGATTCCCGGGGAATGGATGTCCTCATTTTCAATTATCCGGGGAAGACAACACTTCTCGATCAGGAATGAGGCGGCGATTGACTGGGGTAGAGAAATAGGGTTTTGTGCCTTCAGGCCTGGGGACTCTGTTGGGTCTGGACTCACTAGCATGAACATTGTGGAAATGTTGGGGTGGAGTGAGCCAGCCCCTCATATGGAGGTAGGCCAGTTTTAGGCAAGAACCACTTTATTTAAAGACTCTGAACTCATGTTTTTGGCTGTGGACTCTAAGAGCAGTTTTAAGTTATTCTCTGTGTTGTACTTGTGCCATCCTCAAGCAGTCAATTTTTATTAAAAAGCCCAATGGCACAGATGGTAGCAATATATTGTAAATGTAATTAATGCCACTGAATTGTATACTTAAAAATGATTAGAATGGCAAATTTTATGTTATCTATGTGTCCACAATAAAAGTTGTTTTGTTTTTTTTAAAATAAAAAATAATAATAAGCTATGGCCTGGCCTCAGGTGTGCTATGGGGAATTAAGGAGCATCCAAACACGTTTTAGAGTGAGACATGATAAGGCTGCAGTGAACTTTCTCTGAGGCCTTGAGGGAGGATAAAAAAGTAAGTAAGCAGACACAGCGCGTGTGGGTTTCAGCAAGGCATCCACGAAGTGTCCTCTTCTGCTTCATTCCAACGGGTGTGGGGGAAGCCTGTGATCCAGGCAGTGCCACAGCCAGGAGAGTTTGCTTGTAGGTGGCTGATCTTAGCAGAGGGTGAGGTGAACCTTGAGAGAAGTGTAGAACATGTGGTTCTGCCCTTTCAGTTCAAAACTTTATTAACAAACCAGAAAAGAGCACAATGGGTGTCTGATAAAATATGATTTCTCATTAAAGAGGATAAGTAATATAAATGTACTTCCTTATGGATTCAAGATCCCCAAGGAACTTTTTCTACAGGCCAGAAAAACAGATCTAGTCCTCCTGACTTATTTTTTTTTCTACATGGATCCTTCAAAATAGTTGTGATTATTATACACCACGTGGGATGAATTCACAGAGGAAAATAAAGCTTAAGTGCTCTATTCTAGACTAAAAGCAAGGAAAATGGTAAACTACCCATATAACAGTGTACATAAAAATGTGTTCATTCTATAAAAAGGGAGACAAAACACTGTACATTATATAATATGTTATTATGTTATACTAAACATACATATGATATAATAAGAATTAAGCCCAGTTGCTTGGAATTCCAGTTTTATCATTTTGGTAAACACCTGAAGCTAACTTTCAGTTACAAAACATAAGCTTTCACTCAGAATTTTCTGTAAATCTTCCAAATTACACATAGTTTGGCCTCAAATGTAAAATAAAATTATTTCTCCTCGCTGAAACAATTGACTTACTCAAACTTCTTTGGCAGTTCTTTAAACTTGGCATGGATGTTTGCTTAAGCATTATGACTTCAACTACAGTGATTTATTTGGACTTCTGTTTCAGTGGATCCTTATAGTTGAGTCAAAAATATAGTATTCTGACTCAATAGCGAATATAGCATGTGCTTAAGTGGGGCAGATGCTTGTTGCCATCTTTCTGCTCCTTGGAACTTCAGTAACAACCTTTACAGATTTGAAAAAGTCAAGTGAATCTACACAATAAACCTGGCTAAGACAGCCAAAGGGAACATACTTCTGAACGCATTAGTTCCTCCTTGCTCTAGGGTTAACTCTGTAGAGGAAAATAACTGATGAGGCAGCAGCTGGTGCCTCATGTCGCAGAGTCAGTGGTGAGAGCTGTAATGTGCTGACTCAAAACCTGAAGTGACTACAGATGAATGTATCCTAGGGAGGTGAAAATACAAAATGCTGGGGTGCCTCAGGGCTTGCATTTTCTGATGGGGCTTCACAGAACATCAGATAGCGCCTCCTAACTCGCCTCCCTTCAGCTGGTCTTGACTCCTACAATCTGTTCTCCATTTGACAGCCAGAGTAATCAGCCCAAAAACCTGTCTCCCATCTTGTCATTTCCTTGAATACCTCTTCTATATCCTCACCCCATGACAACCCTCTACCCTGTACCTTCTTCTACAGCCACCCTGAGGAGCTCTACATGTCCAGGCACCCCCTCCCACCTTCACACCTTCATTCCCTCTTCTTGGTCCTTTCCCCCTGGTACCTCCCAACACCCCTTCTCCTGGCTAATCTCTCCTCATTCTTGACTTACACACCCCTTGCCTGGAGGTCCTGCCAGCCCCTCTTAGACACTCCCTGAACGTTCTGTATTTCCTTCAACATTATGTAATTGCTCGCTTATTTGTGTAACAAGCAAAAATTTTACTCTTCAGTGCTCATGTACAAGAAATGTCACATTCCATTATTTCTGAAATTAAAACTACATATGCTCCTAGTTCTCACCTCATAAGAATTCAGCCTGTGGGCCCTCTCCCTGCCCCACACTCCCATGGGATCACCCAAAAGTTCTGAATTCGTGCAATACCAGAAGACGGTTTCTCCAGCTCTGTGATACAGCAATTGCATGCTGACCTGCCCAGTACTAATTTTCTGGCCAACTCAGACTGCCGCCCCTGTCCACCAACAATTCTCTCCATAGCCAAAGGAGGGCCACAGAACGCTCACACCCACTCAAAGCCTCAGTGTGTATTGGCCAGTCTGGATTGATGTCCCACTGAGGCAGAGAATCACCCCGCCTGGGAGGTGTTTGCTGTACACAATAACCACTGAAACTTCTTACCTTCATTTACCTCTCCTGCCCTCTCCACTAGACACTCTCACTCTTTCCCACTTAAGTCTTCATCCCCTGCCCTGAGTCAAACCAGAATATCCCTCCACCAGAAGCAAAAACCTGTTGACTACCACCTAGGATAGTGTAGGTACAAGGTGATCTAGGGTTCTCCATCTCCAGTGAGAAAGGAGAAAAGCCTTGAATCTCATCACTCCTCCCCCACCCCTGCCATGCAGACTCCCACCTGTTACACTGACCCCTTTCCCTCTCGAGCAGAAGCCCCTCGAGGACAGGCAGGACCATGACACTGTATTGTTATGTAGTAGATATTTTCAGTCATTACACTATCTTAGTAGATAGCAAACTATCTTTAGAAAATGGGCAAACTTGCTGATAATGAGATAGAATAGAACAGTGGTAAAAAGCATAGAAATAGGGGCGGGTGCTGGTGCAGAAGCTTTCTATTAATACCGCAAGCAGCACACCTGTTGGTGTTCAGATGGCGCAGCTCGCTAGTCATCCTATGAACAGGAAAGCGAAAGAGGAATCTAGTGCTGTGCCTCTCTTTCAAGGCAAACCGTCCCCCAGCTATAGTAATCTGCAAGCAAATTCTTTACCAACTGCTTTCCTGAACATCTGGACAGCAAAGCTGCTCTCAGGAGTTGACCACAGCCAGGGCATGCTTAGGACTCCTAGAACGTATGTATGCCAGTCTCCGACTGCAGACCTGGCTTGCCTCATAACAGATGGCCATTTTGGAAAATTTACAAGCATCCATGACACAACTGGCTGCTCTGAAGGGGAAGCAAGAACTTCTCCCTCCCAGCTGTATCTCATAATCTACTGTTGAATCATCTGCCCCAATTCACTAAATAAATTGTGAATCAAAACTATTGTGCATGTTTCTCCCTCTCTCTTTCCCAGTAAACCCTTGGTGGAATCTGGGCATTAAAAAAGAAACACAACACACACACACACACAAACAAGCAACAGCAGCAGCATAGAATTAAATCTGGATTTGAATACATGCCTGTGCTATTTACAAGCCTGTGGCTTTGATGGACCTTGAATATTTGAGAACCAGAGCAGATGGTTTTTTAACATCCTCTCTCTATACAACGCAATTATTCAGGAATAGTGATGTCACATTCACTAAATAATCATTATTTTCTTTGATTCATTTTTTTGGTTTTAAAACAAGTCATAATTTTAAAGGATTGCATCCCAAGGGAGCAAGTGTACCTCAGTGGTTGAGTGCCTGCTTCCAACATATGAGTTCCCAGATTCAATCCCTGGTACCAACTGAAAAAAAAAAAAAAGAATGCATTCCAAACAGAAAGATATTCAAATTGAGTAAAACATTTCATGAATGAAAATAAAATTTATACTTACTAAAGTATTATACCTCACACTTCACAGTCTGCTTTACTGCTTTAAATTTTAAACAAAAATAAAACTGCAAATTGGCCACTTAGGACAGAATTAGAGTGACTCATGCTCTGTTCTTTGTCTTTACAATCACTGTGCTATCATTATTTATTTTGCATCTAGTGTTTAAGCACAGGAATATGCAGTACCACAGGGGTACTCTGGTATGAATTGCACTAAATGCAAGCTCAAACAATTCCAAGTCATTACAAACTTAGCCTTTAAATGAATCATTATTCTCTGAATGAACTCTCTGAGAGTTCTCTGAATTAATTTTCATGCAGAATCCAATATCTATAAAGGAAAATTAGTTTTTGTAAAATGTGCTAATTTTGAAGCAAACACTATTTTATTAAAATTCAATAGAACTCATAACAACTACTTAGAACTTAGACCAAAAAAAAATTTTGGGGGGGAGGAGTATTTCATCACTGATATTATTTAGAATTGCTGGTACATAGTGATTTTTTAAAAGTAGCCTAACTTTCACTCAGGTTTATTAATGTGTTTAAATTCTCCCCAGACAATGTGCTTCCTTAGTGCCTGAAATCGGCGCAGACCACGCCCATGCCCACCTCCAGGGTGTTCTCCTGGACTTTGGGCCAGTTCCCTAACTTTTTGGAGTCTCAGTTTACTCATTCCCAAAATGGAGATCATAATTTCTTCAACAGTTGCATTCATATTTAAATGATGTTCTGGTGCCATGACATCAATTGAGCAAAGAAGTGATAAAACTTAATGTTGATGGTAGTAGAAACTGGCAGCATGATAAATTGGTCATCTTTTAGGAGAGAAGTCTGACAGTGCATAACAAACCGTGGTGTACTATTTTGATCTACTGTTTCACTTTAGAGAATATTAATTCCTATGAGGGGGTAGGCCTGTCCTAATGCTTCTTACTAATCACTTAACTTCAAGCAAATGTCCTGCCCATCCTTGAAGTTAATGGGAAACAGCTTAGCACAGGAAGGTGCTCCTTCAGCTCAACAGCACTTGAGGGCCAGAACACCGGAACAGTAAACTGAGCTCCCAGCCCCAGCCCTGTTCTCAGCATCTTCTTGACCTGTTGACAGCTCTCTTGGTATAGGTTGGAAGGGAGTGTGGAGTAAAATCGACAATACTTAATTAACATTAGAGTTTCCTCCCCTGTAAAGTTAAGTTATAGTGATAATTTTTAGACTACTTTTCTAAGTGGACTCTATTAGTTCTCAGAGGTGGCTTTTGCTTTTGCCAAAAGCAGACGTAAGTTGTACTTGTTCCTGCCGGACTACTGGTGCCTGTCTCCCTCACTCTCACAGCAGGTTGCTGCAGGTCCAACCCCTGACTAGTGACAGAAAAGGATGTAAAAATCCTCTTCCCAAGAACAGGAGTATGCACAGCCGACCACTGATCATGGCTTCTGATTAGCGAATTTGGATCGCGGGGTCCTGGCTCTGAGGGCAGGTATTGTTTCAAGGAAACTTCCTCAGCATGATAAAGGGCATATATGAAAAGTCTACAGCTAACAAACTACTTAGTGGAAACTTACCCTCTGATATCAGGAAGAGAACAAGGATGTCCACTTTCATCACTGTTATTCAAAGTTGTATTGGAAGTTCTTGCCAAAGAAATTAGGCAAGAAAAATAAATAAAAGACTTTCAAATTGGAAAGGAAGAAGTAAAACTTTCACTGTTTGCGGACATGATCTTATAGAGAAAAAATCCTGAAATACCCACAGCAAAGCTCCTAGAGCTAAGAAATGAATGCAGCAAAGTGACAGGCTACAACAACAGCACCCCAAAATCAGCAGTGTTTTTATGCACAAACAATGAACAATTGGAAGAAGAAATCAAGAAAAAAATTCCACTCACAATAGCAACTAAAAGAACCACATATCTAGGAATAAATCTAAGCAAAGATGTAAAGGACTTGTACACGGAGAACTACAAAACACTGCTAAAAGAAATTAAAGAAGACTTAAATAAATGGGAGGATATTCCATGATCATGGTTTGGAAGATTAAATATCATTAAGATGTCAGTTCTACCAAAACAAGTTTTATATTCAAGGCAATCCCAATCAAAATTCTACAACCATTTTTGCAGAAATGGGAAAACTAATAATCAAATTTATATGGAAGGGTAAGGGGCCCTAAATAGGCAAGGCCATCTTGAAAAAGAAGAATGAAGTTGGAGGACTCATCCTTCTCAATCTTAAAACTTATTACAAAGCTACAGTAATGAAAACAGTATGGTACTGGCATAAGGACAGACATGTAGACCAATGGAATCAAATTGAGAGCCCAGAAATCAACCCTTTCACTTATGGCCAACTGATTTTTGACAAGGTGGCAAAGACCATTCAATTGAGAAAGCATGGCCTCTTCAACAAATAGTGCTGGGAAAACTGGCTCTCTATGCAAAATAAAAAAAGGAGGACCCTACCTAACACGACATACAAAAATCAACACAAACTGGACCAAAGACCTAAATATAGAAGCTAGAACTATCAAACTCCTAGAAGAATACATAGAGAGGCATCTTCAAGAGCTTTGTGTTAGGCAATGGTTTTTTAGACTTTATATTCCAAGTACAAGCAACAAAAGAAAAATTAGATAATGGAACCTCATCAAAATTAAAAGCCTTTGTGCATCAAGGGACTTTATCACCAAAATAAAAAGACAACCTACACAGTGGAAGAAACTATTTGAAAACCATGTATCCAATGAAGGATTAATATCCAGTATATATAAAGAAATCCTTCAACTTAACAACAAAAAGATGAACAACTCAATTTAAAAATTGGCAAAAGACTTGAAGAGACATTTCTCCAAAGATGATATACAACTGGCCAGAAAGCACATGAAAAGATTCCGAACATCAGTAGCCATCAGGGAAGTGGAAATCAAAACCACATTGAGGGGAGGGAATGTAGCTCAGTGGTTGAGCACCTCTTTCCCATGTACGAGGTTTCAGGTTCAATCCCCGGTACCTCCTAAAAGGAAAAAAACAATGAGATATCATTTCACACCCATTAAAATGGCTGCTATTAACAAAACAGAAGGTTACAAGTGTTGGAGAGGATGTAGAGAAATAGGAACACTCATTTATTGCTGGTGACAATGTAAAATGGTGCAGTCACTGTAGAATACAGTTTGGCAGTTTCTCAGAAAGCCAAGTATAGAACTACCATATTACCCAACCATCCCACTAGTAGGTATATACCCAAAAGAATTAAAAGCAGGGACTCAAACAGATATTTGCACGTTGATGTTCATAGCAGCATAATTCACAATTGCCAAAAGATGAAAGCAACCCAAGCGTACATCAACTGCTGAATGGATAAATAAAATGTGGTATATACACACAATGGAATATTATTCAGCCAGAAAAGGAATGAAGTCCTGATACATGCAACAACATGGACGAACAATGAAGGCATCATGTCGTGTGAAATAAGCCAGATACAACAATATGATCTCACTTATTTGAAACAATTAGAATAAGCAAACTCATAAAGTCAGAACCTAGAAAATGAGTTATTAGGGGATGGAGGAGGGATAGGGAATGGGAAGTTAAGGCTTAAAATGTACAGGATTCCTATCTGGAATGATGGAAATGTTTTGGTAATGGATGGTGGTGGATGATAGCACAGCATTTTGAATGCAATTAGTAGCATTGAAATATGTATCTGAATATGACTAAAGTGGGAAATGTTAGATTGCAGAATAATAATTTATTTAAATTATTTTTAATAAATGTTGTTTTAAATCCATGGAACTACTCTACACAAACAGTGAACCCTAAGTTAAACCATAGACTTTAATTAATAGTTCAATTATTAAAATGTACCATCATCTGTAGTAACAATGGTCCACACCAATGCATGGTGTTGTAGTGAATTAGTGTATGTATTTACTCATGATTGTTCTATAAACCCACAACTTCTTTAAAAAAGAGAAAAAAACTTAGAGCAGGCAAGAACAAAAAAGTCAGTATAATCTACAATACACACACCATGCAAAATAATTGTTGTAGCGTTTTCGGTTTCAAAATTAAAGACTAAAAACATAGTAACTTTTTTGTTTTGTTATTTTCATTAGCTATGGAAAACGTTTTTTCCATCTCAGCATGACAGGCAAACTAGAACATTTTATTATAAAAGACAACTACTGATGTGGCTTCTAAGACTCAATAGCAATATCACCAGAATTTAATAGGAATATTGACAATTGCTTTTTTAAAAACAGTAAAATAATTTACTGAGACCTATTTCTCAAAAAGAAATAAAGATAAATGATATAAAGAAAATTCTCTTTAGAGTCTTATTTGACACTATAAACAAATAATCTACAATTAATCTAGGGAGATATTTTTTGATCTGAAGGACATTTTAAAGGGTTATCGCTAATGACTAATGGATTTTTTTTCCAGCACACCACCACCATCACATTTCTTTTTCCTGAATTCTTGTATCAAGGTAAAATGAAACTGTTTGAAGTGTAACTCAAAATCATATAACCTTTTTTTCATGATTATTTTTAACTTTATTTTGTACATTTAATAATTGGAAATATAAACAATTTAAAAATAAAAAGAAAACACAGTTGAATAAAAACAACCATTTCTCAATTAAATGTACTGGATACACAGAGAAATTTTTTTTTTTTTTTTTGCTTCATACAATATGTTACACAATATATTTGGTTCATAGAAATGCAATCATACAGTATTTATCCTTTTGTGTCTGGCTTGCTTCGCTCAACATAATGTCCTCCAGGTTCATGCATGTTGTTAGAAGTCATATAAGCTTAATGAGGCACAGGAGCCTAACTAACAAGTGGGAAAGCTTGAAAGAAAGAGAAAAGAAACAGGAAGGGAGGGAGGAGTTTAAAATATCTTCTAAGACTTTCTGTCCAGAGTGTGGTTCAGGGACCACAGCATCAGCATCGCACTGGAGCTTGATAGAAGTGCAGACTCTCAGAACCTGTTTTTTCATAAGATCCCCCAAGAGATTTGTAGAACATTAAAGTGTGAACAGCACATTTTCCAGAACATGCCAGGGTCAGTCGGTGGCCAGGGCCTCAGCCAGACTCTCCTGCACAGTTGGATCTGGTGCCCCAGCTAGAGAAAGTGGCTGACAGCACAGGGCTGAAAGAGGGCAGCGTAAAGATACTGAGTTAGAAATTACTTTGGGAACCCAAAGGGCTGAGTGAACTATCCCTGTGCTGTCTGCCCCCTTATCAGGGAAGCCAATTTGTTGTGAATTCCCCCATCCCTCCCTGTCGCAATAGAGCTGTGGAACTGAGATTTCTCTTGAAAACCTCAGGTACATTTTTTAAATTAAAATAAAACCACTTGACAAAGGAAGCTGTGCTGAGGTAAAGGGATTTTAGGAGGGCTCTTTACTAGAGGAAAGCAGATTGTAATGAAAGACTAGGCAACATATCACCAAAGACTAAGCTACCGCTAGCTACTCTGAGAGACTCATCTATCCACAAATAAATTCACGAAAACCCATTAGCGAATGCCTTCCCTAGCAGCCTCTTGTAAGGGAAATGTCAATAAGAACAAACACATAAGCTCTAGCCACCCCATGATAAAAAACTGGACCTTACTCTGCTGATAATCCCTTTAGACATGTTCCAAGGGAAATAATTTATTGGGACAGTGAATTAAGACAACTTCGGGGCAGGTGAATTCTCAATCCTGTAATTTTGACATAGCCAAGATAAACTGAAGTTCTCTTGATCAAGGAAAGGATGCCAGCACAACCCAAAATAGTTTGTTCTACAGGAAATATTAAATACTCTCTTTTCTGAAGAGAACGCAGGCCTAAAGCCAAGCGGTCAGTAATCCTCTGAGCCATACAAGTTAAGCTCCATTATTCAAGAAACCAGACCTGCTTAAATGGGACATCCTTTATTGGCCTTACTTTACCACCAGACACCTCTTTTTAGTTAGAAAACTGTTTTTAAGCTAGAATGTTATGCAAGGAGGCCTAAGACGTTAGAGAAATACCACTTCCAATTACCACAGTACACCACGCGTTCTTGGAACCTGCTGCTTCCTTCATATTTGGCATTAACCAGCCTATTGTCCTCATCTAGACAAGTGCTATGGGCTGAGGCAACAGAGAGTGGCTACATAAAGCCTGAATTCATCCAGAAAGAAAATGTGTCAATGCGCAGTCTTTTAAGGTCCAAGGGGGTCCTTTGTGCAGAGAAAAGAACTATTTACAGTTACGATTTGGTTTTGAATTAATACTTTATTAAAGTTACAAGTTTTAAAGCCCATTTCCTTACATCTTAAATGCAATTTCAAAGTCTTCTTATTCTATTTATAATTCTAAGAAAACATGAATCATTTTGACTTACTCCTTATTCACTTTTAATTCACTAGTAATAATCGTTCCTGTTTATAAACTTAGTTAATTCCCTACATTTATCATCATCGCCTTAAATATTTTAACTAGTCTTACAGATTTCATATATTTAATGTTCTCTTTTAAGACTTCAAGTACTTGACAAAAAAAACCAGGCAATCCTCATAAGCAAAACAGTTTCATAAATCTAATAAATGTAATGCTTTTTTTTTTTAATTTTATTGTGGTAAGATATATACAACAATGTACATTTTACTCAATCGCTTCCTCTTCACCCCGTTGGTGAGATTGGGATACCTGCCCTGGGGTTCTGGGGATGGCTGAACCCTATGTTCTGAGCGGATGAGCTTGACAGCTGAAATAGTCACATACTCACGATCCAGGGAAAGAGGACGCTGTGCACTGCACAGGGCCAACAGGAGTTGCACTCAGAAACAGAGTGAACAAGCAGGGCTGTGGGAGGCAGACTTTGCAGTAACCAAAGGATGAGGCGACCCCTGGTTCCCCAGGAGGATGGAGTTGGCTTGTTGGAATAATTCCACGGGCTGGCAGGGAACTGGAGCTCGCTACCCAGGGACAAGCAGGTGCTTTGCTTGGAGCCCCTGATGAGCAGTTATTTGGCTAGAGGGCCTTACCTGCAGGAGCAGAGGGGGACGGGAACTTGTGGTTAGGCCATTTGAGGCCTGCCTGATTTTGCCAGATGCTGAGACAGCACTTAATATTGAACCTTAATTTCAGGGTTTGCACCATAATATATAAAGTGATTCTCAAATTATCCTAAAAATTTAAGAACTATTTACAGAATTAGCCAAATTCTTAAGGCTTGCAACTTAAAACTGCAAGTCCTAAGTCCTTACATGAGTAAAACTGCAATCACAAGGGTAATCTGTCAAATTCTCTTGAATATTTCACTTCAAATAACAGATATGCCAGATTACCCCCAGTGATAGTTTATTCCTAAACTTCACACAAAAGTAATATTTATGGTTGGTTAATTTCATTATCTCTGTATTTAATTCTCATTTCCATGCCAGATGGTTGGAAAGGTAGTGACCTGAACATGATTCGTGACCCTGAAAGGGTTGTTTATCAACCCGGGACTGAGGGCCCTGAAGATGCTTGCGAAGTCAACTGCTATTACCAGAGGGAATTCTAAGTCTACATCTTCAGAGGGGTTTGGCTTTATAATACTTGTTCCCTGGCTTTGTTTGTTTCCCTGTTATAACTTGACTTTAGGTAGATGGAATTCTACAAACCTCCCTCTACCATCTCGTCTTAACTTTGCCTGAATTAAACTACTCCCTTTATTGCACAATTGGGTCTTCATGCTTTTTAGAGCCTTCTTACTCCCACTGTCCTTAAGGCACCCCTTGGGTCGTGAATTCCTCTCAATCCTCTGTCTGGTTCTGTGGTCACAATTCTGCAGATACCTACCACATTTGCTCACTGTCTGACCTTGAACTGTGAGGCATAATGGATTAACTGTTCCAAAAGCCATGCAGTCTTCTTCCCCCTCCTCTTGTTGAACGATAGAGGCTTCAGAGCTAAGATACTTATTTTTCAGACTCCTTTGAGGTTGCGGTAACTGTGGGGACCAGTTCTGGCCAAGGAGATGGAAATGGGAGTTATCAGATGGATTTTTTCAATTTAAGTTTTTAATTTAGAGATGTAAGTTTACAGAAAAGTCATGTAAAAAATACAGCATTCTCATAATACCACCCCCCCATCATTAATGCTTTGCATTAGTGTGGTGCCTTTGTAACAACTGATAAAAGAATATTATAATTGTACTATTAAGTGTAGTCCATATTTTACATTATGGTGTGTTTTTTCCACATATACCACCCTAGCACTGTACTAAAAATATGACGCATATGAGTGCCTGATTAAAGGACCCATATAGAGCAGGACTTCTTTTCCAGTAACATATAATTTAGATGTGAAAAAAGAATAAGAAACAAATGAATACATATGTATATATCTCAATTGATACATGGTTAAACTGTAAAGATTATATATTGCTTGAAGTCTTTGACTATAATTGATACTTTTTAAAATCTCCCATAGCACTTAAGAGGTGTTCAGTAATATTTGCTGTTTCTTTTCTTCTCAAGTGTTCAATATGATATAGGCTCAAAGTCTAGCAATGTAAGACTATATTGTACTTTTATGAATAAAGACTTTAATATCACAGTTCATTAAGGCCATACCATATTTAAATCAACATATCCATACTGTTTAATGATGTCATATAACTCTTTATTTAATGATCCCATATACGTGTTGGCCTCTGGTTACAAAATGAGAAATGTCCCCCATGCTAAGTAATATTTTATCAGCTTATAAACCCTCGTTCTATAACTGTTTCTGTAGCTCTTTTGGGGGTCTTCTTGTCCATCCAGAGGTAATCAGCAGAGGTATGATCAGGGATCCATATCCAGAGAGAAAATGGCCCAAAGAGCATCATTTGTTCAGCTGACTGGTTGAGGCCCAACTCAGGGTGGGGGGATATTTGGAGAAGGAGTAAGACTAGACAAATTGTTGAGACCCACCCAGCTGCTCTAGAGGCAGGACCTCAGGCCGGACCTAAGGAGAAGGGTCTGGTTGGATGAGAGCTGTGGATCAATTTAGAGATAAACTGTTAGCATGACCTTACTTAGGTCCCATAGCCAGTGAGTTCTAGAAAGAGGCAGGTTGCATTTCATTGACAAGATAAAAATCCAAATTCCTTGGCCTGTTTTACAAGACTCCTTAACAAAGTGGCACCACACTTCCTCACTGCTCTTGTCTGCTAGCACTCGTCAACCTGGGCAGTGGTATTCTCAGCGAGCTGCAGTTCCGCAGGGTCGTGAGGAGTGCACTTGTAGAGCCACACGCCTGGCTCTCAGTCCTGCTCTGTCACTGACCAGCTGAGGGACCTTGGGCAAGTTGCTCAACCTTCTGTACCTCAGTTTTCTCATTTATTTAATGAAGAGCATCATCTTCACTGTGTCTTCCACACAGGATTATTGTGAGGATTAGATGAGTTTTTCTTCATCTAAAGCCTTTAACTTTCAACTCAAGACCCACCTCTCTCAAACTCTTCTCGGGTTCTCCCAAAGTCACTCGTTTCTCTTCTGGGCTGCCGCCACGAAACACTTATTCATTACTTTTGCCCACTTTGCGTAAAAAGGAATAGCTAGACCACAGCTTTGATGGAGACATGAGAACTCAAAAAAGAGAGATTCCAAGAACTTACACCAGCTTACTGCAAAGGACACGAACCATGCTTAACATTGTGAACCTGAAGCAGCTAAAAACAGAGAGAATGAGTTTTCTGAAATTTGGCATAAAAGTCCTGATTACTTCCTTTTTTAATGCATTTCCAATATCTTCTCCTCTCAAGAACAAGAAACAGAAACTTAAATTCCATCTTTGATGACTCTAGGAAACATCTGTAACCCCAAACCACAGTATATTAAGAGGGAAATCAGATGGCAGAACAGTACATGACTTAGCAGAACTGAGGAGGGTCAATTCTAAATGCCTGCAGAGGTGGTACAGGCCAGATGCAAGCCAATCTGACCCAGAGAAATTGGAAACCCAGCACCCGGAAAGGTAAGGATGAGTCGGCCTGAATAACAAGGAGATTATTTGGAAGTCTACATAAAGAAAACAGTGGGCACTCACATCCTCATTCCCACCTCTCCCAGCCTGGTAACCACCACTCTGGAGAAATGTGAGCTGGAGAGAATGTTAATGAAAAGAGAATGGCAGGATGAAGAGCTGCAGTGAAAACAGTCTGTTAAGCAGAAGGCGGCCTACTCAGTATCAAAACCCCTGCCAGCCCCCTTCGCTGGCCCAGCTCTCAAACATGAGCAAACATGTTCATACCTGCCAAGCAAATGTGTTTATACCTGCCATCCGGAGACCAAGTATCTTCCCTGGAGAAACTGACCACCCGAGAAAAGTCCTTGAGGTTAGATCCACCATGAGAAAGCAGGCTGCCCACCTCCCCCCGCCTTCCCCGGCAGGGTTTCCCTACTGAAGCACCATCAACATGTTGGACCAGATCGCTCTTGGTTGTGCTGGGCTTCCCTGAACATTGCAGGATGTTTAACAGCGTCCCTGGCCTCAACCCACTAGATAACAGGACCACTTCCCCCAGCCGTGTAAAGGGAACATGTCTGCAGACATTACCAAATGTCCTCTCGGGGAAGAAGCCAAGAAAATCCCCAGTGGAGAACCATTGCTCTCCAGTGAAGCTCACCAGTGCAAGCTACGCCTTACAGCGGGTTTCTCTCCAGCCCTTGAGGAGGACCTCCAACACAAAAGACAGACACCAAAATAAAAGCCAGATTGTAAGTAATATCCCCAGAGAGAGAAGAGAAATTATTGCACATTGAAACAAGAATCATATGCTATGTAATAGGAACAGAGAACAAGACATAATTCTTGAAAATGAATTATCAAAATTATTTTTAAAATATATACTTCATTCTTTGCCTTCAAATAATGTTGCCATTTACAATTCATTACAAGGACACTGCAATACAGCACCAGCAATTCTCTTTGTACTACATCAGAATTTTGTATTTCTGTTGGATTATTTCCACTAGAATATTGACACACTTGATTTCTTCTTAACTTAAAAAATTATTTAGAGCCCCTTTCACCCTCCCAAGTATTGCCCTATGTTTCTGCTCCCCTTTACATTAAACCCCACTAAACCTTATCTATGTTGTCGTCTGTGATTCCTCTCCTCCCATTAGCTCTTTTTTTTTTTAAGGATTCCTGTAATCAACTCTACCACCAACACTTTACATTGGTGTGGGATATTTGTTACAATTGATGATAGCACTTTTTAGTAATGGTACTTTTTTTTTTTAACAGTAGTTACCTTTGTTACAATTAATGAAAGTTTATTAAAATAGTATTATTAACTATCATCCATAGTTTACATTAGGTGTATTTTTTCCATATACCACCCTATTATTAAAACCTTATATAGTGTACATTTATTATAATTAAAGAACATTCTTATACTTGTACTATTAACTATAGTCCATCATCTACAATAAGGTTCACTGGTTATACAGTCCTATGTTTTATCTTTTAATTTTTATTCTAGTAACATATACAACCTAAAATTTCCCCTTTTAACCACATTCACCTATATAATTCAGTGTTGTTATTTATACTCAAAATAATATGCTACCATTACCACCATCCATTTCCAAATCTTTACAATCAACCTAAATAGAAATTAAGCATCAGTTCCCCCCCACCACCCAGTAACATATATTCTAGATTCTACCTCTATGAGTTTGCTATTCTAATTATTTCATATCAGTGAAATCATGCACTATTTTGTAGTGTTGAACCACCCTTGCATACCTGGGATAAATCCCACTTGATCATGGTGTATAATTATTTAATGTGTTATTCAGTTCAATTTGTAAGTATTTTGGTGACAATTTTTGCATCTATATTAATAAGAGAAGTTGGTCTGTAATCTTTTCTTCTGGTATCTTTTTCTGGCTTTGGTATTAGGTTGTTGTTGGCCTCATAGAATGAGTTTGGTATGTTCCCTTCTCTTCAATTTTTTGGAAGCATTTGAGCAGGAATGGTATCATGGGATGAGTGGTAGAATTCCCCTGTGAAGCCATCTGGTCCTGGGCATTCCTTTGTTGGGAGATTTTTGATGACTGATTCAATCTTTTAGGTCTTCTATTTCTTCTAGAGTCAGTATTGGTTGTTTGCATGTTTCTAGGAATTTATCCATTTCAACTAGGTTGTTTAATTTGTTGGCATACAGTTACTTATAATATCCTGTTATAATCCTTTTTTTTCCTCTGGTTTAAGTAGCAATGCTCCCCCTCTCATTCCTTATTGTATTTATTTGCATCTTCTTTCTTTTTCTCTTTGTCAATTTAGGTAAGGTTTTGTTAATTTTATTGATCTTTTCAAAGAACAAAATTTGGTTATGTTAATTTCCTCTATTTTTTTTTAATTCTCCATTCCTCCAGGTGTGCACTTTGATTTTAGCTTTCTTCTTTTTTAGGGCTATAAATTTCCCTCTCAGCACTCCCTTTACTGCATCCCATGTTTTTTTTTAATTAGCAAAGTTTTTATTGTCTTTTTAAAAAAAGATAAATAGATCACACAAAATATTACATTAAAAAACGTAGGAGGGAAAGCAGATTTGGCTCAATGGATAGAGTGTCCACCTACCACATGGAAGGTCCAGGGTTCAGACCCAGGCCTCCTGATCCATGTGGTGAGCTGGGCCATGTGCAGTGCTGATGCACACAAGGAGTGCCATGCTATGCAGGGGTGTCCCCCACATAGGGGAGCCCCACGTGCAAGGAGAGCATCCCATAAGGAGAACCATCCGTGCAAAAGAAGTGCTGTCTGCCCAGGAGTGGCGCCACACACACAAAGAACTGATGCAGCAAGATGATGCAACAAAAAGAGACACAGATTTCTGGTGCCACTGACAAGAATAGAAGCAGACACAGAAGAACACACAGTGAATGGACACAGAGAAGAGACAATGGGGGTGGGGGGATGGGGAAAGAAATAAATTCAAAAAATAAAATAAATAAAAAACATAAGAGGTTCCCATATACCCCACTCCCCACACCCCAGCCCCCCTTACCCCCACTCCTCCCACATCAACATCCCCTTTCATCAGTGTGGCACATTCATGGCATTTGGTGAATATACCCTGGAGCACTGCCACACTGTAAAAAAAAAAAAAAAAGGATATAAACACTGAGGAAGGAATGGGAGAGATTGCCTTGCCACTGTACATGCAGGGCAACACCTATTACTGTGATGAAAGGCAAAACATGAAAAACTAAGTTTTATGATGTTTTTCATAATTTAATACTCCATAGGTTTTGATATGTTGGATTTTCATTTTCATTTGTCTCATTTCCTTTGCAATTTCTTCTTTCACCCATTGTTTTAGAGAGTGTTATTTAATGTCTATATATTTGTGGATTTTCCAGGTCTCTGCCTCTTATTGATTTCCAGCTTCATTCCATTATGGTCAGAGAAGATGCTTTCTATAATGTCAATCTTTTTCAATTTATTGAGACTGGTTTTGTGGCCCAACATGTGATCTATCTTGGGATTAATGTATAACCTGCTGTTTCGGGGTGCTATGTTCTGTATATGGCTAGTAGGTCTAGTTCATTTATCGTTTTATTCAAGTTTTCTGTTTCCTTCTTGATCTTCTCTCTAGACCATCTGTGTATTGATGAGAGTAGTATATTTAGGTCTCTAACTATTATTATAGAAGTGTCTATTTCTCCCTTCAGTTTTGCCAGTGTTTGCCTCATGTATTTTGGGGCACGGTGGTTAGTGAATACATATTTATAATTGTTACTTCTTCTTGGTGGATTACCCCTGTAATTAATGTTTAAAAACCCTTTTTGTTTCTTATAACAGCTTTTGACTTAAAGTCGATTTTATCTGATATTAGTATAACTACTCCAGCTCTTTTTTTGGTAACTATTTGCATGGAATATCTTTACCAACCTTTCACTTTCAACCTATCTGTGTCTCTGGGTCTAAGGTGAGTCTCTTGTAAACAACATATAGTTGGATCATGCTTTTTCATACATTCTGCCACCCTGTGTCTTTTGATTTGGGAGTTTAATTCATTAACATTCAGTAGTTGGTCCCCAGTACCTTCTAAAAACAAAAACAAACAACAAGCAAACAAACAAAAAAACTAACTCAGGGGAGGTGATATGGCTCAGTGGTTGAGCACCGGATTCCTGCATACGAGTACCCAAGTACCTAAAAAAAAAAGTCAGTTATCAGTAGAGCATATCTCAGTGGTGCAAGGGTTAAACTGTAACAGATATTTATGGTGCCTTGCACACTTCCTCTCAGTTCATCTGATGTGAGTATAGTTATGATGGGGCAGCTGTCCTTGGTTTCTGCCTCAGGCTTATACCACAGCATCTCTCTGATTTTCCATTAATATCTGAGATACCAAGTTTACCAAAAGAACAAATTTGGTTTTTTTTAAAATAATTTTACTGCCAGTGAGGGTGTCATAAAATCAAGTTAATGTTTAGGATTTCAATTTAAAGATGATGTCGACTGCATTAGTAACAAAAGAAAAATAGATAAATTGGACATCATCAAAGTGACAAACTTTTGTGCTCTAAAGGATACCATCAGGAAAATGAAAAGAGAGCCTGCAGAATCAGGAAACATTTTTACAAATGATATATCTGATAAGGTATTTGTATCAAGAATACACAAAGAACTCTAACAACTCAATAATAAAAAGACAAATAACCCAATTAAAAAATGGGCAAAGGATCTGAGTAGTCATTTTTTCCAAAGAAGATATGCAAATGGCCAATAAGCACATGAAAAGATGCCCCACACAATTAGTGTCTTAGTCTGCCAGGTTGCTATGACAAATACCATAAGTCGATTGCCTTAAACAAGAGTAATTTATTGTCTCACAGCATAGAAGGATAGAAATCCAAAAACAAAGTGTTGGCAAGGTCATGCTTTCTCCTGGAGTCAGTAGCATTGTAGCAATGGCTTTATGGCATCTTCCATCACTTGGAATCTATCTCCTTGTGTCTCCAATTTCCTTTGCTTATAAGGACTTCAGCCATATGTGGATTAAGACTTGCACTCATTTGAATTGGTCCCATTTTAACTAATAACATCTTCAAAGGTCCTATTTACACTCACAGATCCAGGGGTTAAGACTCAAACATGTCTTTTGTGGGAGACATAATTCAATCCCCAACAATTAGCAGTTAAGGAAATGCAAATCAAAGCCACAATGAGATAATACTTGATGCACACTCAGATGACTATAATCAAAAAGACAATAATAAGTGTTGGAGAGGATTTAAGGAAATTGATACCCTCATATACTGCTGGTAGAAACATAAAATTGTGCAGGCATTTTGGAAAATAATCTGGCAGTTGTTAAAAATTCTAAGCATAGACTTGGCAATTCCGCTCCTAGGTATATACCCAAGAAAAATGAAAACATATTTCCACACAAAACTTGTACATGAATGTTCATAGCAGCATTATTCATAATCAAAAAATGGGGAAAACCCAAATGTCCATCAACTGATGAATATTTAAAGAAAATGTGGGTATATCCATATGTGACCATTTGAAGCTGAATGGACATCAGAAAATCCTGTTCTTAAAGTTAAACCATTCCTGAGGATGTAGACGTGTTGTGTTGTAGGTGGTACCTTTTGATTAGGCTACTTTAATTTGATTAGGTTACTTCAATAAAGCAAGATCTAAGGTGGGTTTTAATCCTCTTCCTGGAGTCTTTTATAAATGGGATGAGTACAGAGAGAAAGTCAGAAGAAGTCAGAAGCTGAAGCAATCAAATCCAGAAGAGAAGAGAGAGACCAGCAGATGCCACCATGTACCTTGCCATATGACAGAGGAATGTAGGATCACCAACAGCAGGTATTGGGGGGTAAAGCATCACCTGATGGTGCCTTGATTTGGAAATTTTTTTCAGCATCAGAACTGCAAGCTTGCAAGTAAAAAACTCCCCATTGTAATAACCAACCCATTTCTGGCATCAGCAGCCTGGCAAACTAAAACACCATGCAATGGAATATTATTTGGCAATAAAATGGAATGAAATAATGATAGATGCTACAACATGTATGAACCTTGAAAACAGCATACTCAGCGAAAGAAGTCAGCCATAAAAGACCACATATTGTATGATTCCATATATATGACATGTCCACAATAGGCAAATCTGTAGAGACAAAAAGGAAAGTGATGTTTGCCTAGAGGTAAGAAGGGGAGGAATGTTGGGGAAAATGGGGAGTGGATGTTAACAAGTATGGGGTTTCTTTTGGGGGTGATTAAAAAAAGTCCTAAAATTGATTGGATTTAGTATATCCAATCTATATTAAATGGATATACTGCCATTGAATTGTACACTTTAAGTGGGTGACTTGTATGGTGTGTGAATTATCCCTCAATAAAACTGTTATAAAAAATAATAGGGGAAATTAAGTATGGGGCATATGGGAACTTTCTATACTATCTTCACAATTTTTCTATAAATCTACAACTATTTTAGTTAAATTATATTTTTTTAAAATGACATAACCAACATGACCTATGGCTTAAAGCAATGAAGGCCCTGTTTGGGAAGGTCACAGTAAGCAGATGGGGAAATCTTGGTTGTTATGTAGTGGTCAGAGCTCAATCAGAGAGGCAGAACCTTTATGGATATGTAATACACGTTTGGATTTGTTACAGAGATTTGATCTTATGCAATTATGGAGCTGGTTATTAAGTCTCTGTAAGGCTGTTGTCTTCATATTTGATGCTGGAATTGGACAGCTACAGGGCAGGTAAATGGGCAGGGAAGATTGACGTGAGGTTGGGGAAAGCAAGGACAGGCTAGAGCCCACAAGCAAGCTGTCGCCCATGGGGCTAGACTAAAAGTCATGTCAGTTTGGGTTGCCTCCGACCTCGATAGTATGGTAGTCCTGCAGAAGTCAGGGCTCTTTGTCAGAGGGCTTAGCACACACATCTGGCCGGAGACAAAGAAACTAAAAGAGGATTCTGCCAACAGGTGAGCCAGGAAATTAGTGACAATGTGTCACAAAATGGCTGTTGCTTTCCTTCTGCCTTCCAAATCTCCCCAAGAACTTCTATTTTTTGCAAACCCTAATCAGTAACATACAGGGTAAGGGAATTCCAGGAAATGTAATTCAGTCTAGCCAAGTTGATACACTTCAAAGCTACACTAAAACTCCCATCTCAGCCAAGACGGAATAGCCCCGTTCCTCTTAGATCCTCCCTCTTACAAATAAAAAATCCTTCAATAACACAACAAACAAATACCCATTTAAAAAGCATAGGAGATATGATGTGGGGGCATTTTCAACACTTGGAGTTGTCCTAGGTGATACTGCAGGGACAGATGCTAGACATTGTATGTCCTGCCATGGCCCACTGGGTGGACTGGGGGAGAGTGTAAACTACAATGTAAACCACTATTCATGTGGTACATCAGTGCTCCAAAATGTATTCACCAAATGCAATGACTGTCCCATGATGATGAAAGAGGTTGTCGATGTGGGAGGAGTGGGGTGAGGTGGGTGGGGGGTATATGGGGACCTCATATTTTTTTAACGTAACATTAAAAAAAAAAGATAGAGAAAAAAATGCATAGGAAGACTTTGAAAGGTGGAAAGAAGAAGGCAGGTTGCCTGGGAACTTCAGGTCTTGAGAAGACTCTAACCTGGAATCACCAACAGACCAAAAAAAGGTCCAGGAAAAGTCTGTTCCCCTAGCCAAAGACCTGGGAAAAGAGTGGCCTGATAATATAAAACATTTTTGGCAAAATTGGCCCTACTCGTCTCAAACAGCAAGAGAAAATCATATCAGCGCCAGTCCCACATACACACACCTCCGCCTACTGACATTTCAGCAGGGCTGAGCAGGCAGCTGCTCTTCACCCCACCCTGCAGAAGCTGGCCACAGTGCTCAGACACGCCTGGCCCTAGGGTGTCAGCTGGGCAGAGCGGGGAACTGATCTTCCATCCCTGTCTGGTGGAAGCAGCAGTGCTCTTTTTTCCTTTTTTTTTTAAGATTCATTTATTTATTTCTCCCACTTCCTCCACTGTCTGCTCTCTGTGTCTATTCACTGTGTGTTCTTCGGTGTCTGCTTGTATTCTCATTAGGCAGCTCCAGGAAATGATCCTGGGACCTTCCAGAGTGGTAGAGAGGCGATCATTCTCTAGCGCCACCTCAGTTCCCTGGTCTGCTGCGTCTCTTATTTCTCCTCTGGGTCTCTTTTTGTTGCGTCATCTTGCTGTGCCAGCTCTCCACGTGGGCCAGCACTCCTGTGCAGGGCAGCACTCCACACACGCCAGCATTCACGTGGGCCAGCTTGCCTTCACCAGGAGGCCGTGGGCATTGAACCCCAGACCTCCTATATTGTAGATGGGAGCCCAACTGCTTGAGCCACATCTGCTTCCCAGCAGTGCTCTTCATTTTCCAGGTGGTGTCGGCAGGTCAAGCAGTGAGGTGATCTCCCACCCAGCATCTAGTGAAAGCTGGCAGCATGTGATTCCTCCACCAGGGTAGCATCGTCAAGGTCCAGTGGCAAGCCATGACTCCACCCCCACCCAACAGCAACAAGACTTCACCAGCAGATGCAAGGGCTAATCACCACTGCTCTTCAAAGAACGCCACCCCTGCCCCAACACCCTGTTTTCAGGACCCACCCAGGAGCTGAGCCTCCACCCCACCTGGCAGAAACAAGGCTGAATGAAACAGTAGGAAGCAGGGCTGGTTGGGACTTTGGATCTTCCTGCTTCATTGTCAGTGGGCCCAGTCAGGAATTGAGCCTCTACCTCTTCCCAACCTCACTGAGGCAAAATGGGGAGGTGTGAGGCTGGGGTGTCAATACTACATCTCCCACCTTCCCTCCCCTGAGGCCCAGGGGGGAGCTGAACCTCAATGCCTAGCCAGCAGCAAAGCATGGAGACTGAATGAGCAGCAGCAAAGCAGAGAGTCCCCTGACCCTGATGGCAGAGGGCACTGTGGACAGCTGAGCTTATACCCTGCTCCTAACTCGGAGGCAAGCAGGTGATGCGATTTGGGGCCCCACTTTACTGCGAAAAGTGTCAGCATGGTCCAGTGGGCCTCATGCGGCATCAGCAGGGAGACTGCCTGCTAAAAAAAGATTAGACGTAATCCAGAGTCTCATAATAGACTATCCATTATGTCCAGGATACATTGAAAATCATTCATTATATCAAAAACTATGAAAATCACAACCTGAATGAGAAAAGACAATAGATGCCAGCACTGAGGTGAAGTAGAAATTGGAACTATGTGACAAGGATTTTAAAGCAGCCATCATAAAAAAAGCTAACAGCAATTACAGAGCAGATACAAAATGACGGAGAAGGAAGTTTTACAGATGGCACCCTTCATCAGAAGAAAAATGAGTGAGGGAGCGGGTGTAGCTCTGTGGTTGAGCGCCTGCTTCACATGTACAAGGTCCTGGGTTCAATATCTGGTACCTCCTAAAAAAAAAAAAGAGCCAGAAAAAGGGATTGAAATTGACTAGGGGATAACCCTGGAAGCAGACTGGACATTTAGAACAACCACTGGGTAACTGACACAGGGAGAAGCTGCCAAGAGTTCAGCTTTTGTAAGTGAAAGTGCAAACCAGCAACCAGACCCCGGTCAGCGACTGAAAACTTGGCCAGATTCCCATGGCTGGGGCCAAGAAATGTGGAGGAAATCTTATCCAGTCAGGGAATCCCTGAGGCAGGGCCCTACTTTTGGCCCCTGGGCAACAGCAGCTTTCTGCCTCCCACCTGCATCCACTGGGAAGTAAAGAGCCAGTGCATCTCTTTATTGGTTTTCTTTCCTCCGTTTGTGGGTGAACTTCAGTCTGGTCCCAGCCTTGGCTTTGGCCCTCTGGGCAGTGGTGACTGCTGGCCTCACACCAGCACCCACCAGGACTTAACCTTTTTCTTGTTGGTTCTCCTTCCTTCCTTCCTTCCTCCCTCCCTCCCTCCCTCCCTTCCTTCCTCCCATTTTTCCTTTTTCTTTCTTTCCTTCTCTCTCTTTCCCTCTAACGCCCTCCCTCCCTCCCTTCTTTTCCTTTGTTCCTTCATTCCTTCTTCTCTTTCTTTCTTTTCTTTCCTTCTTTCTTTCTTTTTCTTTCTTTTTTCTTTTTCTCTCTTTCTTTCTCTCTCTCTCTTTCCCTCAAACTCCCTCCCTCCTTCTTTTCCTTCCTTCCTCTCTTTCTGTATCTTTCCTTCTTTCTTTTTTGCTTTTTCTCTTTCTCTTTTTCTTTCTCTTTCTTTCTCTCTCTTTCCATCTAACGCCCTCCCTTCTTTTCCTTCCTTCCTTCTTTCTTTTCTTCTTTCTCTTCTTTTTCTTTTCCTCTTTTTCTCTTTTTCTCTCTTTCTTTCTTTCTTTCTTTCTTTCTTTCTTTCTTTCTTTCTTTCTTTCTTTCTTTCTTTCTTTCTTTCTTTCTTTCTTTCTTTCTTTCTTTCTTTCTTTCTTTCTTTCTTTCTTTCTTTCTTTCTTTCTTTCTTTCTTTCTTTCTTTCTCTTCCCTCTAACTCCGTCCCTCCCTCCCTTCTTTTCCTTCCTTCCTTCCTTCTTTCTTTCATTAGTTTGTTGATCTCTCTCTCTCTCTCTCTCTCGTCTAGTATATACCAAAGGAACCAAGGCAGACACTAGCCTTTACTTCACTTTGACCGAAGCCACTTCCAGCTTCCTACTGGTATCTTCTGCTAGATTTGGAGGGCCAGTACACTTTTCTGGAGTGGGGGTGAGGGAGTTTTGTCTATGTGGTAGTAATATTTTTCCTTTCTCTTTCTTTCTTTTCTCTTGCCTTTTAATTTCCTTGTTTTTAGTCTGGTAGACAATGAGTGGGAGAACTAGATTTTCAGAATTACTACAACATAATGCTCAGTTACCATTAGTGTGGTACCTTTGAAACAACTGCTGAAACAAAATTTTTATAATTATACTATTAAATATAATCCATAGTTTACATTAGGGTTAACTATTTGTGTTGTGCAATCCTTTATTATTTTTAAATGTTTTATTATAATAACTTATACAATACAACCTAAAAATCCCTTCCCCTTTTAACCACATTCACAAATACAATTCAGTGGTATGACTGACTACATTCACAAAGTTGTGCCACCGTTAACTACCGTCCATTACCAAAAATTTCCATCATCCCAAACAGAAATTCTGTTCTAATTAAGCATTAACTCCCCATCCCAAACAGAAATTCTGTACCAATTAAGCATTAATTCCCCATTCCCTATCCCCACCCAGGCAACTAGAAACCTGTATTCTAGTTTCTGACTCTATGAAAGTGCTTACTTTATCTCATATCAGTGAGATCATACAATAATTGTCCTTGTGTACCCAGCTTATTTCATGCAACATGATGTCTTCATGATTCATCCATGAACAGGTCTCAGAAACTTTGTTCCTTTTTATAACTGAATAATATCCCATTGTATGTATATACCACATTTTGTTTACCCTTTCATCAGTTGATGGATATTTGAGTTGCCTCCATCATTGTCTCAGGGATGCAGCTGGCACTGCATGAGAAGCTGTGGGTATCTGTGGAATGGGAGGGAGCAGAGAGCCTCATTGTGGTTTTGGTTTGCATTTCTTTAATTTCTGATGATGCTGCACATCTTTTTATTCGCTTATTGCCCATTTGTTTTTCTACTTTGGAGAAATATCTACTCAAGTCTTTTGCCCATTTTTAAGTTGGGTTATTCATCTTTTTGTTGTTGAGTTGTAGGGTTTCTTTGTATGTTCTGAAAATTAAACTCTTATTGAATACTTGGTTTCAAAAATATTTTCTCCCATTCTATAGGTTGTCGTTATGCTTTTACAATGAAGTCCTTTGATACACAAAATTTTTATATTTTGATGAAGTCCCACCAATTTTTTCTTTTGTTGTTCATACTTTTTGCATAAATTCTAAGAAACTATTACATGATTACAAGGTCCTGAAGATATTTCCCTAAGTTTTCTTCTAGGAGTTTTATAGTTTTGGTTCTTATATTTAGATCTTTGGACCATTTTGTGTTGATTTTCTTACGTGTGAGGAACGAGTCCATATTCATTCTTTTCTTATCACCATTTGTTGAAGAGATTATTCATTCTCTGGCATATTATTCACTGTAAGGCAAGCAAGGGAGTGAATGTGGCTCAAGTGGTTTGAGTGCCTGCTTCCCACATATAAGGTTTAACCCCGGCCATAGTACCTCAAAAAAAAAAGGCAGTCAAGTTCTGATCCATGGTACAACATGAATGAATCATGAAAATAGTATAAGTGAGGTTTGATTCTAAACTCTCAATTTGATTTCATTGGTCTTTATATGCCCGGCCTTGTGGCAGTACCATGCTGTTTGGATTGCTGAAACTTATATAGTAAGTTTTAAGATTGGGAAGTGTGAGTCCTCCAACCTCATTCTTTTGCAAGTAGACTTTGGCTATTTGGGGTCCCTTACCCTTCTCTATAAATTTATGTATTTCTTTTTTTAAAGATTTGTCTTTTTATTTATTTCTCTCCCCCTTCCTGCCCCCCCCCCCCACCCCGTTGTCTGCTCTCTGTGTCCATTCACTGTGTGTTCTTCCGTGTCTGCTTGCATTCTTGTCAGTGGCACCCGGAATCTGTGTCTCTTTTTGTTGCGTCATCTTGCTGCATCAGCTCTCCGTGTGTGCGGTGCCATTCCTGGGCAGGCTGCACATTTTTTGTGCTGGGCAGCCCTCCTTACAGGGCACGCTCCTTGTGTGTGGGGCTCCCCTACACGCGGGACACCCCTGCATAACATGGCACTCCTTGTGCACATCAGCACTGCGCATGAGCCAGCTCATCACACGGGTGAGGAGGCCCTGGGTTTGAAACTTGAACCTCCCGTGTGGTAGGCGGACACCCTATCTGTTGGGCCAAATCTGCTTCCCTTCTCTATGAATTTAAAGACTGGCTTTTCCATTTCTACAAAGAAGGTTGTTGGAATTTTTCTTGTGATTCAATTTAATCTGTAAATTTTTGTGGGTAGAATTGAAATCTTAACAATATTTAGATTTACAACCCATGAACACAGAATGTCATTCCTATTGCTTAGGTCTTTTTTGATTTCTTTTGGCAATCTTTTACAGTTTTCCATTTACAAGTCCTTTACATTCTTGGTTAAATGCATTCCTAGATATTTGATTCTTTTAGTTGCTATTGTAAATGAAAGATTTTCTTTGATCTCTGAGCCTTCATCTTGTCCTGGGTTTGTGCTTGCTCATGGCCTTCAGAGTTTCCCATTTATAGGGGAACTCCCTAAGAAATTGACTTTCCCCCCTTCTGGGTGTTCTATTGAATGAAAGCTGGTATTCCTTCTCCCCAGGCTCCTTTGACTTAATTGTTTCTTAAGCTACTTTAGCTGTCTGAAATCTGTTTATTCCTACAGGGGATATTCATGCAAGGTGAGTTAGAGGTGAGTTTCCTGGTTCAGTCTTTCTGGCTGCTAACTGATAGATTGGCATCAACATACACACACCCCCATATGCAGAGAGGGGTTACTCGGCTGCCTCCAGAACATGGCCAGAGACCTACAATGGCAGTACAGACTGGCTCCAACCATACTGAGAAGGGATTGGGATAAAAACTAGCAAGCCTACCATGAGCTTCTTCTACCATTTCTCAAGCTGCATTTTCTTGATTTGGCACTCACCCATTTAGTGCAACCCTTTAACTGTTTTCTGGAGTTTTGAGGAAGATGGCTCTGCTAGGTTTGTGTTCAAAGATTCTGTGGGGAAACAGCATCATAGAGCATCTTATGATGCAATCTTGGTGTACCAGACATTCATGTCATTTCTTTTTATGGCTGAATATTTTTGGTGTGAATATACTATACTTTATTTATCCCTTCATTTGGGTTGGGTTAAAAATTTGGGTTGTTTCCACTTTTTGGGCTATTATGAATAATGCTGCTGTAAACATTCATTTACAAGATTTTGAATGGAAATATGTTTTCGGTTTTCTTAGGTATATAGCTAGATGTGCAATTGCCGGATTATATGGCAACTATGTTTTACTGTTTTCCAAAGTGGCTTTTCCATTTTACATTCCCAACAGTATTGTACAAGGGTTTCAGTTTTTCTACATCATCGTCACCACATATTTTTAATCTGACTTTTTGATTCTAGACATCCTACTGGGTATGAAGTGGTATCTCATTCTGGTTTTGGCTTGCATTTCCTAATGATGTGCTTTTTTTTCATGTGCTTTTTGGTAATTTGTGTATCTTCTTTGGAGAAATGTGCGTTCAGACCCTTTGCTTATTTTCTTCAGTTGGGTTATTTGTCTTTTTTCTTTCTTCTTTTTCTTTTTGAGGTACCAGGGCTGGGGATTGAATCAAACACCTCATATGTGGGAAGCCAGCATTCAACCTTAAGCCAAATGGACTCCCCTGAGTTGGTTTTTTTTTGTTTATTTGCTTGTTGTTGTTTTTTGTTTTTAGGAGGCACCAGGAACTGAACCCAAGATCTCCCATGTGGAAAGCAGGTGCTCAACCACTTGAGCCACATCCACTCCCCTATTTGTCTTTTTATTTTTCAATTTTAAGTCTTCTTTATATGTTCTGGATACTAGGCTCTTACCAGATATATGATATGCGAAACTGTTCTTCCCTTCTGTGGGTTTTCTTTTCTCTTTCTTAATGGTGTCCTTTGAAGAACAGTATTTATTAATTTTGCTGATGTTCAACTTATTTATTCTTTCTTTGTTGCTTGTGCTTTTGGTGTCATAGCTAAGGAACCATTGCCTAATCCAAGATCATGAAGATTTTCCTACATTTTCCCTATATTTTCTCTAAGAGTTGTATATATTTACTTAGTTCTTTGATCCATTTTGAGATAATTTTTATATATAGTTCAAGGTAAATGTCCAAACTCATTCTTTTGCATGTGGATTTTAGTTGTCCCAGCACCATATTTGAAAAGACTATTTTTTCCCATTGAATTGTTTTGGCCCCTTGTTGAAAATCGGTTGACTATAAATGTGAGAGTTTATTTATGGACTCTCAGTTCTCTTCCAATGATCTATATATTATCTTTATGTCACATGAGTATCTTAAGTTATATTTGATGGTTGAACCAAAAATTATAATACTGTCTGATATGTTGCTCAATATTGTAATAGGGCAATTATATTTAAAAGGTGAAGATTGAATAGGGATCTAATTGGAAGTAAGTTATCACTCAAAGTGATAAAACATTGATAACAATAGAATATAAGGTACAAATGTATATTGTAATATCTTCAACAACCACTAAGAAAACTATGCCAAGTTATATACTAAAAAAAATAAATCAAGAAAGAATCCTAAAAATGAAGAAGTCACCCAAGGGAAGATAAGAAAAGGAAAACAGAGGAATAAGAAATAGAGGAAACAAACAAAAAACAAAATACAATATGGTACCCTTACACCCTAACATATTAACACTTACATTAAATGTATATGGTCTAATTATACCACTTAAAAGAAAGATTTGCAGAGTGTATATGAAAACATGATCCAACATGTCTGTCTATAAGAACTCACTTAAAATACAATGATATAGTAAGTTAAAAGTTAAAGGATGAAAAAATATATATCATGCAAACATTAATTTTTTAAAATCAGTAGTAGCTTTATTAATACCAGATAAAGTAGTGTTTGTGCAAAGAACATTATTAGAGGAAAAGAGGGACATTTTATAATAATAAATAGAGCAATCACCAGGAAGACATCATGAACCTAAATGTATGTGTACCTAACAACAGAACCTCTAAATACATGAAACAAGGTTACACAGGTTAACCCCCTTGTCCCAAACTCATTATATCTCCATCAGGAAGGCAGGCTGACTGGTGGGCTATAACTACTTCTGTGGATAAAATGAGTTTGGGACAAAGTCTTATATGGCTTATTAGAGCTGCTGTGCATGGAGCCAAAGGCAAGAAAAATATCATACTCAAGAGAAGACTCCAAGGGCCATAAAAAAGAAATGTGTCTAGTGCATGACCATAGGAAGGAAAGCATAGGGCTTTCCATAGGAGTCAAGGGCTGAGAGAACTCAGAAGAGAGAGCACAGTATTGTGAGTTGAAACACACAAGTGGGAGAGTGAATACTTAGGCAGAATGAGGGAGTTTTGGTACAGTTGAACAGGTGGCATGTTGCATAAAATCCATAAATCCATTTAAAAGGACTGAGATACCATTAAAATGTACAAATGAATGCCTTACAACTTAATCTTTCCTATAAAAATAAATTTTTAAAAAATCATAAATGCTTATTGAGCCCTTACTATTACTTACATGCATTATCTCTTAATTTTCACAGCAGCCTTATTGTGTTAGTTTTCTATTGCTGCTGTAACAAACAACCCAGATTTGGTAGGTTAAAACACCAAAAATTAATTTTCTTATAGTTCTTTAGGTCAGAAGTCTGACATGGATCTCACTGTGCTAAAATCAAGGTATAAGCAGAACTGTCTTCCTTTCTGTATGCTCTGAGTAGAATCAGTTTCCTTCCCTTTTACAGCTTCTAGGGGCCATTCATTATCCTTGGCTCATGGTCCCTTTCTTCAAATCCAGCAATGGTAAGTTGAGTCCTTTTCAAATCACACCACTCTGATCTCCTTTTCTGACTCCCTCTTCCGTTTTTAAGGATGCTAATGATTACTTTGGGTCCACCTGGATAATCCAGGATAATCTTCCTATTTTAAGGTCAGTTGATTAGCATCCTTAATTACATCTGCGACCTTAATTCTCTTTACCATGTAAGGTGACATAGTCACAGGTTTCAGGGTTTAGGACATGGACATTTTGGACAATTTGGAGGACCATTACTCTGCCTACAACATCTATGAAGGATGTTCTATTATTCTCAATTTACATCTAAAGCTGTGGTTCTCAACTTTTATCCCTTGGGGAACATTTAGCAATATCTGGAGACAGTTTTTATTGTCACAACTGGAGGGGGGATTCCTACTCTAGCACTCTAGTGGGTAGAGATGCTAAACATGCTACAATGCAAAGGGCAACCCCACAACAAAAGAGTATCCAGTCCAAAATGTCAATGGAACTCTGGCCTAAAGACACAGAGGCTTGAAGCAGCTTGACCACAGTCACAGCTAATGTGTTTCAGGGCTATGATATGAATCCAAACCTACCTGATTTTGAAGCCTGGACACTTTCCCACTTTGTCACACTAGAGCTCTACTCCATGAATTGCCCTGTGATGAGCAGAACCTTAATGTCCTCCTCATAATTTATTCATACATAACTAAATAAGGACTTCTTTAGTCTCTTATTCTGAAACTGCAAATGTCTGCTTCCAAGGGACCTGTGCTTTGGTGACTTGGAGAAAGCATTCTTGTTCAGTAGATAAAGCAGGTATATTTGTTTCATAGACGCTTTCACAGGATATAGTTCACTCTTATTTTTTTTTATTTTGTAAATTGTAGGTTGTTTTTTTTTTAACTTTTTATTGCAATTGCATGCATGCAACTAAAAATCTCCCATTTAAACCACTTTCAAGTGTACAATTGAGTGGCATCAATAAAATTCATAATGTTGTGCTACCATTACCAACATCCATTGCTAAAACATTTTCATCACCTCAAATACAAACTCTGTACCCATTAACTTATTAACCAGTAACTCTCCATTTCCTTTACCCTGCAGCCCCTGGTAATCTGTAATTTACTGTGTGTCTTAATGCAATTGCTTAGTCAAGGTATTTCATAGCAAGATCATACAATATTCGTCCTTGTGTGTCTGGCTTATTTCATTCAACATGTCTTCAAGTTTCATCCATGTTGTAGCATGCATCAGAACGTCATTCCTTTTTATGGAATAATTCATAAATTATTAATCCATTAATATTCTGTTGTGTACAGATACTGCAAATTTTGTTTATCAATTCATCTGTTGATGGAGTTGCTTCCACTTTTTAGCTATTGTCAACAATGCTGCTATAAACATTGGTGTACAAATATTTTTTTAATTCCTGCTTTCACTTCTTTTGGGTATGTATCAAATAGTGGGATTGCTAGGTGTCTTAGTTTCCTGGCTGCTATGACAAATACCACACTATGGGTTGCTTAACAGGAATTTATTGGCTCACAGATTCAGAGACTAGAAGGCTTGCCTTGCTTCCTCCCTAGTCGGCAGCGTTCTGGCTGACTGGCAGTCCTTAGGGTTCCTTCACTTTTGCATTATATGGTGAGGTCCTCTCCTTTCTCTTCCGACTCCTGCAAGCTTGCAGCTTCCGGCTCTTCCCTGTGGCTTTCTCTCTCTAACGCCTCCAGTAATAAGCTTAAGACCCATCCTGCTTCAGTTGGCTACACCTTAACTAAAAATAACATCGTCAAAAGGTCCTATTTACAATGGGTTCGCACCCATAAAAATGGGTTAAGATTAAGAACATGTTTTCTGGGGTTCATATTTCAACCTCACATGAGGATATACGGTAGGTAACTCACATATTCAACTTTGAGGTTTGACCAAACTGATTTCCTCAGTGACCACATCTTTTCACAGCGCTACCAACAACATACAAGGATTCCAATTTCTCCAAATCCTCACCAACACTTGTTATATTCTGTTTTTAAAATAATATCCATCCTAGTGAATGTTAAGTGGTATTTCATTGTGGTTTTGATTTGCTTTTTTCTGGTAACCGGTGATGTTAAACATCCTTGCTTATTGGCCATTTGTATATTTTCTTTGGAAAGATGTCTATTCAAGTCCTTTGCCCATTTTTTAACTGGGTTATTTTCTTTTTTTATTGAGTTACAGTATTTCTTTATATATTCTGGACAGTAAGACTTTATCAAATATGTGGTTAGCAATTATTTTCCCATTCTGTAGGTCCTGTTTTTACTTTCTTGATAATGGCCTTTGACACACAGAGATTTTAAATTTTGATGAAGTCCATTTTGTCTATTTTTCTTTTGTTGCTCATGTTAGTTCACTCTTTAAAGTACTAAAAAAACAAGAGTATGGAGTAGCATATTCTCTCAGAGCTATAGGTAGTGAATGAATTGTGCCTGAAAATGAAAAGCTGTGTTAGTTCATCTCCCTTGTTTCTGTTGCTCGACTTACCAGAATGTCAGTTCCTGACAATATTCAGAAATATCTGTCATCTATGAGGGAGATAAATACCAGTATATTCCAAGAGCTCACTAAGCGTAAACCTGTGAAAGTCATCTCCCAGCATATTTATATAGGAGATGAACCATGCCTCCAAGCACCACATGATATTTATCATCCAATATGTGGAAAGATATTGATTTAGTCTAATAAAACAAAAAGTAGATTGCCCAGTCACAAATGATATTTTTATGATGATATAGTTTACTGTTTGCAACAATCACATCATTAACAACCCACTGCATCTGAACATTAACATTGCATAAAGCATTACCCCATTAAACACTGAAAATAATTATAACAACTTTATTATTTTCTACAGCCATATGTTCCCTGAAGCACCAAGAATTCATCTGGACATAATTATGGCATCTCAACTGTACAAATATCAGCATGAATTTAAAAGACTTTAATTAGGAACATCTTTAGTTTGCTTTGGGTAAACAGTTACATTTCAACATTGTATTAGTCAGCCAAAGGGGTGCTGATGTAAAATACCAGAAATTGGTTGGTTTTTATAAAAGGTATTTATTTGGGGTAGGAGCTTACAGATACCAGGCCATAAAGCATAAGTTACTTCCCTCACCAAGGTCTATTTTCACGTGTTGGAGCAAGATGGCTGCTGACGTCTGTGAGGGTTCAAGCTTCCTGGGTTCCTCCCTTCCCAGAACTTGCTTCTTTCCAGGCTTAGGGTTCCTCACTTCCCAGGGCTCCAGCTTAAGGTTTCAGCATCAAACTCCAACATCAAAACTCCAACATCAAAACTCCAACATCAAAAACCCTCCAACTCTGTCCTTTGTCATGCCTTTTCTTTGTGAGTCCCCACCCACCAAAAGGTGGGGAATTAACGCCCAATTGGCACAAGAGGTGTACATAATTACTTAGCCAAGTAAACCTATGAATCCAATATAATCTAATATGCCCAGAGGAAAAGATCAGTTTACAAGCACAATCCAATATTTCTTTTTAGAATTCATCAATAATATCAAACTGCTACAAACGTCAATAATAGCAATTCACATAACTATGTATTCATGTACAGGGTTTACTTGGTCTAAATTATTTAACAGTTTCAACCAATTTTACTCACTTGGAGAGTTTCAAATTCAAGTTATCACAGCACCATCAAAAAGAAAACTATCAGCTAAATGGGTTGTGTATATGAAGGAAATTAATCTTTTAGAAAAGTGGTCACTAAAGACTTAAGGCCCCTTAAAAATCAATCACACTGAATTTCCAGGCAAGTTCTCCAAAGCTGATTTAACCCACAATTCAGCTAAAATTCTGACCTTTTGTGTTGAAAAGAAAATTATTAATTGCAACATGAGCAATTAAATGAAATAGGGAAACCATTAAAACTGAATGAGAGACAAGCTCAGGAATTGAGCACCCTGGCGGTGGACTTTACTCTGGAATTTATGCTCCCCAGCGTAACAGAGTTAGACTCATTTATAGTTTCCCCACACATGGCTTTTCTGCCCCTTTTATTGAACCTATAATTAGCACTATACTTGTTAAATATATGTCCCACAGACTTAAATCTTTGGTCCATTCATGTGCCAGTTGAGCCCTGAATCTCAGCCGAGTTGCAACACCCACACTCCAGTTCACTGGACTCACCCAGGATGGATACAGGCCATTATATATTTTGTCATAACCTACAAAATTGTGTGGGATAGAGTGTAAGCTATAAAATAAACCATAGTCCTCAGTTAGTAGCAACACTTCCATATGTTTTTATCAATTGTAACAAATTGTACCACACTAATGAAAGATGCTGTTAATGTGGGAAAGTGTGTGTGTGGTGGGGCATATGGGAATCCCCTCTGTTTTTTATGTAACATTTATGCAATCTAAAGCTTCTTTAAAATTTAAAAAAAAAAAAAAAAAACCGAATAAGAATTAGAAAAAGAAAAAGCAGTCGCCTCCCAGAAGTTTCACTGATTAGAAAACCCAGGCTCCAAGAGGCTAGTGATTCTCTCAAGGTCACCCAGCTCCAGAGCTCAGAACCAAGATCAGATCAGAGGTCACCAGATTCTGAGTTCCCTAAGATGAGAAATCACATCTTTGTCATTCATTATACTATGATGAGGGGCTTAAGTAATGCCTGCCACATAGTAAGGTATCTGCTGAATTGAATTCTCAGCCTAATACTCTCTCTACTTATCAAGCTCACATGAACATTTTGTTTTATGTTGGAAGCTGATAGGCTTAATTCCCTATCTACCTGATCCTTCCCCCACAATCCCTGGACCTGCTCGTAATCCAGGAACTGAAAGGAATTTGCTTGCCTCCAGGTCTCCACTGCTGGGCTCTGGCCAGTACCTACTCCACTTGTCGGGGATCCTTTTGCCTGTTGCTAAAGGCTTTGAATTTAACCCTGGATTATAGCTAACAAACCTCAAACTTGACTTTGAGTGAGTTATCTAGCTTCTATTCTCAGGTCAAAATGAGGATGAAAATAGTAATAGTTCTTATTCATAGGGTTGGGAGAATTAAGTAAGATAATTTGCATAAAGTTCCCAGTGCCTGGCATATAGTATATATTATATATATTATAGTAAGCCCTCAAGTAATATTCGCTCTGTTGAGATGATGATGCTAGAATGTAAGTTTCTAAGGACAAGGACTGAGTCTGTTTGGTAGATCACTGTCTCTCGCTCCAAAGACCTAGCTTTGTGGCTTGAACATAGTACATGCAGTCTCCATCCAGGCTAATGACGTGCTCTGGTTTTGTCCAGTTAGCTCAGGCCCTACACATATTATTTGCTTAAAGTCATAACATGGATTTAAGCTGCAAACGACTACTTTTTTTTTAAGATTTATTTCTCCCTACCCCCTTGTTGTTTGTATTTGCTGTGTCTGTTTGTTGTGTGCTGGGTATCTGTTTGTTGTGGGCTGGTTTTCTTTTTAGAAGGCACCAGGAACCAAACCTGGGACCTCTGATGTGGGACGGAGGCACCCACTCGCTTAAGCTACCTCCGCTCCCTGCTTTATTGTGTCTCTTTATGTTTTCCTCGTATATCTTGTTGAATCATCTTGTTGCGTCAGTTTGCTGTACCTACCCATCGGGTCAGCTCACACTCTTGCTCATCTTTCTTTTTAGGAGGCACCAGGAATCGAACCCAGGACCTCCCATGTGGTAGGCAGGAGTGGGAACTCAAGCGCTCGAGTCACATTTGCTTCCTTGTGCCACTATTAAGATATTCAAATATCCAGGTTCAATACACTTAAAATCTAAAAAGATTTTTTTGCAATTAGCGTTAGATTAATGACAACCATAGCAATTCATGTGGATAGAACTCTTCATTTGCCAAGTACTTAAACTTAGTAAAAAAAAACTAAGTACATTATTGATTTTACAATCAACTGAGAAATAGTGATTTGTCTTAGAGATTCTGTGCTAAAGATAGCCACATTTTAGTCAAAAGGAAGTTATATATGACTTTATTTGAGGAACATGGAAAAAACTTAATGTCCAATATATTTCCCCAACCCAAAGGCCAAAGTATGCAAAATTCTATCGCTGTAGTAAAGATAATATTGGTATTGCCAGTGCCTTCTTTAAAATGTAATTACTTCTTGAATCTCTGAGAGCTCAGGCTAGAGGCATGCAAAATTTTTAAATGATGTATTATCATGTCTACTGCTTGAAAGGATTCCAAGGCACTTAATACAATGTAAAACAAGGACAATTAGGATAATAAAAACAGAACATAAATCACTTTAAAAAGGCAGAGGGGAAGAGATTACTAGGCTCCCAGGCTACAAAGTTGGGCACTGACTTTATTCCAATGTCTTAGCAAGTAAGGCAAGAGCTGGAAGATTCTTATGTAACATGGTCTACATTTTCTGACTAAAAGAGCAAACACATTTATCTGCAAATGCATTCTTTCTCTGGAAATGAGTAGTTCAGAAAGATTGCCAAGACTCTCTGGTTCGAGTGTGAAGCTCTTAGGATTGACTCGTCCTTCTGATGGATAAAGGATCAGGTGAGGAATTTCAGCCTTCCCACCTAGTTATAATTCATGTCCCAGTCAATGAAAACTGCCTGCCTTTGCCAGGTCAACTCAGAACCTTCAAATACATATCGTACAAAACCATCAGGTGGACCCAAATTAGGCTCAGCCATTAAAATGGAAGAAAATGTACTACATTAGTTTAATATGTACAAATACATTATTCAGGATTCAACATAGTTAAAATGCAAAGTAAAATTTGAGTGATCAGGGTGCAAATAATGATAATAGCAATACCATTTTTATAAAACTTTACAGTTTTCAAAAGTATGTTCGCATACATTATGGAAATCCATTGATTTATTACAAGTAGTCATTGGACATCTAGGCAGGTGTGTAAAATATAATATGGTTCTTGTCTTCTCAGAGCTTACAGTTTAGTGGGGGAAGTTATATCTTAAAGAAATAATTACCCAAATAATTAATAAATTACAACTGCGATAAGTGCACAGTGGAGAAGTACAGAGTCCAATAGCGGAGCCTGACACAGAGTAGAGGTCTGAAGAAGGAATGAATAAAAGCAAGGAGGAGAGTGAATGATAGAGACCAAGGAAATGGCCACTGCGAAGGGCTTGGGGAATGGGGGCTCAGAACAGAGACACATCATGTAAGATAAGGGAGAAGAGGGAGAGAGACAAAGGGTCATAACATACTGAGCCTTGTAGAGCACAGTCTCCTAAGCATGCAATTACAGGATCTCATAAATTAATAAGTGCTGTTGGATAGTATGGGGCATAACCAGCCATACTGCAGTCAGAATGTGTGGGAGCCATGTGGTTTCATTCAGAGCATTAAGGAAAGCTGAGTGCTGCAAACACCAACCCCGTTGTCTCCAAACTACAATAGCCAATGGCTGTACAAGAGTTACCTTGGGGAAGCAGATGGGGCTCAAGCAGTTGGACACCCGCCTACCACATGGGAAGTCCCAGGTTCAGTTTCCAGTACCCCCTAAAGAAGATGGACGAGCAAGACAGCAAGCTGCCATGATGGGCTGGTGAGGTGAACTGATGCTGCAACAAGATGACGTAATGAAGAAACACAACAAGGAAACACAATGAAAGACACAACAAGCAGGAAGTGGAGGAGGCTCCCTCCCACATGGGATGTCCTGGGTTCAGTTCCAGTGCCTCCTAAAAAAAAAAAAAAGGCAGAGGAGCACACAATGAACAGACACAGAGAGCAGACAGTGAGCACAAACAATGTGGGAGGATGGAGAAATAAATAAATCTTTAAAAAAAAAAGTTACCTTGGCTTTCTATGTATCTAAATGACTTCTGTAGACCATCAGAGTTTTGCTGTTAAGAATAAAGCATTCTCACCTTAATTCCAATTCTGACTCACTGCTTTATGATCGTGGGCAAACCTTTAGCTTCTCTGTGCTTCAGCTCTTTTGTTGACAGAATGAAGATTATTTTTGCCTCACCTGGTTATTGTGAGAATTAAAAGGAAAGTACACTGCAATGATAAAATAAATGCTCAGTGCTGATAGTTTTTATGGTTCTATGTCACACCATGTTTTCCTTTGTGAAATTCTTGAGTAATTTTTCATTCTAATTGGTTTTAGAATGACTTCTTCCATATGCTTAAAAGGAAGCTTGGCGTAACCAAAAAAGCTTTGGGGTTGGAAAGACTCGAAGTCAGTGCCAGTCCTGGTACTTCCTAGTAGAGTGACAGTGAGACAGCTGAGCATCAGTTTCTTCATTTGTTACATACAGCAATAAGATATATCTTTGTTGTTATCTAAGCATTCAGTGAGATAATATTGTAAGCCTCATACAATAGTGTCTATTATATAGCAGACCCGCAGTTACCGTTTGTTCCCTTTTAGCTTTCTTCCTCCAAGAGGAAAAAAAATACCTGCATTGCACTTAAGAAATTAGGGCAGATCAGTACTTCACAGACTTTAGTGTACATAGGAATCACCTGAGGATTTGTTAAAATGCAGATTCTAAGTTGGTAAGTCTGGGATGGGAGTCGAAGATTAAGGATTTCTAACAAGCTCTCCCAGGCAATGCTGTCACACCTGATCCATAGACCACATTTTAAGTAGCAAAAGGTCTAGATGACCTGAGTAGCTTCAATAACGTTATCAACCTGCTATCCCTGTCAGAATGAGCGTCAGCTAAACTTCAGAGGCAGCGTAATGGACCCCCATGCTTCCTGTAAGAAGGATATAAAGTCTAGCACTTTCTTATGGTTTGATTTCATTTGTATTTTTTTACTTGAAAAAAAGAAGCACATTCCTACCACAGAAAAATCTAGTAAGAATTATTCTTAGTAGAGAGGTTTTTCTAATCACTCATTTTAGGGTTTCTTAGGGATGCTAAGAAAAACTAAAGATGAAGAGGAACAAAACATGCCTATGTCAAGGAAAAACAAAGTTTCACTTGGTTTTCATCTAGTAGAGTGATTATAGAAGGCAAAAAGTCATTCTGAATGAGGCATAGAAGGCAACAAAGGACAAAATTCCTTCTCTTAGAAGAAGGAAAATTGTGCAATAAGTAATCTTAAAAGATACTAAGAGACTGCAGTCCCCTCCATATATAGATCACCTTTGGGGCCTCTGATCAGGTAAATGAGTTGGTTTTGCTGACTCGTTGAGTACCATGTATTTTCCTGAATCCCTCTTTTTGTTGCTTATAGTTTTTTCAAAGAACATCTTCTAGACAAGGAAGATGTACTGCCATCTAAAACTGTAGCCGAAAGAGCAAGGCATTTCAAGTGGTGTATCAGAAAGAGCAAGGGATTTGGGGGCCCTAAGATCCAAGTTCTAGTCCTGGCTCTGCTTGAAGTCACTGCGCCACTCTAAATCAGTGTCTTCAAGTGTGAACGAGGAACCAGACAAATGCCTTCCCCACTAATGTGGAGATACCGTGAGAGCATGTGAAGCTGGGTAAGTGCTGGATTCCTCTAAGTTCTTGGCTATGTTGCATAAAAGAATTTAAGAACACACCTGTTTAGTTAGGCCAGTAAAAAGGATTTAATGGGGAATGGGGGGAAAGAACAGAGCTTGCTGAGAAGGACAGAAATATGCACTGAGATTTGATGCGGGTTCCTCTAGGCAGAGGGAGCGGGCTTCGGCTTGTGTAGTCACCCTTTAAGCTATTAATTATTCTTCCCCTTGCTAATGCTAAAGGAAAGAGACCTAGCTGTGGTGGGGGCCAATGGTGAGGCCTGTTTGGAATATCCAGGGCCTCCCCTCGGCCCCGGAACCTCAAACTGGGACCTCAAAATCAAGGTCAAGGTCTTGGCAGCGTCTCTCGGCCATGTGGTCTGCCAGGCCAGCCACCTTACCCTTTTCACTATACTAACCTGTCTCAGATGGGTATCATCAGTTTTCTTTTTTTTCTTTATTATTTTTAAAGAAGCTTTAGATTACGTAAATGTTACATAGAAAATATAGGGGATTCCCATATACCCTGCTCCCTTCCCCCCACACTTTGCCCCATTAACAACATCCTTATTTAGTGTTCTACATTTGTTACAATTGATGAACACACATTGAAGCATTGCTTTTAACTATGGTCTCAAGTTTACATTGTAGTTTACACTTTGCACAGCACATTTTTATAGGTTTTAATAAAATGTATACTGGCCTGTATCTATCACTGCAGTGTGATGCAGAACAATTCCAATGTCCCCCAAAGCCCCCACGTTACGTCTGTTCTCCCCTCTTCTTCCCCTCAGAACCTCTGGTGACCACTGCCCACCGGTTTTCATGAAGGGCACTGAGAATTCTAGGACAGCAATTCCAACCATCACACAACACACACACACATGCACACACACACAAAGCCACAGCAGCCTCAAGCTGAGCAGCTACACTTTCATTCCTTGTCCATATGGGGCTTCCTGCTAAGACGCATTGTGATGAAACAGCCCTGCGGCTCCATCAGTTTCCCAGGCCTGCCATAACAGAGTCCCACACACTGGGTGGCTTAAAACATCAGGAATTTACTCTCTCACAGCTCCTCAGGCTGGAAGTCTGAAGTCAAGGTGTCCGCAGGGCCATGCTCCCTCCGAAGGCCCGAAGGAAGAGGCCCGAGGGAAGAGTCCTTCCTCGCTTGTTCCAGCTTCCGGGGTTGCCAGCAATCCTCGGCCTCCCCGGGCTTGTAGCTGCATCACTCCAATTTCGACTTCTGTCCTTACGTGACCTTCTTCCTCTTCCAGCTGGGTTTGTCTGTATCTCGACATCACCCCCTCCTAATAAGGATATCAGTCACTGCGTTTAGGACCCCCCTTAATTCAGCACGACCTCACTCTTATTTGAGTAGACACATCTGCAAACATCCTGTTTCCGAAGAGGCCACATTCCCGGGTAAGGGGGGTTACAACTTGAACATGCCCTTTGGGGGACCCAATTCATTCCACACCAATGGCTAACAGAAGTTTGAAAAATGCTGAAACATGTGGCCCTCGCTTCCTCTCATTTCTTTTTCTTTTCATATCTGTGCTCTGGGAGGGGAAGGGGAACAAGGCAACTCTATTGTTAATCCCTGCTGCCCCAGTCAGGATTCTACTATTTTACTCCTTTCATTCATTGCAAAAGTCCTATAAGAAGTGACCAACTCACTGCTTCCATTTCCATCACTCTCCTTTTAACCCCTTATTGTCTGAATTCCGGCCCCAGGACTTCACTGCAACTATGTGTTAGAAGCCACCTTCCTGCTAAACCCAGTGACCCCTTTTCATTTCCTATTCTCATTCTCTCAGTAACTTTTTTTTATAAGATTTTTTAAAAAAATTTATTTCTCTCCCTTTCCCCGCCACTGCCCCCCAGTTGTCTGCTCTCTGTGTCCATTCACTGTGTGTTCTTCTGTGTCCGCTTGTATTCTTGTCAGCGGCACCCGGAATCTGTGTCTCTTTTTGTTGCATCATCTTGCTGCGTCAGCTCTCCATGTGTGTGGCGCCATTCCTGGGCAGGCTGCACTTTCTTTTGTGCTGGGCGGCTCTCCTTACGGGGTGCACTCTTTGCATGTGGGGCTCCCCTACGCGGGGGACAGCCCTGCATGGCAGGGCACTCCTTGTGCACATCAGCACTGCACATGGGCCAGCTCATCACACGCGTCAGGAGGCCCAGGGTTTGAACCATGAACCTCCCATGTGGTAGGTGGACGCCCTATCCGTTGGGCCAAATCCGCTTCCCTCAGTAACTTTTGAAATGGTTTACTTCACCCTTTTTCCTTGAAACTCTCTTCTCCCTGGTTTTCAGAGAAATGATGAGACTCTGGTGTATCCCCTCCTTCTCTGGCAGTTGCTTCTTTGATTCCTCCTGTCCCAGTTCCCATCTGTCTTCTCCTATCCCTCTACAGCCATGCCTCAGAAATCTTGCTCAGTTCTACAATCTCAGCTGTGAACTTCCAAGGTCCAACTAATACGTCTCCTGGGCTCCATCCCCTAACTTCAGGTGCCTGCTGGACATTTCATTTCTAATGTCTTGGAATCAGTGATGCCTGAAACTGAGATAATTGTCCTAGTCCCCAAACTACTTTCCCTTCCAGACTTCCTCTCTAGGCTATAGCATCGGCTTAACTTCACCATTGATTTGTCTAATCTTTTGTCCTGACTCCTTTATTCCTATATCTGATCAGTCGCAAACTGCTATTGATCCTTTCACCTTAGTGCCTCTAGAATCTTCCTTCTTCTTCACTCTTTCCTCTTAGGCCTAGTCTAGTCCCTTTAATAGGATGTCCAGATAGATTCACCTCCAGACTCCTCTATCCCCTTCAGTTCTTCCTGTGCACCATTACTTTATTTTGTTGGCCTCTGATTTAAAAACTCTTCATTTCTCCCTTTTACCTCTAAGACTCAATTCAAACTCTGTAACCTGGCATGCTGAGTCTTCTCTAGCTTTCTATGACCCAAACTTACTTATTCCCTCAGTCTCCCTACCATTAAATTGTAATTTACTTAAGTCACATAGCTAATCTCACAGATAACTGACTCAGTCCCAGGAAGCAAAGATTCCAAGAAGAGGAACCGAATAAGCTCATTTTGAATCAAAGGTCCACCCTTGGGCCAGTTGGCCACAGACTGGGAATTATGGTCATACTCAGGTTTGCCTTTTCTGAGTATGAATAGAGCAGTTTTATATAGAGGGAGTTTAGGCAAGGAGAAAATTATTTCTAGAACAAAGAATACGCTAAGTCAGTGCCAGCTCCAAGAAGAGGTGGTGGAAAGATTTTACCCCCAACCCACCTAAACATGACCACCTCCACTCCCCAGTCCTGGTCCACCCTAACTAACCTCCCTCAGGTACACTCTGTCTTTCCTTAATGCACAGGACATAAATGGATATGTGAATCAGTCTCATGCAAACATGGTCTCCTCCCTGCTCTAGACAGATTGCAGCCCATAAGCCCTACCCTGCTCCATTCTGAGACTGTCTGGAGCTGTCACTGGTTCAGGTCTATAAAAGGATGGTATACGGACATTGTATGTCCCCCCATGGCCCACTGGGTGGACTGTGGGAGAGTGTGGGCTATGATGTGGACCATTGGCCATAAGGTGCAGTGATGCTCAGAGATGTATTCACCAAATGCAATGAATGTTTCATGATGATGGAGGAGGTGGTTGTTATGGGGGGAGGAGTGAGGTGAGGGGGTGATGGATATATGGGAACCTCATATTTTTTGAATGTAACATTAAAAAAATAAAGACAAAAAAAAATAAAAGGATGGTATATTTGTTGGACATTTATCATGGCCAAAATGAAGACTGACTTAGGTTTTGTTGGGAATGGAATCATTCCCTCTGTCCCCCTGCCCAAAAAAAAAAAAAAAGACTTGTTCAAGTCTTAATCCATGTTCCAATTTGTAAATAGGAACTTTGAAGATGTTATTATTAGTTAAGGTGTGGCCAAACTGAATGAGGGTGGGCCTTAGTTTACATGGCTGAAGTCCTCAGAAGCGAAAGAAATTGGACATGGAGTAGAAGCCAAAAGTCAGCAGAAATAGAGCAGCAGACACAGACCATGAGGAACAGATTGCCATGTGATGGAGGATTGCTGAGACACTACAGATTCCAGGAGACAGCAAGCCCTGCCAGTACCTTGATTTGGACCTCTAGCCTCCAATATGGTGAGACAACAGATTCCTGTGGCTCAGGCCGACCATTGTGTGGTATTTGTCATAGCAGACCTGGCAAACTAAGACATGTTTCTAGGTTTACTTGCTTATTTATTTGTGAAGCTATACAATATTATAATTACACTAAAAATATTGTAAACTGAAACTTGATATCCCATATGAACAGGATTGGCCCAATATTTTTCTTTCTTGACTCTCTTACCAATTGTTAGAATATAAAATACTCTGTTGTGTTATGAGGCCAGAAACACATGGAGATATAATAGCTGCTAATTCATATTATTTTCCTTTTTCCATTTGTGAACATATTGTCCTAATGAAAGTTGGCAATCATGTCATAGAATAAAGATTAAAATTTAAAATGGTGCAGCCACTGTGAAAAACAGTTTGACAGTTCTTCAGAAACTAAACGTAGAATGACTATATAACCCACCACCAATCACAGTTCTAGGTACATACGCAAAAGAACTGAAAGCAGGAACTCAGATATTTGCACACCAATGTTCATAGCAGCATTATTCACAATTGACAAAAGGTGGAAGCAACCCAAGTGCCCATCAACCAATGTCAAGATAAACCATGTTAGATAGGCAAAACGGAACATTATTCAGTCATAAAAAGGAATGACGTTTTGATACATGCGACAACATGGGTGTATCATTATGTTGAGTGAAATAAGCCAAACATAAAAGGACAAATATTTTATGATCTCTCTGATGTAAAAGAAGTAGAATAAATGAATTCATAGAATTAGAAAGCAGATAAGGTTACTGGGGTCTGGGTGGGGTTAGGGAATGTGAATTTAATGCTTAAATTGTACAGAGTTTCTATTTAGGATATAGGAAAAGTTTTGGTAAAGGATAGTGTTGATGATAGCATAATATTGTGAACATTATTAACAACACTGAATTTGAATGTGGCTAAAAGAGGAAATTTTAGATTGTCTATATGTATGTGTGTGTTTGTGTATATATATGCTTTATTGATATTTATTTCACATACACAATACAGTTTTATTTATACATACCCTAAAATCTCTGCATTTAAATTGCACAGTTCAGTGGTTTTTAGTATATCACAGAATTGTGCAAATATCAATACAATCTAATTTTAGAACATTTTTACCACCCCCAAAATAGACCATGTGCATTAACAGTTATTCTCCAACTCCTGGGAACCACTACTCTACTCTGACTTGTGGATTTACCTATTCTGGACATTTCACATTCATAGTATCCAACAATATTTGGTCTTTGGTTACTGGCTTCTTTCACTGAGCATATCATAGCATGATCAAGTACTTCATTCCTTTTCATGGCTGAATAATATTCTATTGTATGTACATACCACATTTTGTTTATCCAGTTATCAGTTGATGTACGTTGGGTTGTTTCTACTTGTTTGACTATTATGAGTAATGCTGGTATGAACATTTGTGCACAAGGTTTTGCATGGACGTATATTTTCAGGTCTTGAGTATATACATAGGAGTGGAATTGCTGGGTCATGTGGCAATCCCATGTATAGCATTTTGAGAAACTGCCTAATTGTCTTCCAAAGTGGCTGCATCATTCTACATTTCCACCAGCAATGCATGAGGTTATCAATTTCTCTATATCCTCGCAACCCTTGTGTGTTGTCTTTCTTTATTACAGCCACCCTAATGTGTGTGAAGTAGAAACTTCTTGTGGTTTTGAAACATCCTTATTTTTCACAAGAGAAAACCGAGGTCTTGGGTCTCCTGCCCTATGGTCCTACTAGTGATGGTCAAGCTCTAATCTACAGAGCTGTGTTGTTTTAGAGGAGCCTGTGGGAAGATGCCTAACTGATTGTAGGGGATGAGGGCAGGAATGGGGGGATGCGAGATGATTGACATTTTTCTTTATATTCATCTATTGTCAGAATGAGTATTGTAGGTATATGTATTACTTTAATAGTTAAAACAAAAATATCAGAAAAACAAAATGAAGAATCCATGTCTTCTGATTTCCAGATCTTTTATTAACTCTTTGAATGCTTGGGTTAATTCTTTATAAGCATAAGGCTTTCCTATATATACATACACACGTATATATCTACATAATATTTGTATTATATAATATATTTATAATATTAAACATATATTAAAAACTTATTTAAAAATACTAGCAAGGTTAAACTTGGCCAGATAGAATCGGAGTGTTCTGAGCCGAGTGTTACACCATGGCTAATGATTTGCTGGAATGTTTGAATAAAAGCCTTATGCTATCAGCATTTTCAGATTATGGAGCATTTAGCTGGAAGAAATTTGTTTTTTGTGATTAAAATGCAATAGAGATACAGTGGGTCAAATTCTCCTCACAACCCTTGAACACAGTTTAATAAATAGACAAGGCTTATGACCTGATAAGCTGAAGTAAGCACCAGGTTGCGCCATTTGGCAGGTCTGCAGCCAGGCTTCCGGAGACAGAGTTTTCTGAGCTAGCATGGCATGTAGGCCAAAGAAACTAGTTTGCCAATTCATAAACCTCTATGGACCCATTCTTCCTCACAGAGAACACAATAGATTGAAGCAATCTCAAACACTTAATGACAATACAATGCTTAAATGATTTAATGATTAAATGATTTAATGTATTTAATGATTAAATACAGTTCTTAAAGTAAGAAAAATTTATGAAATTTTAAAAAGTGAAATCTAGTGTATCTTACATATATCCTCTGAAACCTTTTCTTATGTAATATTATACAGCCATACTATATTAGGATATACAGAAAACATTGCAGCTATAATCTCTGCTTTCCATAATTTGACCTCTCCTAAGGGCTGTGTCATGTTCCTCTTCCATTTGAGAAAAATTGCCCAGTAGTGTTTAGAACAGAGCTCAAGTTAGAGAGAGAGAGAACAAAACAGCAGACAGAACAGGATCTTAAAGGTTTCTCAATCCAGTTATTACCATTAATCAGCTGTATATTGCCTGGAGAATACAAACCTGATAATAAATTGTTCAGTATAAAGGGTCTGACTCAAGAATGAAAAGAACAAAGTTCAAGCAGTAGAGGAAGTAGAAAAGAATTTCTGCACGTCTTGCTCTGCAATACCACTACTCTTTGTTGTGAAAGTCATCCAGTAGGAAATCAACAAGAGTAAATAGCACTTTCCTAGGGTTTGGGATATGTGCTGGGAATAGAAAGGAGCAGGATCCCTGATCTCAAGAGGAATGCAAATTCCAGAGACAAGAATCTACCACTAATGATATGTCTTTGCTTGCCCAAAATTTTAAACCTTTGGAATGAAGAGTAAGAACTAACTAATCATTCTAACAAGAAAACTGGTTTTAAGACACAGTAATACTCTATAGTTTTAAATATCTCTTACACTAGTTACACATTTACACGTTCTGAGGAGCTGAATGTCAAGTACACTTGAGATGAAAAGTAATGCTCCCTAGATGAAATACGGGTCTCCAGTAGGTAGGGAAGACAATTCAATTCAATAACCCATAAAGTACTTTACTGTGTAGTTTGCTATGTTTTGTGGTTTAGAGAAAATTCCTCTAATATAAATGGAAGAGTCCATTTTAAAAACCAAGGTGGCAAATAAGACAGGCTTTTAAACCACTTAACATTAATATGCCTCCATTGCTAAGCAACCAACAGTGTGTTTCAGGATGGGAAAAAGGAAGTAGAGCCGAATAAACAGAGTAAAAATTAAAATTTACAACCAGTTCATATGATTTCCCCTAAGTAGTTCTTATCAGTAATCTTCAATAATATTGTAAAAGATGTCTGTTTAAAATTTGTCTGACTTCAGAAAGATCTCACTATGACCATTCTCTTCCACTATAAAAAAATTTGTCATTGTTTAAAAATAAACTATATCTACTGTTCCTTGCCAAGCTTATAGTAAATTAACTTGTCTTACCATTTCTTAAGACAACCTCATTTCTTATTTGAGTACCTCATTATGTCAGATGCCTGGATCAGCTTGATATAGCTCCTCTCGTCTCATTTAGAGGCAGATCTCATTTAGAGACAGAGTTTATACCATTTGTGGCCCATTTTAATGAAAAGAATACAAAATTATGAATGCAAAATTAGGTTAAAAAATTAGAATGAGCGTAGAAGTCATAATAAATTTTTAAAAATCAAAATACTGAAAAATACTATAAACATCACAAACTCACAAACATCACAGGAAAATTATGTAATAATCTTAACTGCCTGACATGCTTTTTGACATAAGTCATTTCTCCTACTCTCTGGGAGTCTCTTTATACAATAGTTCTTTTATAATATATCTTCTACAAAGAGATTTAAAAAGTAATTGTTTCTTCCAGAAGAATCGTTCAAAATTTGTTTTTCATTATTAAGAGCTGAGATACATAAACCATCCCAAACTCATACACAGACATACTTGCTGTCTTTAGTTCTGCTACAGGTTTGGGCCCTAAAAATGCAAGAATTCTGATCAATTCTATTTCATACAACTCCCATCCCCAAAGGAAAAGAAAAAAGTATGGTGTGTTGATAATTGTATGTGCTGCATCATCATATATATATTAGACTGGAAGCCTACAGCAACGACTAGGCTTCAAAGCAAACAAAATTTTGCTTTCAGTTTTATGCATCTAATGATTGGAAGAGTTTCCCAAAGACCAGTTTCTGGCTTAGGATATCTCAAACATGTTTATTCACTACTACTGACCTAGCCCTGGTTAGGGGTACACTAGGACACATTCATATTGTTTTTTGTTTTGTTTTGTTTTTTATTTCTCTCCCCTTCCCCCACCCCCTCCAGTTGTCTGCTCTCTGTCCATTCCCTGTGTGTTCTTCCGTGACCCCTTCTATCCTTATCAGTGGCACCAGGAATCTGTGTTTCTTTTTGTTGCATCATCTTGCTGTGTCAGCTCTTCGTGTGTGCGGCGCCATTCTTGGGCAGGCTGCACTTTCTTTCACGCTGGGCGGCTCTCCTTATGCACTCTCCTTGGGCGTGGGGCTCCTCTATGCGGGGGACACCCCTGCGTGGCAGGACACTCCTTGCGCGCACGGGCACTGCACATGGACCAGCTCCACACGGGTCAAGGAGGACCCAGGGTTTGAACCTTGGGCCTCCCATGTGGTAGGCGGACGCCCTATCCATTGGGCCAAGTCTGCTTCCCACATTCATACTGTTGAACCTTGACTTTGCCCCTGTTTTGTCATGATGTTGGGTGGGTCGGCATAAGGGGCAGTAGACTTCCTAGAAGCTATTCCTTCACCAGGACATCTAACTATAATAAAATTGTAACTATGACTTAACTAGTCAGAGAAAATGACTGCACACCCCATAAATATACTCTATGAAACCTAAACTAAATGCATTACCGTCTTAACCCCCGCCTTAGCATCCTCAATCACTTGCAGCCACTCCAACATCATCTAACGCCAGGGCCACTGCTGTAGAGGGGAAGCCAGAGGGGTTAAGAGGTTAACCTTGCTGTTAACTGAGGAGGGGCGAAATATCTTTCTTTCACAAATTTTACAGAAGTTTATCACCTGATCACATTGCTAAGGCCCTTCCCCAAGGCTTGTGCAAAAAGGGTGCCTGAAGCTACAGCTTCCCCAGCTTCAATAAACCTGCTCCTGAGCTCATCTGGTCTCAGCAAATGCCTATCGCGGGAGCTGCACTGTGTTAAAAGAAGCACACACAGAACTGAATCATGTGATTTAAAAGGAGTTCGATCAGCTTTCCGGAAAAATTAAAATAAAACATAAAAAAACACTTTTGCTCTCTATTACAGCAAATAAACCTTAACTGGGGTCTGTAGTCCTCCCGTTCTTTAGGGATCCTCAATGAAATTGTCTGGGGACAACTAAGAGAAGTTACCTAGTTGAGAACAAAATGAACAAATGCTGTGGAAATTAAACCCTGGGCTCAATCAGTCGTTCTGAGTGCCTGCTGGCCTGGGACAACTGGACGCTAGCCTGGGGCTGGCTTCACAGGACTGGCGGGCAGAGCTGAGCAGCAGGCAGATATGCTTTAGGCAGATCTTACTAGGTGCCCTAGCGTAAATCTAGATCTAGAATCTGAGCCCAGCCCAGAAGGTTGGATTTACATAACCAAAGGAAAGCAGGCAGCATTGGAAAATTGTTTTGGCTCCCCAGATAAAATTTGTCCAGTCTGATGAGCTCAAGACTTATTTGTACCTGAAGGCAGAAGGAGTGATTAAATGGCTTCTTAAGGCACTGATGACCGATCTACGATAAAATACAAGAGAAGACTGAAAATACATTCCCAAGGAAAGATTATGCACATATATTATAGATTTGAGGAATGGTAATACTCTCTATAAATTATATAGGCTATTTAAAGCCTTTCAATATTAAAATGCTGTAGTTTCTCACTTAAAACAGAAAAGAATCAGTGAGAGAATTTTAAATGTGCCTTGGGAAAAAAAAACATAGAAAAATCACCAAACTTTGAAATTATTCTCTAACATATTTTCTAATTGATCTTCATGAATAATTTTTCTATTTTCCTTTGAATAAGAATATAGCAGAATTTTGCAACTATACTTAGGTAACATACAACATATGAATTCATAACAGTCAGTTAAACTAGGAAAACCAAAACTTCCTTTGACGCAGTTTTTCTACATGCAAATTACATCTTTAATGAGCCTTAGAATACTAAATTAGAAAAATCATGGAACTTCAAATGTATTATCTAATACTTTTTTTCCTAGTTAAAACTTTCTTTTCCTTCTTATTTCTCCTTTGGAAATGTGATGCTCTAGACAATTTTCCTACATTCACTGTCCTGGTGATGTCATCTTTCCCATGGTAATACTTCCAGTCTATTATAAATAAGTGAGAGCAACTCTTGGTTGCCTTTTGAAACAAGTTATTACATAGCTCCTTAAAGTATCAGATATTATATTTTTCCCACAAAATTGAATGAAATATTTGGGGAGGGAATAATTCAAAGCATGAGCATAAATGAAATTGTATCTGAGAAGGCCATAGCTTTTCATAATCAGTACCAAAATTGTGTAATGGCAACACTATCCTTCTAAGCCTGTCACACTTCATGTTTATGAACACAGGCTTAGTTAAAAACACCTACAGAGGGAAGCGGCTGTGGCTCAGTCAGCTGGGCTCCCGTCTACCATATGGGAGGCCCTGGGTTCGTGTCCCGGGGCCTCCTTGTGAAGGCAGGCTCCCCCGCATGCTGTGGAGCGCCACCGGCTCACAAGCATCACAGAGAGCTGACTCAGCAAGGTGACGCAACAAAAAAGGGAGACAAGCAAAAACACAGAAGAACGCGTAGCAAATGGACACGGAGAGCAAACAGCAAGCAAGCTGCAAGGTGGGGGGCGGGGAATAAATTTTAAAAAAATACAGACACAGAGGAAGAATGCACAGTGAATGGACACAGAAAAGCAGACAGCAAGGAAAAAGTCACGGGGCTGGGGGGATAAAAAAATGAAAAGACACCTACAGAGGTAAACAGCAAGAGTGGCCTATGGGGGAGAAAAAACCCTTTCAAATAACGTCATTATTTTAAGAAAGAGGATCTGAAATTACAACTATATAAAAATATATTTACCCAACAAGGACTGGAAAGTAATATGCAAAAAGGAATAGAATTGGAAGGTAATATTTTTTTCAAAAAAAAGATGTTAATATTGTTGTTCTCTCAGCATCTTGATAAAAATGATTTGAAAATCGGGGTATCATCTGGTTAGACAAGGAGAGTCATGTAGTCTGGGTTTGCTGGTAGGGGATGCGCCGTGATTGATGTCTCAGCCACATGTATTGGGAAGCAGACAGCAAGGTAGTAAGCTGTGCTCTCAAAGGGAAAATTAAATCTGGGAATTTATTTCAATAGCTCATTATGAAATAACAAATAACTGTAGAGGGTTAGAGAATAAAAAGCTAGCTCTGACAAAAGAAGTCGGTCTGTTCACAACAAAAGCTATCTACGACAGAGGCCACGTGGACCTCAATTCCAAGGGCTATAGAGCCATCTACAAGCCCAGGGACTTTGGTAAAATAAAAAAATGGTATTGTACCACTTTAAAAAGTTATCTGTCAATTTTTAAATTTCATAAGTAAATATAGTGCTAATTTGTATAAATGCTTGTCTGTACTAATTAAAAGTTAAAACTTGGGACAGGGGAATGATATCTGAGATTAAAACACATTTAATGAATTAATAGAAATTTGACATCACAGAAATTCAGAGTGGTGTTTGTAATTTGCCTCTAAAGTCTTGTCTCTTTCTGGAACACTTCTGATGAGGGTATCTCTTGTTAGGATGCTAGAGAGCAGCACAATCCTTGGTTTCCTTCCTTCTATCTAGCTATCATCTCTCCATCCATTCATTTATCCATCCATCCATCTATCTACCTACCTATCTTCCTAATCATCATCTTTTCCTTCTATGAGGGACCAGAAAACTAGGTTAATGCTATGGTTATGTTAGGGGCTAAGATCAATGACAGGGAGAAACTGAAATTAAATCTGGGAATCATCAGATCTGACTTTAGCCCACACTGTATTGACTTTGGCCCAAACTAGACCTCTCAAAGATCTTCAGAACAAAGGCAAGGCCAGAAGGTCTTTACAAAAACCATACACAGGGCAAATGCATTTGAAAGAGTTTTGAGTTCTATATGATTAAAAATATCACTTTAAAAAAAGATTGGAATTTCTTTTAATTTAGCAACATTAGACATTCAGTATTCCAGTTTAAATCATCAATGTCATTTCTCCTTTACTTTAATAAACAATAAAAAGAAAGCTAAGTAAACCAAGAAAGCTAAGCACAACCTATTATGTGCTCCCAAGCATTATTTACCATTATTCTACACTTATGAGTAAGGAGATGAGCTAGTAAAAAAAAAATTGATAAACTGATGAAAATTTGGAAGAAAACTTAGGGGCAACGACTGTAGGAAAGGGTCCCAGGAAAAGAAAAAATAGGGTAGAAATTGAGAGAAAGAAGAAGATGATGCCAAAACAATGGAGGGCTGATTAGCCATGTGGAAAAAGTCCTTGAAAGAAACTGCTGTGTCATGATCCTGAAAAAAATCTTTTTCATATACTTAATAGTCAATTAACTCTCTATCATAAAATTATCTTCTGAGAAATTAAAATATCCTAGTGTTTGATGAGTGAGAATCTGCTTTTCCTATGGGTAATAATTTCACTAATGCTAGTTAATAGAAGGGATAATTTCAATAATGCTTTTTTCCATTAAAATAATTAATTCTATGACATTGGACTCTTTCAAAAGAAATACATCTAAAATATTCAAGTACCACCTCCAATGGACAATAATTTTTTTAAAAATTGATATCTCATTAAAATGGAAATGAAATCAGGAGAATAAAACACAGAAATAAAAATCAAAACAAAGTGACTTCTAGAAGCAGGAACCAAAACAATAACCCTTTCTCACCAAAAACCAAAACAAAATTAAAAACCTTCTTTAATAGAAATGTTATGCTGAAAGCCACCAAAATATGAGTTCTGACGAATCAGCAATTAGAATGAATTCCCATAGGTAGAAGGGAAATGCCTCTTGAGAATTTTGCTGGGTCATTTCTAGAAGGTTCCTTTTTGGAAGATAGTGTCTGAAGTATATCAATCTTCATTGCTTTACTGGAATTTAGAGTTAAAGGCAGTTGATGAAAATAGAGCCTGTGATCTATCATAATAATCCTAATGATTATTATCAGCAATGCTGCATCTCTTTCCTGGAAACCAGTTTGGTTTGTAATGAAGGTCTTATGGATATCTTCTAATCATAATTGGACTCTGCAAGGTCAAATTATGGTAGCCAAATATGCGTTTCTCAGCAGCATAGATTAGAAAAATGGCCAGTATTCTCAGAGTATTTAATGTCTAATTTAAATAATGCTATGGAATATAGTCCTGTGTGGCGTTGTGCAATTCACTAAACTTCGTTGAGGCCTGTTTTCTTGTCTACAAAATGTGAATAAAAATATTTATCTCGTTGGGTGGTTGTGAGAACTAAATGAGATAATGTTTCCAAAGCACAAAATAACTGGCACATAGAAAGTGCTTCCAACAATGGGTAATTACATTATGAGAATGATCAAACTTTATTTATCCCTGCTTCACTGAGGCTGTTGTCTAGGAACAGTTTTTTAAGCAGATGACTTCTCTAGGTCGGGAAAAGAACTCGAAAGAGCAGATTCAGGAACCTGCTGGGAAGATGAAAGGATTGAAATAATATAGCAGAGGTAGCAAAACTTAGGCAGGAGTAGAAAAGAGAAAACATAATGAATATTTTTAGAGCTCATAACCAACTTTTGCTAAGGGATACTGGACATATTCTGGTTTTGATTATACATTTCAGAGATTATTAAAGCTGGAAGGGAATTTAAAGAGAGAATTTATTCAATCTTATTTAACTGATGAGGGAACTAAGTTCTGGAGAAATGAAGAAACTTTCCTAAAACTACGTGATTAGTTGGCCACAAAAGGGGAACTCAGAACTGCTGACTCCTATGTCAGTGTTTTTCCCATGACCTAATGTCCTGTGTCACATAGAAATGAGCAAGACTTCCAGGGAGGTTCAGAAATGTCCAAATGATTGTCTGCTATTAGGAAAGGAACAAGGAAGAATTAATGTAGACCTTGGTTCATTTCTTTAGTTTTCTTTTATGTGAATGGCAAGGAAAAAGCAAGACAAAAGTATTTCTAAGGAAGGTCATAATAATAGCCAGAAGATATGCACTCTTAGGAATAACTTCGTAATAATTTCAGTTCAAATGCTGTATGTAAATTTATGTAAATTTCAGAAAGAATTCAATACACAAAACACTTTGGAATAATTATCAGATGCATCCCCAAAGTATTATACTAAACAATTAGGAATTTGCTTTAATTTTAAAAGTATGAATGTCAGCAACTTTACAGAAAGAGATAATAAACTTTAAGTTCTATTTTTATTACTTCAAATTGTTTCCAATCTTTGTCAATTTACAAAATGCCCTTGTTCTGGTTACAATGTGTTTATACACTGTTTAATATTATTTTTTCCTAAAATTTTTCCTCAATTTTTAATATGTAGATTTTCCATGAGTCAAGCTCATCTATATGCTTCTCAGTTTTAGTGAGTAGATAGTGCTTCATATTGTTGGTACATAATGAGCTTATCTTCTCCCCCTATTGTTTCTAGTTTTCCAGTTATTAATAGTGCTGACATAAATCTTCGTTTAAATGCCTCTTCTACTGTGAAGTTATTTTCCTGAGATTTATTCTTATGGGTAGAATTACTAGATCCAAAACATATAAATAATAATAGCTACTATTTATCGTGTTCCTTCTATAAATCAGACGCTGGTGCCCGGGTATTGTAACATTTATACTAAAAACTATGTATGAGGTGGTTACTATAATTTCCCCCATTTTATCTACCAGAGATTGAAGTTTAGTGAAGTTGAGCAATTTCCCAAAGTGATAGGGAAAATAAGTGTTTGAGCTAGAATTCAAACCTAAGTCCACATGGCTCCAAAGACCACAGTTAAGTGGTTCTCCAATATTGGGCCTCAAAAACTCTTTACATGCTTAAAAATCATTGAGGAAAAAAATTTAAAAAGGAAACCCTAGAGAATAAAAAAGAAAAGTCAGATTTTAAAAATCAGTAATAAAACATCATATTTGGGAGGTGGATGTGGCTCAAGTGATTGAATTCCCACCTACCACATGAGAGGGCCCTGGTTCAGTTCCTGGTGCCTCCTAAAGAAGACAGCAAGCTGGCATGATGGGCAGGTGCAGCAAGCTGACACAAGAGACACAAGAAGAAAAACATAATGAGAGACACGACAAAACAGGGAATGGAGTTTCCCGGTGCCTCCTAAAGGGGAGCAAGCAAGACAGCGAACTGATGACAAGATGACAGCGAGACACAAGAAGAGAAACACAACAGGAGACACAACAAAGCAGGGAGTATAGGTGGCTCAAGTGATTAGGTGCCTTCCTCTCACATCAGAGGTCCTGGGTTTGGTTCCCAATGCTTGAATTGAAATTCAAAAAAGCACTATTTTTGTGGTGTAGCAAGAAGATGAACAGACACAGCAAGTGCAAATCATGAGGGGGTGGGAAGAAATAAATGAATAAAAAATAAATTCTTAAAAAAAAACACATCATATTCAATTATTTTTTAACAATTTAAGAACCTGCAAGAACTTTTAAATATGTGAGTTATATCTATCAATATTTACCACTTTAGAAATTAAAACCAAGAAATGTTAAAAAAATTTATTTACTCAATTAATTATAATAAATCTATCACATGTTAACATGTTTTTATGAAAAAATGCATTTTCCAAAACAAAAAAAAGAGAAAAGAGTTGTATTAGTTCACATTTTTATAAATCTCTTATGTGTCTAGCTTAGTAGAAGGAAGCTGGGTTGTCATATCTGTTTCTTCTGCCTTCAAACTCTTCTAACATATTGTTTTGTTTGCAGTACATGAAAAAAATCTGACCTTACGTATTTGTTCAGTTGGAAAAGGGAGGCGTTTTAACAGCTTTTCATATAATTGTGGATTTTTTATATATATAACAACAAACTTGACAAGTGTTGGTTTCTTAAAGATTACTTGCAATGTGGAATCTGAAGCCTTAGCGATGAACTTTCCATGCCCAGTTATATTAAAATTCACTGGACTCTCTAACTCTGCATGGATCTTTTTAGCCTTGCATGCTAAAAAGATTAACATTTGGAAAATAATGGTTCATTATGTTACACATGTTCCAAATGTTGGCACATTACATTACATAATATTTTTAAAAATACACATTTATTGATATCACCACTGATCTCATCAGAAATCTTTAAGGATTAGGATCATGGTAGTGGATCAAGTTTTCTAAAATTCTAATATTCACCTGAAAGCTTGAACTTTTTCATTGATAATACATAGCATCAGTTGTTTTCCTTGACGTGACGGCCTCAATTAGTTCATTTTAGAGAAAATATCTGTCAAATACCTAAGTCTTAACAACCAGAGTTTGTCTGTCAGTCATTCTTTCAAGAAGAAATGTTGTTTCATGAAAAAAGGCGCTGCTTCAGTTTCTAGTACAAACAATGGCACAAGTGTTTTTCTGGAGATGATTATCATACTTCAGTATACACAATTCCCAGTTTGTCAAATAGTATATTAAGAAGATACATACTCTCATGGGTTGAAATTTAATAACATTAATATTTTTCACTGCTTCAAAGACATGCTTGTGGAAGCAGAGTTGGCCCAATGGATAGGGCATCCGCCTACCACATAGGAGGTCCACAGTTCAAACCCCGGGCCTCCTTGACCTGTGTGGAGCTGGCCCGTGCACAGTGCTGATGCGCGCAAGGACTGCCCTGCCACGCAGGAGTGATCCCCGTGTAGGGGAGCCCCACGCGCAAGGAGTGCACCCTGTAAGGAGAGCCGCCCAGTGCAAAAGAAAGTGCAGCCTGCCCAGGAATGGCGCCGCACACACAGAGAGCTGACACAACAAGATGATGCAACAAAAAGAAACACAGATTCCTGCTGCCGCTGTTAAGGATAGAAGCGGTCATAGAAGAACACACAGCAAATGGACAGAGAGAGCAGACAACTGGGGGGAGGGGAGAGAAATAAATAAATAAATAAATAAAAAGTAAATAAATCTTTAAAAAAAAAACAAAGACATGCTTGAGTTAAAATTGGCTGTGTATTAGTTTCTCTGCTGCTAAAACAAATACCACATAATGGGTTGGCTTAAATAATGGAAATCTGTTGGTTCATGTTTTTGAGACTAGGAGAAGTCCAAAATTGAGGCTTCAGCAAGGCAATACTTTTCCCCCAAAGACTATAGTGTTCTGGGGCTGGCTGTCGAAGATCCTTCATCCTAGGTTTTTCTATCTCATGGCAATCCATATGGCAGAGTCTTCTCCTTTCTTTTATGGGTTTCATTGACTTTCAGCTTCTGACTGTCTCCATGGCTTTTTCTGGCTACCTCCATGGCTTTGCCTTCTACATCCACTTTCCTTTACTTATAAGACTTCTGCCATATTGGATCAAGGCCCACCCTCATTCTTTTGGGCACCCATTAACTCAGAGGTTCTTAACAAGGGGTCTGTGAGCTTGAATTGAAATTCAAAAAACCACTATTTTTGTGGTGTAGAGTTTTATATTATTTATGAATGCCAAAGAGAAATATTGGATTATGTTTGTAAACCTGTCTTTTCTTCTAGGCGTTATTAGAGAATATTGGATTAGAGGTTTCACTCTTACTTGACTAAATAATGATTAAGGGGAAGCAGATGTGGCTCAAACGACTGGACTCCCGTCTACCATATGGAGGGTCCTGGGTTCTAGTTCCAGTGACTCCTGGTGAAAAGCAAGCTGGCCCATGTGGCGCGGAGAGCTGGCTGCCTGTGTGGTGCAGAGAGCTGTTGTAACAAGATGATGCAACCAAAAGAGACACAGGAAAGACAGTGAGAAACACAACAAAGGGAGCTGAGGTGGCTCAAGCAATTGCGTGCCTTTCTCCCACTTTAGAAGGTCCCAGGGTTGGTTTCTGGTGCCTCCTAAAGAGAAGACAAGCAGACATGGAAAAACGCTCAGCTAATGGACACAGAGAGACGACAATGAGCACAAGTGGCAGGGATAGGGAGTGGGGGTATGGAATAAATAAATAAATCTTTAAAAACAAAAAAATAATGATAAGGCTTTGATTGGGCCATGTCAGTATGCCATTGAGTCTCACAGAGAAACTGCAGCACAGAGAAGGGAGTTGGAGTTTTGAGCTGGAGCCCCAGGAAGTAAGCACACAGAGGAGCTTGGTCTTGAGGAAAGAGAGAAGGCCCTGGGAAGAGAGATGAGCCATTTACCTAAGAATTTCCAGCTGCAAAGACCAAAGAATGAGCAACTAAGCCCAAAGAGAGGCAAGCCTAGGAAGAGAGGGACCAGGAAGCCTGAACCCAAGCAGATATCAGCACCCATCTTGTTCCAATACGTGGCAGTAGACTGGTATGGGAAGTAACTTACCGTTTATGGCCTGGTAACTGCAAGCTTTTACCTAAGTTAAATACTCTCTATAAAAGCCAACCGATTTCTGGTATTTTGCATCAGCACCCCTTTGGCTGACTAATATGGGGATGTACTGGTGTGGGTGTGATGTAGTGTGGACTTAGTAAAGGGTCTGTGGTTTTCACCTAACTGGCAAATGGGTCTGTGGAACAAAAAAGGTTAAGAACCCCTGCAACTAATAACATCTTCAAGGGTCCTATTCACAAATGGGTTCGCACCCATAGGACCAGAGATTGGGCCCTGAAATTACCTTTTGTGAGGGCACGACTCAGTCCTCAATAATGGCATTTTTTAAAAATGCAAATACATAACAGTGAAGAATACAATGACTAGTAGTTTGCTTTTTGCTACCGACCATTCATTTCACACCATCATTGTAAATGCAACACAGTGAAAAGGGCAAATAATGTGAGAATTATTTTGACCTAGGAGATCCCCTGAAAGGGTCTCTGGGATCCCTGGAGTCTGTGGACCACACTCTGAGAATTCTGGCACTACAATGTATTAATGATGATAGATAAATATAATGGCTACCATTTCTCTGCTTGATCCAGATATACTTCTAATTCCTGAAGATGTACTATTTCTCAATGCTTACTGATGAATTTGTTCAACAAATATTTTTGCATGTATGCTGGTTAGTCAGTGAAGCCAGGGAATAGACCCTACCCATAAGTAACACAGAAGCTGCTAGAAGAGCTAGAATTTTAAAGAAGTCATCAGAAATTTGATAAATCTGAAATTTTTAAGGTATCATGGAGTATCTTACACTGAAATCTTTAAAACCTGATATATATGATAAAGGAATTAGAAGGGAGCATTCAACAAGGAGAAAGAGGAAATTAAATAAAGCACATATAGCTGAAGAAAGTCTGATGTTTTCATTGCTAGCTATTTTATGCATTAAATGGAAATATGATGTAAGAAAAATTACAAAGTAGAGTTGCTTAGAATCTGGAACTGAGAGACAATAACAAAGAGTATGGTTAAATGGGGAATTGAAATTGTATCTTTCAAGAATAGAATTTGAATGTTTTGTTTTAAATTTTTAAAATAATAGTATTAATTGTTACAATGGAAAAAAGCTAAAAAATGGTGAAAACCTAATGAGATGATACATATAAACACTGTGGCTTCTTGGCTTAAAAAAAATACATCATTTTTTATTTGACAAATATCTATCCAAGCTTTGAAGAATACTTCAGAAATTTTTAAAATTTGAACATTTTAAAGTGGCATGGAGTATTATAAACTAGAAATTTTAAAACGAGATCGATATGATAAAGTAATTAGAAAGGGTCTTTTTCAATAAGATGTGGAAGTTTCTTGGAACTGCAGTGGATACAAAAAAATGAGTCAAACAAAAACTCTGCCTTCTTATTGTAGTCTTTGTGAAAGACAGAGTCTTGCTGCCTACAATGAAAGTCAAGGAGTCAGGTATTCTTTGGCTCTTTCCATTGAGACAGTGGGTGTATAACCTAGGATTAGCCAAATATATGCACCCCCTTGGGAAATGAATCTTGAGCAAATGATTCAAAGATGAAGGATGGTGAGAAGACTTCCAGCAACGGCAATGGAATGTGGTGATGATAAAGGAGTTAGCATCCTTGACGGATGACTGCTTTTCAGCCTCTCATCTCTTCTGTGAGTCTCTGCTGTATCCATTCAATATACATTTCCACTCTTCTTTTTGTTTAAAACAATTGGAATTGGTTACTATTGTTTGCAACCAAGGACCCTGATTAGTACAAAAATGTGAACTCTGAAATTTGTCCTTCTGGGAAAATTGTTTGGAGGGTATAGCATTTGGTTTGTTCCATAAAGAACAGTGTAGGTACTGGCAATGTGGTCATAAGTGATTCACATGGGGGGAAGGCATTATGGTGGGAAATTTGATTTACCTCCTCTATTCATTTTTTTTATTCCCCCTCTCCCTTGCGGCTTGCTTGCTGTCTGCTCTCTGTGTCCATTCGCTGTTCCTTCTTCTGTGTGTCTGTATTTTATTTTATTTTTTAATTTATTCCATCCCCCCTTGCAGCTTGCTTGTTGTTTTCTCTCTGTGTCCATTCACTGTGCGCTCCTCTGTGTTTTTACTTTCTCCCTTTTTGTTGCGTCACCTTGCTGAGTCGACTCTCTGTGTTGCCTGCGGGCTGGGCGGCACTCCATGGCGTGCGGGTGAGCCTGCCTTCACCAGGAGGCCTGGGAAGCAAACCCAGGGCCTCCCATATGGTAGACGGGAGCCCAACTGATTGAGCCACAGCCGCTTCCCCTATTCATTCATTTTTTCAATTTGTGTTTATTGGTTTTCTGCAGCGTCTTGCTCTGTCGGTGGTGGTGGGGTCTGGCTGCGGACGAGGGGTCGGTCCAGCTTGGGATGAGGGGTCGGTCCGGCTTGGGATGAGGGGTCGGTCCGGCAGCAGACGAGGGGTCGGTCTCACAGGGGTTGCGCGGTTCGGCTGACGGGGTCGCCCGGCGAAGCCGGCGACGAAGGGGTTACCCCGAGAAGCAGGCGATGAACTGGGGACAAGGGAGGCCAGGCCCTTGTCGGGGGCTCTCAGGACTGGAGGGCGCACGGCAGAAGAACTACCGCGGAGACGAGGTAAACACGCAGGTCCAATTTTATTGAGGAAGTGGCTACAGTCTTATAGGGGCTGGGGAAGGCTGATTGGTCGAAGCTTATGCCATGTTCTGATTGGTTGCCGCAAGCAGTTACTGGGGAGAAAGGTCAGTGGGAGGTACTGGACGGGGGAGGGGTGGTGGTTAGGGATTGGCTGTTGCTGTTGCTGGGGGAAGTGGCAGGGTTGAGTTTCCCGCCTTGCGCCTGGCTGTTGCTGCTGTGGGGGAGTGGGGGGAGAAAGGCAGACTGGAATTTTCCGCCCTGCGCCTGCGCAGGGAGAAAGAAGAAGAAGGGTGTTGCCTCATAAGGCATCGTGTGGCGCTATCCGGGAGGAGGGGTGGCCGCGGAAGCATGGCTGCCGAGAAGGGGAGACCCGAGGGTACTCTGCGCCCATGCCGAGCTCCCTTTAGGGGTGGCGGTGGGCCCAACCAACCACCCTATTATGGGGGCAGCGGCTTGGAATTAGGCCTACCGCAGCCGCTCCCCTGCCAGGCCAGCAAACCACACTTCAGCCCGAGGGGTGACCGCAGTTTTCTACTCTAAGAATTGTGGCTATAGTGGTGGACAAGACAGACAATGCCCCTGCCCTCCTGCAGTTTAAATTCTAGTTGTAGGGGGAAAAGCAGACAATAAAGAAATACACATGAATGTGTAACGTAATTTCAGGTAGTGATATGTACTGTGAGAATTCTGGAGGTGGAGCTGCCATTTCAGCATGCAAGTAGATCACTGAAGTTTCCCATTAGCCAGAGTTCATGGTAGATGAAGGTACGGACGGGGACATGAGTCGAGGATGAATCTAAATCAGAGAGCCCTGAAAGCCAGACTCTATTCTCCAACCAAAATAGAGTTAATAATGGTTTGATTTGAGGATTGATGCGGTCGGCAAAAGTTTTCAGGGAGATTCAGTTGGCATCATGGATAAGCTGGATTGGAGAGTGAAAAATCATGATGCTATTTGGGCAAGCACTATCTTTAGCCACCTTGCCCCCTCTCCATGAAATCATAAAGAAAGTTTTATAAACCAGAGAAAGAAAAAGAGAGGAAACATGTGATCTGTAGCTATGTCTCCAAAGCTAATGCTAAGCTCTAGAAAGCTAGGCTAGACCATAAGGAAGACTTCTTTATCCTAAGTGAGCTCATCCTAAGTGCCTTGGAAACAAAGCAGGCTGCAAGGTAGATTGATTGCAAAAATGGCCTCAATTATTCCTCTATCTGAATCCTTTGTAATGTGACTTCACAACTCTTTTCATCAAGAGATGGAATCTCTTTCCCTATTCCTTGAATCTGGGCTGACCTAGTGATTTGCTTTGGCCAATAAATCATAGTCAGTGGGGACCTGTAAAGGAAGTCATTCTAGACCAGTCAGTCTCCAGGTCAAAGGAGCAAACCCAGCCAAGATCAGCCAAGTCTGGCTCAGATGAGCAGAACCACCCAGCCATTGAGTTTTTGCATGGTTTGTTATACAGCAATAGCTATCAACACAACTTGCTTTATTTGCCCCACCACATAACTATACTGGAACATACTACCCTGATGAGCTAAAACTCCCCAGCAATGAGGGATAAACGAGTAACAAAGGGTCAAAAAGCTTTACTCTAATTACTATGCCAATTTACACTGGATTGATGGCTGCTTAGGACTGCTTAGATTTTGGTTATTGCACGGGAATAAGAAAATGAGGAGGGAAAGAATGGGCTGGGCCTAGTTTTAAGGTAATTGAACTCAGGTATCCTTACTACTTAGACCATGTAAAGCATCAGAAAAAATAGATTTATGGAGTTTTTTTCTTTTTTTCTTCCCTTCCTCCTCCCCCTCCCCTCCCCCTCCCCCCTCCCCCTCCCCTCCATTTTCTGGAGGCCAGATAACTAGAGTTGAGTTGATCAATTAGGAGGCTAATGCCAAAGATCAGGTTAAAGATGCCAAAATAAGATGGTCAGGAGGGGTTGGAGGGGAGAAGGGCTGAGAAGAAAGGATGGAAATTACAATGATATTACAGTAGTGAAAATGGTGAAGGTTTGTAACTGGATGTGAGCAGTGAGGATGGGCAAGGGACTTGCACCCAAGTGACCAGGAGACCAGGAAGGCAGCAGGACAGTCATTAACCTAAAGAGCAGAGGGAGAAAGTTGGGCAGGGAAGAGGATCATTTCCATTGTAGACTTAGTGAGTGTGAGGTTTAAAAGAACAACTTGATGCAGAAGTCTGGCAGGCAATCAGAAACGAGAAACTGAAACTTGAGAGAACCATAGAACTGAAGACTGGAATAGAGATTTTGGAGTCATGTTCAAGGGGTCACAGACCATGGGATGAGATTGTGAAAGAGCGGGGAGGATGGTAGGGGTGGACAGCTATGCACATGTGTCTGCGTGGATGTACTGTAGGCTGACAAGAAAAGAGCGTCCAGCAGAGAGAGATCTTTGCAGAACACCAGTATTCAGGAATGAGGAGACATCATGTCTGTATATACATAAATATAGTACTATGAAGAAAGGGAAGTGCTGTAAGAGAAAGACTTTTAAGAGAGAGGATTGCTTCCAGCTGAGGTGTTCAGGAAAGTTTTCATTGAGGTTGTGACATTTAAACTGGATCATATGACATATGGGATTTAGACTTGGGGTCTGGGACAAGGTTGAGAGGTGTTCAATTTAGAGTTAGCAGCGGTAACAACGTGAGCAAAGACAGGGAGACTAAAGGGCAACGTACCTGTAGGAATAGGAAGTTTAATGTTGTGTATGGAAGGGCACTGAGGATTGAAGGAACTCTGAAGACTGGTGGTAGGATGAGTTCAGAAGCCAGAGCCTCCCTTCCATACCCTACCGTTTCTGATCACTCATTTTCCAGATGGATTGGTAAGTTTGTTTCATTGATGACTTTTATTCATGTACGTGCAAAGTTTTTTAAATTTCTGTTTTTGGTGAACTTTCTCCATGGCTGCATTTATTTTATGACTGAACAGTGTAATTTCACTTAAATGTGATCAAGTGGGGGAGGATTGTCTGAGGATTCATTGGCAGATGAAACTCTCCACAGATTAAGAAAAACATTTCATCTAGTTATTTCTTTCATATAACAAGAAGCAACTTGTCTCTAATGGCTCTGTTGCAAAGCTGTATTTAGACTTTGTTGGGTGTGTGTTTTAAGTAAATCTACTTGTAAAGCATTCCTTTGGTTAACGTCTTTTATATATTTTTGTTTGCTTTATGGTTTCTTATCTGTTCCTTCATACCCCCATGTGTCTACTATAATTTTATTGTCTTGTAGGCTGTACAGTTTATTATAACTGACCATAGGTACGTGGCAATTATGTTATTTTGCCTGCTGGGGTTGGATAGGTTGTTGAAACAGAGGACACATCTATGAGTACTGAGTTGTCAAGGCATATTGTTGCCAACCAAATGTTTAGGCACTGTCGACAACATTTGTTTCACCCAAAATAGGTTCAGTCTGAATCAAAAATTCAGAATATGGAGATGCATTAAGGAAAGTCACAATAAACGTGAAAACTTAAATTTAGTTTCTGACTCCATCTTTGTTGGTCAACTCTGATCATATTTTAAATGAAAAGAAAAAGTGTTACCGAATAGCCGAAAAGCATTTTCAAGGTTTTCTGGAAAAGCAGTAGAAGAAAAAATACATAATAGGAGCTCTGATGAGATATATCACCTGCTTTGGTACCTGTAGTGAAGAGAGGCCACAGTCATTCTCTATCAAACCGCTGCAGGCACGAAGGGGTTGTGCTTTCAGAGCAAGAGTGTGACCTGCCCCCACAGGAGTTTTATTGTGGAACTCAGAGAGGGGTTGGCTACAATGATGAATTCTCATAACTCACACATGTCTTGTCTCTATCATTTCCATAGCTCCTTGGAAATCTCTGAAAAGCTTTGACCTTCAATATTAACTCATTTCATTTTCTAAGGTCAATGACTTCCATTATTAATTTTATCCACTTATTTCTAACTGAATAAATTTCACTTTAAACTTAACTAAATTAAAAATTTTTTATTAGAGTAGGTTTACAGAGAAACCATGCAGAAAGCAGAGTTCCCATTTACCTCCCTCACATACAGTGTTCTTCCCTATTACTAACATTTTGTATTTGTGTGGTACCATAATTACAATTGATTAAACAAAATTATCATAATTATACAATTAACTATAATAATGTAACTGAATTTGAATACTGACTTCTTCCATTCCAAGAATTGTTGAGATTCTTAAATATTACCAGTGGAAGAATTATTTTAGTTGCGTTTAAAAAAATAATTTGATACTGCTAATATATAGTAAGTATAATATGCTTGACTACATTCAGTCAAATTTTTATAATATTATATGTTATTTACCTTAAAAATGAATTCATTCTAAGATTTTTCTATATAAATTTCATTTTTATTCCTCAACTTTAGAGTTTCTTTAAGGTTTTCCTTTTGAGCAGTGAAAAAAACCTTCAATGAATAGTAGCTGTTTTGTTGTTCCTGCTGTTTTTTCAGAAATTCCTACTGATTTTTAATCTAAAGAAGTTCAGGAAATAGAAGGATGCCATGTGATTTTAGCTGGGAAAAGGCATGACATTTGTAGGCTTAGATTGTTATCTGCTCATTTGCATAGCATTGCTCTGAAGATGCCTACCTACTCCAAGGTACGATCATCTTCTTTTCAAGCTTTTAAAAAGCTTTTTAATTGATCTCGGTGCTTCCAATCTTCACCTAGAAAACTATTGTCTACACAGCAGTCAGAGATAACTTAAAAATATAAATATATTTTAATTCTGTTTAATTCTGTTACCATACATACAATCTAGCATTGCTCCTTTTTAATCACATTCAGAATACAACAGAATTATATTTTTTTAAAGTCCATGGAATTACACGACACAGTGACTCTAAAGCTATACCATATGTTACAGTTAATTTGAAAAACACCAAACAAATATGGTGTCAAAGTAAGAAAGAAAGTCTTTAAAGAATACAGAGTGATTTTGGAAGCAATAAGATCTACTTTAAAAGATTAATAAATAAATACTAATATATAAATATAAAAATGAGAAATCATTAAAAGCAAGACAAAAACAACAAAAACCCTTCGATGGCTTCGCATCCCACTTAGGATAAAATTCAAATCCTTAAAAACTTAACCAGTACCTATAGGCGCCTTACACTTATCTGCTCTCATCTCTTATCACTGCTTCACAATCAGCAAGCTCCAATTATACTGGCTTTTTCACACACAGGGCATTTGCATTTGTTCTGTGCCAGAAAAGTCATCTCCTGTTCTTTGCCTAGTTCAATTCCACAATTTATGAAGATCTCTGCTCATATGTTAACTTCTCAAAGATACCTTCCCTCACCATTGTATCCCATTTTCTAATGCATTATCCTGACTTATTTTTCTGGAAAGCACCTAGACTAACTTTGTAAGATTAGGTTGGATTACATATTTATTAGTTTATTGCCGTTCTCCCATTAGAATTTTAACTCTAGTAGGGCAGGGGTCTTTCTCTGTCTTATTTTGTCACCACTGCCCAATACAGTTCCTGGCATATAGTAGTCACTCAAAAATATTTGTTGAAAAAAACGAATGAAACAATGGAATTGAAAAATCTTTTACAGGACTTCTTCCCCTCCCCCTAACCATGTCATAATTTTTATAAAAGCTCTGTGACAATTTGCCTTAAGAACTTAAATATCTCATTACTTGAACTATTTTAAAGCAGATATTTGATCTTAAGACAGGTTATGGGAATCAAAAGTGTAGGAATGTAAATAATACAGATGCCTTCTTTAACTCTGTTACTATTTCATATAAAAATGATAGTTACCAGGTTCAGAGATACTTGTTTGTAGGAAAAAATGTTCCTTAATCAGTTTTCAGGTCCACTGTAAAAGATTTTGCAGTTCTGAGTCATATTCGTTCTGTTTAACATTTTATCAACATTTTATTACATGGAGTGTGAGGGGAGGGGTCTCTTCACTACAACTCTTCCATTTCAGTGATAGCAGGAGAGAGCTGTACTTTTTCAAAAAAGAAAGTAAGCCTCAGGCATTACACTTAAATATTTATAACTAGAGACTAACATTTGTGATTTTACATTTGCCAGTCCTCCCACCATCCTTAATTGAACAGATGGGTTTTGTACTGTGTCCTAAAAAAAAACCAGCTAACTTGCTTATATGTAGTGTTTGTTTTTTTTTACCTCAAGTGTGAAAATGAATTTGGAAGAACTGACCCTCGCTGAAACATCTCCTGTCTAATTAAGATACACGGAAATTGTAACATGAACATGATTTTTGTGTCTTTTAATGAGAAAAGAAATATTCGTATGTCATTTTTTAAATGAAATACTTCTCCTGTGTTCTAATGTCACCAGTGGCCGCTGGTCCCATCTCTTTTCTCTTAACAATTCCTGTTCAGCTGAGGCAGTCATGTTCACTGCTTTTAGCTGTTTCTTATAACATTTTCTATATTAGTAAATCACACTTCAATTTTAGATATTACCTATTAATGTTCTGCTGTGAGAGAGGAAGATTTAGCTCTCTAATACCACCCAAACACACACTTTTCACCCACTTCATTCTCTCAGAATGGCTAGTCCACCAGTTTTTGTTAAATCAAGACTTATGTTGTTATGTTAATATGTAATTATTGTTTATAAGAAGAGCCATATGATGTACAATGATTAGAAAAAATAATTTAAAAAATAAAATAAAAATAAACAGAAAGAAAAAAATAAAAACAGAGAAAAAGAAAACCAATAAAAAGAAGAATGAAAAATGTGCAATGATTAAATTTCTTTCTTGTACTAGTTTTTCTTGATGTTAGTAATTGAATCTTTGGGGAGGGTCACTTCATTTTCTGTGTAGTAATAATAAATTTAGCCCCAAACTTAACTGCCAGAGCTCTAAAGTTTCTCTCCCCAGGTTCAACCATATTAGATAATCTATGGGTTTCATTTTCTACTCAAAGCCCCCATCCTCCTGCTCTCATTTGGCTGGTTGTTCTGCAGGACTGCTCCCCAGTTATGACCCAGGGACCCTTACTCTGGGGACCTCCCTTCCCTCTCTCCTCTATTGAAGTTCCTATTTGCTGGATTACAATAGTTGCCTTCCTTGGTTTCCCCCCTCCTCCTGCTAGAGTACATCCTCTAATAGCTTCCTGAGAAAAGGTGCCTCAGGAGCTAAATACCTGAGTTCTTTGATGTCAGAAAAATGTCTTTATTATACTCTTATGCTAGATTGATAGTTTGGTCAGATATACAGATTCCAGATGGGAAATCATTTTCCTCCAGAATTTTGAAGACCTTGTTTCATTGTCTTCTTGCTTCTAATTTACCATTCTGATTCATGAGCCTTTGAATGTGAACCATTTTTATTATCTCTCTCTGAAAGATTTAAGGTCCTCATTTTTGTCCCTATTATTTTGAAATTTCACAATGATATGCCTTGATTAAGTCTTTTCTCTATCCAATTTTTCTAGGCACAAACTTGGCTATCTCTATCTGGAAATGTATATTCTTCAGTTCTGCAGAATTTTCTTGAATTATTTCCTGCCAACAATTTACTCAATACTCTCTTTATGAAACATTCTTAATGAATATTAAGCCCCCTGCACTGAGCCTCTAATTTTAATATCCTCTCTCACATTCTCTGGATCTTTAATTTTTTGTTTTACTCTTGGGAGATATCCTCAACTTTATTTTCTACCCCGCATGTTAAATATTTTTTTGGTTTCATAGTTTTAATTTACAAAAATTATTCTGTTTCTTTTTTATATATCATCCTATTATATATTATAACTTTTCTTATTTCTCTAAGGGTATCATGGGATTGGGAGAGATCTGTATTGTTTGTTTTCCCTTGTTTTTGTTTTTTTTCTGGTTGCTTCTATTTTCTCTTATACTCAGGTATTTTTTTCAATTTCTATTAATGTGTCATTGTTTTTTCAAATATTTTAAAAAGATTTATTTATTTCTCCCCCCTCATGGTTTTCACTTGCTGTCTGTTCTCTGTTTCTGTTCGTTGCATGCACTATGTGTCTGCTCATACATTTTTTTTTCAGGAGACATGGAGAACCAAACCTGGGATCTCCCAGGTGGGAGGGAGGTGCGTAATCACTTGAGCCATACACTCTCCCTGCTTGTTGTGCCGATCATTGTGTCTCCTCATTGCATCAGCTCACTGTGCCAGCCCATCACGTCAGCTTGCTGTCTTGCTTGTCTTCTTAAGGAGGCATAGGGAACTGAACCTGAGACCTCCCATGTGGGAGGCAGGTGTCCATCTGCTTGAGCCATGGCTGCCTCCCATTTTTTCATATTTAAGAGTGAGGTGTTGATATGCTGTTTGCAAGCTCTGTGTGCAAGGGTAGAGCCTATCTTTATAATATATAGGGTTATGTGTGGAAGCATTAATCTGGTTGGAGTCTTCCCAACTGATTGCATCTGAAGAACTTTTGCCTGGTCATAATTCCACAGAGGACACTTCCAACTTCTTGCCTTGAGGATATAAACTTGTCCTTTATCAGATATGTAGATATTTACTTGGTTCACCCCTTTTCGTTAAGGTGCTCTAATCCCACCCTCAGCTTGGCCTGGTGAACCCAAGTCCAGAGGCTGTCTGGTTCAATCCATTCAATCTTCTGCTGAGGTGAAAAAGTGAAAAAGAGAGAGTTTCCTGTCTGTACAAAAATGGGAAGGAGATCTGGAGTTCTCACTACTTCTTTAGAGATTTTGAATGAATCCTTTTGATTTTCAGCCATTTATATCCCTGACTTCCAAGACAGCGAGGCCTCTAATTTCTGACATATTTCTGGGTCTCTGCAGCAGGAAATGGCTGGATTTAGCACTCCCTACTTCTTAGCACAGGTATACCTCAGAGATATTGTGAGTTTGACTCTAGACTACCACAGTAAAGCAAATATCATGGTAAAGTGAGTCTAACAATTTTTTTTTGTTTCTCAGAGCATATAAAAGTTATATTTACACTATACTGTAGTCTACTAAGTGTTCTCTAGCAGTATGTCTAAAATACACTGTACGTGCCTTAATTTAAAAATACTTTACTGCTAAAAAATGCTAACTATCATCTGTGCCCCAGCGAGTCATAATCTTTTTATGGTGGAGGGTCTTGCCTTGATGTTGATGTCTGCTGACTGATCAGGGTAGTGGTTGCTAAAGGTTGGGGTGGCTATGGCAATTAAAAAAAATAAAACAACAAATTTTGCCACATCAATTTGACTCTTCCTTTCACAAAAGATTATTCTATAGCATATTAAGCTATCTGATGGTATTTTACCCATAGTAGAAGTCTTTCAAAATTGGAGTCAGTCCTCTCAAACCTTCCTGCTTCTTTATCAACTAACTTGATGTAATATTTTAAATCCTTTGTTGTCATTTCAACAATGTTCACAGCACCTTCACCAGGAGTATATTCCTTCTCAAGAAACCACTTTCTGGGCGGCGGACTTGGCCCAGTGGTTAGGGTGTCCGTCTACCACATGGGAGGTCCGCGGTTCTCCTTGACCCATGTGGAACTGGCCCATGAACAGTGCTGATGCACACAAGGAGTGCCGTGCCACGCAGGGGTTTCCCCGTGTAGGGGTGTCCCCCGCATAGGGGAGCCCCACGCACAAGGAGTGCGCCCCGTATGGAGACCCGCCCAGCGCGAAAGAAAGTGCAGACTGCCCAGGAATGGTGCTGCACACACGGAGAGCTGACACAGCAAGATGATGCAATGAAAAGAAACACAGATTCCCCTGCCGCTGACAACAACAGAAGCGGGCAAAGAAGACTAGCAGCAAATAGACACAGAGAACAGACAACCAGGATTGGGGGGGGGAGGGGAGAGATAAATAAATAAATAAATCTTTAAAAAAAACAAAAGAAACCACTTTCTTTGCTTATCTATGAGAAGCAACTCCTCAACCAGTTATCATGAGATTGCAGCAATTCAGGTATATCTTCAGGCTCCAACTGAATTCTAGTTCTCTTGCTACTGCCACCATATCTGTGATTACTTCTTCCACTGAAATCTTGAACCCCTCAAAGTCATGCATGAAGTTTGGAATCAACTTCTTCCAAACTCCCACAAATGTTGATATTTTGACCTCTTCCCATGATTCATGAATATTCTTCATGGTGTCTAGAATGGTGAATCCGTTCCAGAATGTTTTCAATTTACTTTGCCTAGATCCATGAGAGGAATCACTATCTATGGCAGCTATAGCCTTATGAAATGTATTTCTTAATAATATGAATTGAAATTTGAAATGACTCCTTGATCCATGGGCTCCAAAATGGATGTTGTGTCAGCAGCCATGAAAATAACATTGATTTCATTACATCCTCATCAGAGCTCTTGGATGGCCAGACACATTGTCAAGGAGCTGTAATATTTTGAAAGGAATCTTTTTTTCTGAACAGGTTTAACAGTGAAGCTGAAATGTTCAGGAAACCACATTGTAAACAGATGCGCTGCCATCCAGGTTTTGTTGTTCCTCTGATAGAACACAGGCAGAGTAGACTTAGCATCATTCCTAAAGTACCTAAGATTTTAAATATTGTGAGAATTACCAAAATGTGACACAGAGACAAAGTAAGCACATGCTGTTGGAAAAATGGCTCTGATAGACTTGCTCAACTAAGGGTTGCCACAACCTTTCAATTTGTAAGAAATGCAGTATCTCTGAAGTGTGGTAAGCAAAGCACAATAAACTGAGGTATGCCTGTATATGAAATATCCATAAAAGTCAAAACTGTAGCAACAAAAAGCAGATCAGTAGTTGCCTGGGGTTTGAGGTGGGAGTGGAGATAGATTGTAAACAGACATGAGGTAACTTTTGAAGGGGGTAAAAGTGTTCTTGGTGATGGTTGCATAATTACATAAATGTATTAAAACACATCTAGCCATGCTCTTAAAATGGGTGCATTTCATGACATTCATGTTATACCTCAGCATAGATGTTTAGAAAAAAGACTTGGCCAACTTTTATTGATAGAAACTAAGGGATCATGCATGAGAAGGGATCGTAAAGATGTTAGGTTAGGATGAAGGAATACAGTGGTGGATTGGGCTGAATTTGTTAATATGGGTATATTTGGCAGAGATTCTGTATAATGTGTAAAGTCTGAGTATTTGGGAGTGGCTCTAAAATTTGGATGGTTAGTTGACTGAAACCTGGATTCAAAAATCTAAACTGGTATGAAGTTGAAATGCCACAACTTTCTTGGTATACTGTAACATAGATATTAAAAGGCTTAGGAAAATTAAAATGCTGGTGTGGATTTATTATATAGGACTTGTATACCCACTCCAAGTATGTCCCCCTGGAAGGATCAGAGGACACTCCCATCACCAAGGCTTTGAGAACTGTATTTGTAAGGGGAATCTTGGCATTTTAAAAGAGTTCAGTGATGTCTAAGAACAACAGTGGAGATTGCTGATGTCTATCTAGGTTTCCTTATTCAGTGGGGATGATGGAATCCCAGAGTGGCAGGCACCAAGGTACAGTAATTGATAAAGACAAGGTAAATATGACTATCTTAATGGGCAGCTGAACCAAAGTAGGAATCAGAATGGTTGGATCCATGGAGATCTTTGGCTGTGGCTAGTTGGTCATGGGGTCCCTAGAGCTGAAATAGATGAGCAGCTTACCAAAGTCTTGAATTATATAAGCATAAAAGTTCTAAGAATAGAAATCTGACTTAAATCACATCAATAGAGAATCACAGCCCCTCAATTAATTCTCAGACTTCAGGCAATTCAAAAATCCAAGGTCCCTTGAATAAAGGGGAGCCTGAGTTCTCTTGAGGAAGACTCTGCTACAAAACCAAAATGTTTACATTACAAAACTTTCTCCTCTTCTTCCCCGAAGAGAGCTGTGGCCATTTGTCAGGTGATTGTGCTTTGGTGCAGGGAGTTATTGGACACTGACTCTACATTGAAACTAATTCCTGGACAAATACCAATGTGGTCTACTAGTAGAAACTTATAGAGGTCAGGTGATCAGAGTTTTGACTCAGTTCCATCTCATAGTGGTCTCATAACCAAACTCATCCTATAGTTATTTTCTCAGTATATAAGGCATAGTTGGTATAGATAGATTTAGCATCTGGAAGGATCTCCACATTGGCTCCCTGACTTCTGAAGGGCTACTTATGGTAGGAAAGTTCAATTAGAAGCCACTAGAACTGCCTGTATCTACCAAAATAGTAAACCAAAAGAAATACCATAATCCTGGAGGGATTGCAGAGATTAGTGCTATCATCAAGGATATGAAGTATGCAGGGGTGGTGATTCCTACCACATCCCCATTCTATTTGCCTATTTGATCTATGTTGAAGATAGATGGATCTAAGAGAATGATGGTAGATTATCACAAACTTAATCAAGGGGTGATTCCAGTTGCAGCTTCTGTTCTAGATGTGGTATCACTGCAAACCTTGGCACATGATACCGCTACTGAGTTTGTCTATGTCTTTAGTTTTATATCTGTTAGTAAAGACTACCAGAAGCAGTTTGCTTTCAGGGCCAGCAATAACCCATCATTGTCCTTCTTCAGGGTAATCAGCTCTCAAACTCTCTGTCATAATCTAGTCTGCAGAGTTCTTTTTTTTTTTTTTTTTTTAAGATTTATTTATTTATTTAATTTCCCCCCCTCCCCTGGTTGTCCGTTCTTGGTGTCTATTTGCTGCGTCTTGTTTCTTTGTCCGCTTCTGTTGTCGTCAGCGGCACGGGAAGTGTGGGCGGCGCCATTCCTGGGCAGGCTGCTCTTTCTTTTCACGCTGGGCGGCTTTCCTCATGGGCGCACTCCTTGCGTGTGGGGCTCCCCCACGCAGGGGACACCCTTGCGTGGCACGGCACTCCTTGCGCGCATCAGCACTGCACATAGGCCAGCTCCACACGGGTCAAGGAGGCCCGGGGCTTGAACCGCGGACCTCCCATATGGTAGATGGACGTCCTAACCACTGGGCCAAAGTCCGTTTCCCTGCAGAGTTCTTGATTGCCTCTATATTCCACAGGACATCACATTGGCCCAATACATTCATGATGTCATACTGCTTGGACTTGTGAGCAGGAAGTAGCAATTACTCTAGACACTTTAGAAATACTCATGCCTGCCAGAGGGTGAGAAATAAATCCCACAAAAATTTAGGGACCTGCCACCCTGGGGAAATTTCTAGGGCCCAGGAATCTGAAGCATGTTGAGATACCCCTTCCAAGGTAAAAGATAAATTGCTGCTTATGGCCTTTTCTACAATTTAAAAAGAGACCCAATGCCCAGTGGCCTTCTCTGGATTTGGGGTACATTTATCTCATCTGGATATGTTACTTTGATCCATTAACCAAGTAGCTCTAAAGGCTGAGTGGGGTACAGGACAAGAAAAGGCTTTGTAAGGAAACCATGCTGCCATGTAAGCATCTCTGTTATTTGGGTCATCTGGTCCAGCAGATATGGTACTCAAGTATCTGAGTTAGGGGTACTATATGGAGCCTTTCCCAAAGAGGTATATTGGTGCAAGCTTTTAGGATTTTGGAGGAAAGCTATGTCATCTTCTGTAGATAATTATTCTCGTTTTGAGAAATTGCTTCTGGCTTACTACAGGGTCCTAGCAGAAACTGAACCCCTGACCATGAGCTATCAAGTTACCCTGTGACCTATTCTGTCCATAATTTGCTAGATGTATTCTGACCCACCAAACTCACCAAGGTTTGTTGTGCCCAGCAGCACTCTATCATTAAGTGGAATTGACATATATGGGATCATGCTGAAGTAGGACTTGAAGGCACAAGTGACTTGTATTAACAAGTGGGCCAGGTGACCATGCACACTACTACTGTTACATTGCCTCCTCTTCTCAACTCTCATCTAGGGTGTCATGAGGCATTCCCTATGACCAATTGAGTGACAGAAGAAAAATATTTGGGACTGGGTCACAGATAGTTCTGCATGTTATGCAGCAACATGTGGATGGCTTGTATAACTACAGAAGCTCTTTGGGTTTGTCCTGAAAATGGTGAAGGGAAACATTCTCTGAGGGAAGACCTTGGAGTGGTACACCGGGTTTTCATGTTGTCTGAAAAGAAAGATGGCTGGATGTATGGATCTATATGGATTCACGGGCAATGTCTGTTTGGCTAGATTTATGGGCAGTGTCTGTTTGGCTGGATGGTTTGGGACTTGGAAGGATCATGCTTGGGAAATCAATGATAAGGTAGTAGGGTGACAGGCTATGTGAACAAATTGAATGGGCGCACACTCTGAATAGGCACAAAGTATGAAGATATTTGTGTCCCAAGTGAATATTCACAGAAGAGCAACCTCAGTGAAGGATCATAATCAGGTGGATGAGATGATCTGATCTATTCTGTGAACAACAATAAGCCTCTTTCCCCAGCTATCCAATTCTTGTCCAATGGGCTTGTGAACAAAGTGGCCACGGTGCCAGGAAGGATGTTAGGAGTGTACTCAAGAGCATGCATTTCCTCTCAACAAGTCCATTCTGGCTACATCTACTATTGAATGCCCAACTTGCCAACAGCAGAGACAAAGACTGTCTTAATTTCCTGAGAGTATCTGTCAGCCACCAGGGGTATTACATTGGGCCACTCCCATTATGGAAGGGGCAGCCCTTTTTTCCTCACTGAATGGATACTTATTCTGGAAATGAAATTCCTTCCCTGCCTGCAGTGTTATTAAAATTACAATCTATAGACTTAGAAGTGCTTTATTCACTATTATGGTATTCCATACCACATTATTACTTTAGCCAACAAACCCATTTTACAGCAAATGAAGGACAGCAATGGGCTCCTGCTCCTAGAATTCACTCATCTTACTATGTTGCCCATTATCCTGAAATAGCTGGCCTGAAAGAATTGTGGGATGGTCTTTTTTTTTTTTTATTGTGGTAAAATACATGTAAAAGTTACCTTTTAAACCATTAAAAAATATAAATTCGGTGGTGTGAAGTGTATTCACAATGTTGTACAACAATCACCACTATCTACTTTCAGAAATTTTTCATCATCCCAAAAAGAAATGGCATAATCATTAAGCAGTCACTCCCTACTCCCCCCACCTCTGTCCTCTGGCAGCCACTAATCTGCATTCTTTCTCTGTGAACTTGCCTATTCTAGACATTTCATAAAAACAGAATCATAAAATATGAATCCTGGGGATGAGCCTCCCTGGCACCAAGATTATTACCAAGCACATCTAGTAATGCAACTGGAAAAAGTCATTGACAAGAAGGAGAAATGGTAAATATAAATGAATTTTTATGGCTAAGATATTGCAAAGTGAGTCGGAAGGCCATTCCAGAGGTTATGCTTATGCACTTCTCAGCAGGATCTCATTGACTGCCACGGTAAACAGTGTCCCAAATAGTAGGCTCCTGAGGGCTCTAGAGATATCCAGAAACTATAAGCAGGGCAGACAGTTCAGGAATTCAGCACCCAGTCAGTGGGCCTTACTTTGGAATTTCTGCTCCCCAGTGTAACAGAGTTAGACTCATTTATGGGTTCTCTACACATGGCTCTTCTGCTCCTTTTATTCGAACCCATAATTAGCACTATACTGGACAAATAAATGTTCCAGAAACTTAAATCTTTGGTCGGTCCATGTGCCAGTTGAGCCCTGAATCTCAGTAGAATTGCAACACCTACTTTCCAGTTCACTGGACTCACTCATGACAACTAACAAGGAGATGATGATGGACAATGTCCATCCCAAGGAACAGAGAGTGTCTGCAACTGCAAGCAAGATAGCTCCATTCATCTGTCCCATGGGATCTAAGCAGTTAGAAGCAGAATGGGTATCACCATCCCCAAATCCTCAAGATTGGGGAATAAACAATGGACTAAAGTAGACTTACTATTATTCTATTATAGACGTATTATTATTCTAGAAATAAAAGAAATTTTTTCATTGATATGGCAGTGGCCACCAGATTGGGAGTGAACAATGAACTGAAGTAGACTTATTATTATTATTCTAGCAATGGAAAAACACTTAACATTGATATAAAGGCAGTGGCCACCAAAGGTTCTGAGGGATGGGAGAGGGAAGAATATGTATAATATGGGGGCATTTTCATGAATTGGATTTGTCCTGCATGACTTTATGGTGATGGATACAGGTCATTGTATATTTTGTCATAACTTACAAAATTGTGTGGGACAAAGTGTAAACTATAATGTAAACTGTTGTCTGTGGTTAGTAGCAATGCTTCAATATGAGTTCATCAATTGTAACAAATGTATCACACTAATGACGGATGTTATTAATGTGGGAAAGTGTGGGGAGGGGGCATATGGGAATCCCTTATTGTTTTATGTAACATTTATGTAATCTAAAGCTTCTTTAAAAATAAAATAAATTAAAAAAGAAAAAAAATATGAGGCTTTTTGTGTTTGGTTTCTTTCACTTATGTTTTCAAGGTTCATCCACACTGCAGCATTGGAATGACCTTTTAAAGACTCAATAATGGCACCATCTGGGTGACAAGACCTTATGTGGTTTGGATATTATTTTCCATGATTTGGTATATGTTCTAAATTAGTGACCAATATATAGCTATAGTCCATGAATCAAGGGCTGGAGATGGGAGTGGATCCTCTCACTTTTACCCCTAGTAAACCTCATGCAAAATTTGGGTTCCAATTCCTGTAACTTTGGGTTCTCCTGGTTCCAGAGGTCTTAGTTTCCAAAGAGTGGATACGCAAGACTTCTATTAAACTGTAAGTTGAGATTGCCATATGACCATTTAGTGCTTCTCATGCCATTTAAACAACATGCAAAAAAAGTGGTTACTACACTGGCTGAGGTGATGGATCCTGATGAATACAGCAGAATTCCAGTTGCCACAATACAATGTGAAAAGCCAAGAATATGCCTGAAGTTTAGGAGACTCTTTGAGAGTGCCTCAGTACTTGTACTGTGATTTGAGTTAATGGAAAACTACAACAACCCAATAGAAGTGAAATTCTAATAAACCAGATTATTCAAGGTCACACCACAAGGCAAGGAACCACTACCAGCTGAGGTGCTTGCTGAAAGCTAAGGGAATACGAAATTCCATTGAAGAGAAAGAAGGTGGTTATAAATTCTAGCTATATGATTGTATTATCACCTGCAGAGACAAGGACTGTAATACAAGCATTTCTTCCTCATTTTGATATGAATATATTTGCATATAGATTAACCAATTATTTTCTTTTTTCCTTCTCTCATTCCCCAAAGAAGTGTTAGTAGAAATTTTATTTCTCAGTGTTTAAGTTAGGGAATCTCAAAGGAAAACTGTGACTAACCATGAGGAAGAAAGAACATCACTCGAAGAAGACTCTTCTTTCAGGGAGGGAATGAGTTGTTTTTGTTTGCATGAAACATATTTGCATTATGAGTGAAGCACAATTTTACAGTCAACCTTTATTTGAAAATTAAATATGCTTATGAGGTATGTATGGGTATCAAGTTGACAGGAATTGGATAGAGGTAATTTTGTATCAACCTACTTAACCTGGAGCTACATTCTCCAGAATTCTCTTAATGGTTGGGTTCCAGTTAGGCATAATAGAAATTTGCACACACACACACACACACACACACAATTGAAAGATGGAAATGAAGGAGCAGCCATTAAGCTTATAAGGTTAGTATAAGGTCCCAGGTACTATTGGAACTTGTGCACATTTTCACTGATCTGCTGATTCACCTCTTTGGCAAGGGGCAGCAGCAGGGCTGCAGCTTCTCTGGCTTCTCCAGGGCTGGGCCCGTGGGTAGCTTTTTGGCAAAGAGTACTAGTTCCTTCTGCACAGCAAGGTGTCTATGGGATTAGATGCAGGGAGAGACAGACATGGGATCAGGTTTCTCATAGATTCCTGCTTGTCTGCGCTTTCTTCCATTTTGCATGCAAAGTTTCTTCCCACCTGCCTGCCCTGTTAACCTCCAGTGACTTAACAACCACTACTAGCCACAGAGGCAGCAGCCTTTCTTTGACCTCTTTGCCAGTTCCCCTTTATGGTCCCTGCTTGGAGACTTTTCTAGGTCCTATAACCTCCCTTCCTGACCTTTACTTCCCCAGCTTCTCTCAATTGGGTAAAGTCAAATATCTATAATAAGTCCTATATTCTGTATCATTCATAATAGTCTACTTCTCTGATCCAACCCAAACACAGGGCAATTTTTCTGTATTTTTAAAAAATTCCATAATTTTCCTGGCTAATATTATAAGTATATATTTTCATATGATCTTGGAATTGATTTGTCTGGTTAAAAAATGTTTGACTATTTTTGAGGTCATGTTAAATTTTTATGTTAATTTAGGGTGAATTGACATTTTTAGTAGATTTAAGTCTTCCTATCCAAGGAAGGACATAAATACCCATGTCTACTTTCATATAGCTCCTTTATATGAATCTTGCCCTTTCTTTTTAAGTTTATTCCTAAATACTTATCATTTTGTTGTTGTTGCTGTAGGCAGTGGGATTTCTTTATGATTTAAATTTAAAGTGGGAAGCAGATGTGGCTCAAGCGATTGAGCTCCCATCTACCCTACGGGAGGCCTTGGGTTCTACTCAAGGGGCCTCCTGATGAGGGCAGGCTGGCCCACATCTGATGACCCGTGCCGTGGAGAGCAGCAAGACGACACAACAGAAATGCAGAGAAGAGACAGTGAGAGGCAGGGACAGATGCAGCAGATCAGGGAGCTGAGGAGGCTCAAGCAATTGAGTGCCTCTCTCCCACACCAGAAGGTCTGGGGATCAGTTCCCAGTCCTTCCTAAAGAGAAAAGATGAGACAAAAAGACAAGCAGACGTGGAAAGAACTCACAGCGAATGGACACAAAGAGCAGACAGCGAGCAGGGGGAGGGAAATTTAAAAATTAAAAAAAAAAAAGTTTAAAGTTTGCCCCAACACAGTAGAGATCTTGAAAACCGTTGGTGTTCTGGTCCTGAAATATTGGCTGGAACCACTGTGTTGTGCTGTGGGGTTCTGCTTACTTAAGGTCATGGGCAGAGAACCCCCGGGTGAGGCCACTGTCACCATGTCTACCTGGAGGCAAAGCCTTTAACTGAGGACTTGGGAGATAAGAAAGAAGGGGAATACACTGAACTAAAAGTGATTGGACAGGATAGCAGCAAGCTTCACTTCAAGGTGAAAATGACAACATATCTCAAGAAACTCTCAAAGACAGGGAGTTCCAAGGAATCCACTCAGGTTTCTCTTTGAAGGTCAGAGAATTGCTGATAATCAATGGAGGAAGAAATTGTGATTGTAGTGTATCAGGAACAAACAGTTTAGATATTCTTTAATGTTTTTTCTCTTCCCTTAGTCCTTTTTTATTTTTAAAAACAGTTCTTTTTTCTTAAAAGATTTATTTATTTCTCTTCCTTTTGTCCCCATTGTCTGCTCTCTGTGTCCATCCACTGTGTGTTCTTGTGTCTGCTTGCCTTCTTGTCTTTTGGCACTGGGAAGCTGAGTTGCTTTTTTTGTTATTGCATCATCTTGCTGTGTCAGCTCTCCATGTGTGTGGCGCCTCTCCTGGGTGGGCTGTGCTTTTTTTGCGCTGGGCAGCTCTCCTTGTGGGGTGCACTCCTTGTGTTTGGGGCTTTCCTAGCAGGGGACACCCCTGCTTGGCATGGCACTCCATGCGTGTGGCAGCACTGCACGTGGGCCAGCGCACCACATGGGCCAGGAGGCCCTGGGTTTGAACCCTGGACCTCCTACATGGTAGGCAGATGCTCTATCAATTGAACCACATCCACTTTCCCCTAACTTCAATTTGGATACTAATAATTACTTTCTGGGGTTTTGTGAGAAGTAATGTGATAATATAGGAGACCGTGCTCAGCATAATGACAAGCATACAGAAGCTGCTCAATAAATTTACTAGGTGTTGTCAAAGCAATTAGGGTTTCAAAGACGAATTGGGCACTTCCTGCACTAAAGGGGAGCTTACCCTCTAGTTAAGACAAAATCCACAAGACGACAGTGGAGAGTATATTTCTCTTAATAGAGAACACACAAATAGAAAAATACCCACAGAGGAGGTAGAACGTTTTAAGCAACATAAAAAAGATGTCATGGAAAGATAATAAATGCCCTTAAAGACTTTCACTGATTTACTGGATCATTTGATAAACAATCTCATCTTCAGTAGAGGTTCTGCAATTCTTTCAAAGGCCTTGCCAATGGGTAGTCATCGCAAATAAGTAGAAAGATGGGTGCCCTGAGCGCAGAGCCAAATCAGCAGCAGGGGAGTGCTTGTTTGCCCTCAGGTCGCAGGGGCTGGAGAGCTTTAGAAACAATGAGTTGGTAGGGCGTGCAGACTCTCTTCTTCCTTTGCCATCGCAGTCTCATCCTTTCTTTCTCATTTTCTCCTGTGCATACCTTCACTTCTCAGTCTCGGTGTCCTCCCGGCCCCGACCTCCCATTCACTCCCGAATTCTTGGCCCCCCATCCGCCCCTCTGGCCGAGGATAGCCCGGGCCGCACCTGCAGGGGAGCGCAGAGCCCGGCCCCGCCGAGGGAAAGGCGGTGACGTAGCGGGGAGGACCCGGCTCGCTGACGTCAGTGCCGCAGCGGTCCCGAGCGGACCCCAAGAATGGCAATTCAAGGAGGGGAAAACGGCGGCGATCCCGCGGCAGAGCGACCGCTCCGCGACTGCAGCGTGCTTTGGGTTTCTGGGGTCGGGGGGCTCGAGTCACGCCTTTCTCGCGGACCGGCTCCACCCCCTGCGCGCTCCAACGCCAGAGCTCAGCCGGGTGGGGAACGTTCCCCAAACGGTGCGGGCCTCCCGCGCACGCGCCCTGGGGGGAGGAGCGGGGAGGGGCTGGGGCGTTGCGGGGTGAGGTTGGCGCGGGAGGAAGGTGAGTCGCGGGAGCGGACTGTGAAAGGACCGCCAGGGTGCGGACCAGGCGCCTCAGCCCCTCGGCGCGGGCACGGCTCTCCGCGCGCGCTGCGGCGGCGGCGCGGGGCACGGGGTCTGCGGCGCGGCGTCGTGACGTCACGGTGGCGGCGGCCGTGGTTGGCGCAGGGTCCGCGGCTGCAAAGTGTGAATTACGCCGGGCTCGCGCCGGCGGCGGAGTGAAGTCAGGCTCGGGGGAGGGGAGGGGCAAGGCTCCGGCGGCGGCGGCGGCGGCGGCGGCGGCCCGAGCTGCTGGCTGGTCCCGAGCCCCGCGCGCCCTGGCTCTCGCCACTCCCTGCAGCCGTCTTCTCTTGCACCGCTTTGCTCCGTGCTTGCTCTGCCGCCCCCTGGGCCCGTTCCTCCCGGGCCAGGAGCCCCGGGCCAGCGGGGTCCCCTCCGACTTTGCCTGAGCTGCCCCCGCCTGCACCCGCGTCCCTCTCGCCTGGGGCCGGCCGCGCGCGGCTCCCCGTAACTGTCGCGGAGGCTGCCTCGGCGCCTTCCCGCCGGCGGCCCGGGGCGGAGGGTGGGCAGGAGAGGCGTGAGCGCGACTTCTCGGCCCGGGGTCGGCGTCCGCCCGGCCCCCGCCTCGGCCCGGCGCCCCCGAGCCGCGGTCCCCTCGGAGCGCAGGGGCCGGCGGCCGCGGGCGGGCGGGCGCCGCGCGGGGCCGGGCGGGGTGTTCAATGGAAGTATGCTACCAGCTGCCGGTGCTGCCCCTCGACAGGCCGGTCCCGCAGCACGTCCTCAGCCGCCGAGGGGCCATCAGCTTCAGCTCCAGCTCCGCGCTCTTCGGCTGCCCCAATCCCCGGCAGCTGTCGCAGGTAATCGCCGTCGCCGGGGGCCCCCACCTGGGGGCGCCGCTCTTTTGTTTCCCTCTGCCCACCGGCCGCACCTCCGCGACACCCTCAGCCGTTGCCGCGCACCCCGGACCCAGCGTTGTCCATTGTTAGCGGATTCCTGGGCTGCTCCCTGTCGAGTCCAGACCCTTTTCTTTCATCTTCGCGCCTGTCCGCCCCCAGCCCTCCGGCCTCTTCAGACCCCGCTCTTGGGTGGGCTCCGGCCAGTCAGACCCTCCGCAGGCTCTTCACGGATGACTTTGTGATCCTCCCTTTCCCATTATCCCTGGTCTCGACGTCGGGCCCCTCTTAGTTGTGGCCCTGGGCACACCTGCCCTTCGCCCCCACCCCCACCCCCGGCGCCCCTTGGCCGCGTGGGCGCCTCGCCCCCAGCCCCTGCGCGCGCCGCGGTGCCCGGGTGGTCCTGCAGTTCCCTGGACAATAGGCCGAGATGCCCCGCAGCTGCCTTCTTCCCGATCCCTTCCTCTCTGTGGGATGGATGGGCCTTAAGTGCTATCAGAGAAACAAGTACAGGAGTGTTTCCCTGAAGCTTCAGTTTCTGCAAAGTTGTTAGCCAGGAATCAGTTTTGTTTTTAATTTGATAAGGAGATTTTAGGAGAGAAACTACTAATGAGCACTCACCGGAAGTCTGTGTTTTAATACCAGTTGCTTCTGAGAATTTCTGGCTTTTGCTGTGGGGACGCTATTGGCCCAAACTACTCGTCCGGCCGATTTTGATGGCCAATTTTAAGATGGGAAGGCAAAAAGAATTTTATTGTTTACATCTGAACTGAGTGTCCTTACTTTCTGCTTCCAGAATGTTATTTATGTGCTCATTTTTAAAAATATAAATGTATTTTTTCTTATTGTTTGATATTTTTATCGGAGTATGTTTTCTCCAGTTACATCATAAGCATCGTTAACGGCAGGATCTGTGTTTTAAAATTTTTTTTTTACAGGTTGTGTGGGCAGTACCGGGTAGAGGTTTTGATTATAATAGGCGCCCATTAAATATCTGTCATTTGTTTCTTTGTCCAACTTGTTTGTAGAATGACCAAGAGCCTATATTTGGGTTTCTCTCTGAATCCTTAATCCTTTTTGTTTAATATCAGACGTCTTTCTTCATAGCATGCTAATGAGGTCAGAGCTGGCTCAGAAAAATACTGTAATGTTAAATGACAACTTAAGTAGTATAACAATTTAATTTATTTTGATCCGCATTTTTAGTTTCCAAAATTGATGTTTAAGAAGTATGAATACACTGCTGGAAAATGGTAGTAATCAAAGATTTTTAGTGGTAGTAACCTTTTTCATGTCTACGTATCATTTTACTTTCTCAGATCAGCAGGTGCATGACTAATACCCATTTCTAGTTCAGTATAAATAAGAGAGGCAATCACTGATCATTTATGAAATTATAAAATACCAATAAAGCTGCTTTGCTCCCTGAGGAGAAAATGAATGAGAAGGGAGATTCCAGGGGAATTAAAACAAGGTTGGTGTCAAGGGTTTTTACCTGATGTGTTAATTAATCCTCAGCGACCAATTTTAAGCCCTACTCCTTGACTCATTTTCTAGTCTTCAATTTAAATGGGTAATGGAATTTAAAAAGTACCATTGTGGCAGATAAAGCAAATACAGAGTTACACCATAGTTTGCTAACACTTAAGACTTAAAAAAAAATTTCTCAACCCCAAAGTGAAGTAGATAGGAACTTGTGAAAATTTAGACAGAAATTTTCCGGAATTAACACCTTTTTCTAATTAATTTTGCTCAACATTAAGCTGATGGTGAACTTGCCATGATGCCCAGTGGGGCGTATTTATCTTTGTCAAGACTTTGAGTATCATTTAATAATAAGGTATATATTGGTACTGATTTCTTTAGGCCTAGATGGCAATTTGTAATGGAAAAAAAGGAAGTAGGAATTTTTGGAATCATATTCAGTGCTCTTTAAAATAAATATTTGGTTAAATCAAAAGTTTTCTTTACCTTTGACAATTTAGTTCCTAAGTCTAAAGTTACAGAAGCTATGGTTGTTTTGTAGTCTCTTTTAAAAAGGCGTAAAAGTAGTCTTTTTTTTTGAAGGCATTAAATAGAAGTTGTTTTTATTAGACTTTTTGTATTTTAGAGAATGTTCAAAGCTAGCAGACATCTCAGTTAATTTCACACTGGTATTCGAACCTAGCTTATAGTAGGTACTCAGTAAATACTTGTTGAATGAGTGAATAGATAATGAAATTGCCTCTATCCGAACATCATTTTTAAATATGAAAACAATGTAAGGACTTTCATCAAGGTATAGCCACAGCTCGTTTATCCAAAACTAACTTTGGAACTTTTAATGGCAGACTGTAACAGATCCGGGAAGTAAGCAATAAAGCTTCTGGGCAAACAAAATTGATTTGGAAACCCTCTCAAAGCCTGTATGTTTTAGGCAAAATTCTGACAAACTTGTTTTCCAAGTAGCGGCTCATATAATGGGGGAGGGGAGGCAGCTGGAGTCAGGTTCACACTGGTAGCTGCAGAGGCCAACAGCCACACACTGAAAGCCAGGGATCAGAAAGAAAAACCCTTCAAAGGAAATTACTTTAGAAAAAGCACCCTGGGAACATTGGTTTAGGGGCTTGGATGTTGCGCAACACCGTAATTATTAGTCAAAATAATGTTTGATAAGGAATGTTTTTAAAAGTTGAAAGATCTGTCTTTTAATTTCCAAGACAGTTTGTGTCCGTGCTTAAGTGGACAAGCTCAGGTTATCTAGTAAATTTGTTTATGTGGAATATTAGCTCTCCCAAGAATGCATTAACGTTAGAAAAAAAAAAGTTGAGGCCATATACCACTATTTCACATGGCTAATATATTTGATAATAAGGATAATGGAAGAAGCCTATTTTTCCCATTTTTCGATATCTGTTATTGATAGCTGAGTGTGAAGATTTATAGTCTCAGTTCTTATATGGAAAAAAAACTGTGAAAGCAGAGATTACCCATCTTGTTCGCTGTCCCCTCGGTGCTCTGCAGGTAGGTGTCCTTGAACATGGACGTCCACTTTTGTCTGTCCTGTACACTGTCGGTGCATAGTGCATTGATGAGCACATTCAAGCACTGTGCTCGAGATGATTTCAGCCAGGTTTTCTGTGGACTGGAAACAAATCTTATTTGGGTTAGAGATTTGAGGTTTAATTTTAAAAATCTATTAGAAATCTATGATAAGTGTTATTATTGAACACATTATTTGGAATCTAATAGGTAAACCATATGTTTTCGATACCGTAATATGCTAAACATGATGCCTAGTTCAGCCCCTATGCTTTTTCTTTTTTCTTTTTTTGACTATTCCACAAATATTTATTAATAACTTTCTGTGAGTGAGACACCTTGTGTTAGGTGCTGAGAAGCAAAGATGGATATTATTATTAAATGTAAAGAATTTGTACTTTAAAGAAATCACATGTAACCCTGCCAACCTAATCTACTTTTCCTTAGTATACATTACTTTCTTTATACATATTTTCAACTGTAGCCAAAGTCTATATATGCTCGTCATTAACACAGTGTTTCATTTGTATATGACAAATTATTGAAGCCCTTTATATGCTAGAACCATTCAGAGCACATAAAAGTTGATTTCTCCTTCGAGAAGCTTACAGGCTTGTGAGAAAAATGGTTTGATTGTATATGGTATAATTGCTATATTGGAGTTACCAAGGTGTAATGAGAGTGCAAGGTTGGAATACTTAAATTTCTTGGATAAATCAGAGAAAGCCTCGTGGTAGTTGAGGTTAGTGTACAATGGGACAGGTGTGATTGAAGGACATAATTTTTACTAAATAGCTAAGTATGACTAGGGGCTGCCATAGTGGACAGAGCAGATGTAGATCATCATAATTAATGATCATTTTTAGTGATCACATTGCTCTATCAGTAGCATATTCTCCAAATGTTGAACATTGGTGTTACTTCCAGGTTTTTTCTGTTGTACGTAAAGCTTCATTTAATACTTTTGGGCAGTTTGATTAAGTCCTTAGAATAGAATCACTGGGTTGGATCAAAAGGTAAGAACTTTTTTTTTTTCCTTTTGGCTTTCCCGAAAGGCTCTATCTTTTTATAATGCTAAGATAAATGATATATCTCTTCCATATCCAATCATACATTATTGAAATTATTTTATATAAACTTTTTGCTACTTTAGTAAAGGCAGTGGGGTACCTTAAGTTTGTTTTAACTTAAAATAAGCAAGGTGTACACTTCCTGAGGTGTTTTGGTGTATTTGCATTTCCCCTTTTGTGAAATGTCTTTTGGCTCTCCTGTGCTTATTTATTAGGGTTCTTATATATTGAGTATCAGGTTGTAAATTTGCATTATTCCAAATAGTTGCCTTTTCACAAATCTATCCAGAAACTGGTATAGGGGACACTGTAGGCAATCACTGGGATCCCTCAAGGGAAGTGTTTCTATTCCAGAGACGCTCCTCCCTGCCTATTCCCAAAATGCTTGTTTTAGTGGGACCTTGATTTCATTTCTCTGTTTTCAGAAATGCTTCATACTTTGATTTAAATTTAATGATACCATGTTTTGGCTTTTATTTCTAAACTAATATATATTTATATTTCAAATATATGCTCAAACTCAATATAAACTTATAGTATATTTGGAGTGAAGTTCTGATTGAATTGTTGGGTTTCAGATGCTAGTTTACAGGCTGTTTTCAGAAACATGTTTAGATTAGTCTCTGATTTGAGAGGTTTTACTGCTCAAATTTTGCTGCATGCTTAGAGTACTATTTCTTATATATACTGTCTACTCAGGACTTCTTTTTAAAACACGACTGTCCTGTGAAGTAAAATATGAAGCCCCTGAGAGGAGTAAAGACTATCAGGGAGCTCACTTAGGATAAAAAGAAGGAGCAGAGCCATCTGTTCTTTTAGAGGCAATTTGATGAGATAACTTCTGGGTAAGTTTTAATTCCCTCAGCAGCTTTAGACAGTTGGGTTCTCTTCTGGGGTTAGATATATGGACAAGTTTGGGAAGAGTTGAAAAGAGGAAAGTGGATAAAGCTTAGTTTAATTCACATTTTTCTCTACAATCATTAATAATCACTTTTTGATCTAAAGAAACCTAATAAATTTAGATGGGAAAGAAGTCTCATTGTAGGCAGATCTTCTTAAGCAGTTTAATTTTTTTCTTATTGCATTAAAGACTGTGGTACATATAACATATAATGGTATATGTGTACATATAACCATTAAAAAATGTGTATCACATTTTTAACATGGTTATATGTGAGTTTATATAAAATATATTTCTAATGTTGTTAGAAGTTTCTTGACTAAAGTTTTTTTTTTTCAGATTGGGTATTTTTTAATTCCCTATGGTCCCTGCCAGAAAACCTCAACCGTTAATTTTTTTCTTTTCTTTTTAATTAGAGAAATTGTGGGTTTATACAAAAATCATGCTTAAATTCCCATATGCCACCCAATTATTAACACCTTGCATTAGTGTGGTTTATTTATTCCAATTCATGAAAGAACATTTTTATAATTGTACTATTTACTATGTAGTTGATCATTTATAATAGGGTTCACTGTGTTGCACAATTCTGTTTTTTTTTAAAATTTTTATTCTAGTAACATATCTAATTCAGTGCTATTAATTACATTCACAGTGTTTTGCTACCATTACCACTATCCTTTACCAAAACTTTACAATTAACCCAAATAGAAACTGTACAATTTAAGCATTAATTTCCCATTCCCTACCCCCACCCTGGCCTTTGGTAACCTATTTCTAAATTCTTACTTTATGAGCTTATGTTAATTAAGTCATATCTGTGTGATCATCTGCTATTTGTCCTTTTGTGTCTGGCATATTTGACTCAGCATGATGTCTTCAAGGTTCATCCATGTCACATGAATCAGAATTTCTTTTCTTTTTATGGCTGAGTAATATTTCATTGTATGCATATATCATATTTTATTTATCCATTCATCTATTGGGTTTCTTCCATCTTTTGGCAATTGTGACTAATGCCATCATGACCTGTGGTGTGCACATCTGTTCAAATCCCTGCTTGCAAATCTTTTGGGCATATACCTAGAAGTAGATTGCTGGGTTTTATGGTAGGTAATTCTATACCTAACTTTCAGAGGAGCCACCAAGCTGTCTTCCATAGCGGATGCACCATTTTACATTCCCACCAACAGTGAATGTTTCTGTTTCTCCACATCCTCTACAGCCCTTCTAATTTTCTTCAACATTTCATTTTGAATCTTCTAATTTGAAAACAATTTAAAACTTTTTTATTCTGGTTATGAATTGCTCAAATTTTATGGTTAATTTGAGTTAAGGGAAAATTAAGGATTTTATTCTCTTCCATATTTAAATGACTTCTTCTTACCTAGAAGTAATATTGGCTTTGCTGATTTTTATAGTGTTACCAAATATGCCTTTCAAAATGTTATTCACAAGTAAGTCTTAGTTTTTGCATATTTGCGTTCAGGTGTAAGTATCATTCTGATCAGTTTAAGAGGAAGGGGGAAAAATTAGGTTTGCAGATGAACTTTCTAAAAGGCTTGAAGTGCTTTATTTTGGTTGCTGGCAGTTTCCCTTCCTGAGGTACCTGTGCCTTGATTTTATGGTTGACATCAGAAGCATCTCCTGCTTATAATTTTGAGTGGGAATTTTGGATTGCTGCTCCATGCTGCCACCTGCTGGTAGGGCTGACTCTTTGCTTTTTTGAAAATGAGGACTGGAGGGTTTAGGAGAGAACAAAGGCGGGCAGGGCAGAATTTGGGAAAGTAACTTGTTATAATTATTTCTATTTTTTAATTATCTCCTGCATGCCAGATACTATAATTCATGTTTTTAATCTTTACAAAAACTCTATGAGATAAGTGGTATTACTGCCTTTTTGCTTAGGAGTACCCTGAATTTAGAGACATTAAATCACCTGCCTGAGACATCACACCAACCTAGTGAGTTCAAGTGGGTTCAAGCCTAAACTAAGCCTGTCCCATTCCAACATCCTCACTTTTAATCTGACTTGCCTCATCAGTGAAGGTAAGTGGACTGGAGTTAAGATATTTAGGTTTATGGGCTATAGATTTTGTTGGTTCTTAGGTAAAATGTGGGTAAGGGAAAGTATTTGATTATTTGAGGTGACAGCCTTCACTTTGGTCTTTTCAAATCACAGCTGGAGTATTTTGTTCTAGAAGCCACATTCTAGGAGAATATAACAAAACTAAACCACCCTTTGAAGTCAGTGACCAGGATGGTAAGCGGATTTGGAAACCACATTGTTTGATAAATGACTGAAGAAATTGGATATTTAGTCTAGAGAAAAGAAGGCTCAGGATTTAGACCAGGATGTGTGGGGATGGGGACAAGAGAGAGGTTGGCGAGAGACGATAGATGGTTGCTGTCTTCCAGTATTCGAAGGAGTACCTTCCATGTGAGTGAGAGGAAGGAGAAGAGAATTGGTAGAGATTTTGATTGGCTGTGTGTCTTGAATGCTGTACCTCTGTCCTGCTTTGTCAGGCACTAGGAATTAAATGGTTTTTCTCCTATTTGTAGGAGAAGGTGGAAAGGTAAAGTTGTTACTTGTCCAACGTAACACAACTGGGTAATGCACATGGATTAAATTCTGGGTCATTTACTACTTAGGAAAAGGATGTTACCTTACAGGGTAGAAAAAGGACCAGTAGGTAGGAACAATACAGAAATAGGAAGGGAGATCTCATGTTTAACCGCACTAGTAATTAAAGAAATGCTTCTAAAGACTATGATACTGGCTTTTGCCTGCTAAATTGGCCGAATTTTTTTTTAATGGCTAGAGGTTCTCATTTATAAAAGCCTAGTAGGATTATAAATTGTTACAAGTTTTCTGAAAAGTAATTTGGCAATTGAATCAAGAAATCAATGGTTTTTTGCTCAATAATTTATTTGGAAGTCTATCCTGAGGAAATAATTAGAAATGTGAATAAATACTAATATTGAAGGGTGTTCATCTGTCCTGTATTATTGTGAAAAATTCAAAACAATTTACAAAAAATAAATTATAGTGTTTCTTATTACTGAATACATTGTTTCTTTTTTCTGTATTCTGTAACCACTAAAATGCTTTGAGGAATTTGAAATATATATAGTAACATAATTCATAATATTTCTTATTTCTATATTATATAACCACTAACCTGGCTTGAAAAATTTGAAGAATATTCATGGGATAATGCTTACAAAATAATTGTGTGAAAAAAAGCCCAGAGTATCTACAGATTATCCTCATGTCGTTTAAAAGTAAATCATAATGTATATACATATTTACATACCTTCCATGCCTGAAAAGGAAAAAAAAAAAAAAGGAGTAGCCGTATTCTAAAACGCCAATAGTAGCTACCTCTGGATGGTGGAATGCCAGTAATTAAAATTTTTTTATTTGTAATTTTCTGTAATTTTACCAATATTCTATTATCACAACCTCCTTTTTAACAAAAATAGTTTAGGAAGAAAAAGTCAACTGTGTTTGGGCCTAGATGTCTAACAGAGCTGTCCAGCTTAGAAAGTGGGCTGCCTGATGAGATAATAACCCCAGACTCACGGGTTGGAGACAGTGGTTTAAAAGATACTTGGATAAGGGTATTGTCAAAGGAATTGCCTCTTCTGGTTCCTTCCAACTTTGTGATTTTGTAATTCTTTGGCTAACTCATTTGTATGCATGACAGCTATATTTGTATAACTCTGATAATTAAAAAGTAGTTTTCACTTTCCATGGGAGATGTTGGGAAGTAAAATCTAGTTATTGTTTTGAAGAAGAGCTGTTTGATGGCAGCTGGTGAAGAGATCTTGAAGGAATGGAGATAGAAATTAGAAGGTAGGTCTTAAATACTGATTCAATTTGGGAGATAAAAAATATTCTACTTTTTTAGTGTAGGAGGATAGGTAGCTTATAAAGCTAGTAACAAAAATGAAAATATGAAGAAGAGACAGGTTTTTATCTTTTCTTTGTCCTGGAGGTGGGGGAAATATAGAAAATAAGTTGACTTTCAATATGGTATGTTCAAGAGCCCAGAGACCATCGAGGTGGGATGGCCGTATCTCATGAGGAAGGTTAGGACTCATGACAGATTCTGACCTTTTCTATAGGCTTTTCAATAGACTTTTGCAAATATATCTCAAAAATTTGAAAAACAAGCAAAAACAATGTATCTTCTCACATCTAGAACTTTTCTTCTGAGTTTCAATATTTGTAAGTGATGTAACTTCTGGTGTATCATTTAAATCACACTTTAAAAAAAATGCATCCTGGGGAATCTTAATGAGGTGATGTCCCCCATCATCCATTTTTTAAAAATATATGAATAAACTCTTTCTGTCAGAAAACTGAAAGAAGTCTGTTCCTTCTTGAATGCTTATTTCCATTTAATGTCTCTACATGTTAATATTCTAATGTATTCATTTATGCTTGAAAGCATTTTATCAGTTACCTTATACTTTTCTGCAAAAAAAGTAAATTCATTCACAGATTTAGTAAATGGAAATAAAAAGTGCTTTATTTTATCAATGTCACTTATTTTTCTGTGTTCTATGCATAAAGCAACAAAGTGATCCATAATCAAAATTGTTTTTAATGCTTTGTCAGGTAACAACCAGATTTGATTCTCCTTACATTTTCTTGGAAGCAAGAATTAGCAGCCCCTTGACTTGCAAAAGGTTTTGGTACCCAGTGTTTGGAGTAATTAACTTCCTCAACAGTAATACTTTGAACTGTCCTTTTGGCTCCCCAGGTTTTAGACTCCAAGACAGTGCTCCACTCTAAGTTTTCGGAAGTGTGAGAGTTAGGGTTTTCTTGTATGGAGAAGCACGAGGGTGATTGCGAATGGGGAGATGGGCTAAAAGGAAACTGACATGTCTTATCTGCAGAACAGTTTTAGAAAACTGTACGTGTGGAATTTAAGGACCTAGAAATCAATGGCCTTAATTCTCTATGCTCATGTACCTGAGGAATAGGTGTAACTCAGTTTGTAGACCTTTGGTTTGCTATAGTCTACCTTGTAATTATCTTATTGCTTTGTGTTACCGTTATAGGTGCAAGAAATAAGACCTTATACGTCTATCAATTTTTTTCCTTTATTGTTCCTGGTCCTAGGTCTCCATATTTCATAATTGTAGACCTTCTTTGGGCATGGAATCAGAGTATTAGTGCTTGAAAGAGACCTTAAATTAATTCATCCGCAACATTTTAAACATTTGGCAGCTGAGGCTCAAAAAGAGTAGTTTTCCCAGATCACACATTTAGAAAGTAAAATTAGGATTTTAAACTTAGTTGTTCCAATCTTTAATCTGTTGTTTTTTCTCATGATACTCCCTGCTTCTTTACAAAGGGGTTGATCTGTAGGATTTCTTTAAATAGCTTTCTTTCATGAACTAGCTTTGTTCCTTTGAGTGGCAGGTCTTTAATACATTTAAGCATCTGTTTATAGACCAGTTATTATTTGCAAAGGTTAGAGAGCAAACATTTATTTCTGAAAAGATGAGTTACTTCTAATTAAACTATAATCATAGAGAAGGCAAAACCAGTGTTGAAGGTGTAATGGGCCAATTGGGAAAATAAGACCTGTCAAAATGTGATTATATGCTAATTTATAGGAATGGCCTTTTATAAAGAAAGACCTTTCTCATTTGCACTTTAAAAATAACTTAAGGAACGCCTTTGTGGCCCAAGCAGTTACAGTCCTGTTTACCATGTGGAGGACAGAGTTCAATCCCCCGGGACCTCCTGAAAAAAAAAAAAAAGAAAAAAAAAAGGTGTCCCAGACCTGCACTATGAGTGAAGTGATGCACCAAAAGACAATGACACAATCAGATAGAAAAAAGGTTAACTTAAGAATGAAGCCTTTTTCACCTTGGGAATTAAAGAGTTAATTCCTAATATAGAAAGAACCACTCAATTTACCATGTATGGAATGATGGGTGGTGGGCTTTTGGGTAAATTTTTTACTTTCATTTTACTTTTTGTTTGAATTTTTCATAGTGAACATGTATTTTAAGAAAAGCAATAACTATCCCAAATAACGATATGAAAAGATTTTTTAAAAAGGGAAATATAAATCAAATCTGTAAAAAAAGACTACTCAATGGAAAACAAGCAAAAGGCTCAAGCAGTTCTAAGAAGGCTATCAACTATAGGAAAACGTGTTCACCTTCACTAGTAATAAAGGAAATGCAAAGAAAAGGTTTTTTTTTTTTTTGGTGGGGGAAAGGGGTGCTTTTGTATAGGCAGACACTGACAAGACCCAAAGTTGGCAGGGTTTGGGAAAATGAATATTCTGTGTGGAGGTAGGAGTATCATCTGATTTAACCTTTTGGGAGGATGGTAGGTCTGCCGTATACAAATCAAAATTTTAAATGCGATTAATACCTTTTCTGCAACCCAGGAATTCATCCACAGGGACAACTGTAAATATTTGCTAAGATATATGCACATAGATTTTTTTTGGTAACAATTTGCAAAATATATAGGGACGGACATTTAGGTTATTTCCCTGTTCATGAGTGGGTATTGGGTAAATTGTGGTATTTAAATTCAGGAGAAAACTCTGTATCCAGTAAAGTAATGCGATAAATCCATGTTTGTCCTAGGAAAGTATGTGTCTCCATTTCCTAAGGCTGCAGTAACAAAGTACCACAAACTGGATGGCTTCAAACGAAGAAATAGATTGTCTCTCAGTTGTGCAGGCTGGAAGTCTGAAGTCAAGGTGTTGGGAGGGCCACGCTCCCTCTGCTGCCTGGCGGGAAGCATCTGTTCCCCGCCTCTCCCAGCCTTTGGGGATGGCTGGCCATCCTGGGCTTGCAGCATTTCCATTTCTGCCTCCATCATCACATGGTGCCCTCCTGGGTCTTCTTATAAGGACATCAGTCAGATCAGGGCCCACCCTAATCCAGTTTGGTCCTCATACTGGTTTTTTTTTTTTTTTAAGCAATGAAAAGGTATCATTTTTGTAATCAGAGAAATCAGTAAAGCTGTTTAAAGAAACAACTGGTATCTAATAGGTAGAATTATCACTTAAGTAGAATTTTTAAATTATAAAGGGATTGAGGTCTAGTTAGCTAATTTTAGAAGTACAGGTAGGTGGGTCAGAAATGTTTTTTTCTCTGCTTTATTCCTATGTGCCTGGCATAATAATAGGTATTCAGAGTAGTTGATTAAATGGAATTTTACTTTATAGAGGGCAAACCACATTTTTAATGGAAAAGTGAAAATAATTGAAGTTTTTGTCCTGGTGGATAGTCTATAAAAAAATGTTTTTCCTATTTCAGAGCTGAGAAGATGAATAGCTTTCTGCTATAATTTCATTTACTCAATATCTGAGTCTTTTTGCATATCCCATCCCATATTTATAAAATGTAAAAAGTCCTCAAAATTTATTACCCAGACCTTAGAACATTATCGTTAGAAACCATACAAATCTGTCCCCTCAGTATGTGGATTAGTAAACCAAAACTAGAGGGATCAAAAGGGCAAACAAAGGCAAAGCAGAAATCCCTTCCATTGACTCGAGTTTGCCTCGTCAGCCTTCGCTCAGATATTTTTGGAATGAGAAGAGTACGGCAATCAATTCGTTGTGGTGGTTTAAACTATACAAGCTTTGCTTGTTTTAAATTTATCGTTCATTTACTGAAAACTTTTTATGTGCCAGCCCACACTCCGCTAGGTGTTACAAAGATAAGACATTATTCCTGCCTTCATTTTTGGAGCTTGATCCAATTGGAAAAACAGCCATGTAAATACATATTTGAATACACTTCGATACATGTGCTCATTAGGATAGTGCATAAAGTTGAGTGGTGGCACAGTGGAGCTGGGAGAAGCAGAGATTTTACAGAGATACTTGTGCACAGATTTGGAAGAGCTGAAATCAACTTCCCTGGGAATTCTACTTTATTCTGCCTCCTGTAGTACTATCAAGTCTAGTCTAAACCATGGCCATCTCTTGTTTGGCCGGCTGCAGTAGCCTCCTGTCACTAGAATTCTGTCTCCACAGATGGTCAAAGTTGTTTTTTAAATGCAGTCAGAGCATGTTACTGTGCTAAAAATGGCAGTGTCCTCTCATCAGTTAAAATAAAATCCAAACTCCTTATCAAGATATGGCCCTGTATAATATGATCCCTGCTGTTGTTTCAATCTCCTATCCTGTCAGAGCAGTCCTGCTATCTGTGAACACACCACGTTTGTTTGTTTGCGTTTTTGATTTTGCATTTGCTCTTTCCTCAGACTCAAGATCTCCCTCTGGCGCCTTGCTGTTCTAGTCTCAGCCTCATCTTTGCAGAGGGACCTTCCTCAACCACCCTATTTACTATAACATAGCACCCCTCCCTGTTCTCTCCTGTTACCTTGTTTGGTTTTATTTACGTCCCACACCACTAACTTGATGTATCTGTCTGTCTGCTGGGCTTCCTCCCTCACCTCTGCCACCATAGGTGATGTGAATCTTGTTTGCCTTATTCACTGCTGTGTCCCTAGTGTGCAGTATGTAGTAACTGCTTAATACAGAACAATGAAGAAAACTTTTCATTTTAGTCTCATGCTAATCATGTCACGTGATATATCACCATAAGTCTTTGGGATGAATCCCAAATCATTTCATTCTATAGCCCTCCCCCCTCCCAAAAAAAAGAATTCCACCTTCATACTTTCCGAACTGCCCTCTGTGGTATTGACACTGTCTTCCTCTCTAAATTTATGGAAGTGTTATTTAAGAATGCACTGAGGTTTAGAAACGTGAGTTGCTCCAAGTAACACCAGCTGTAAGTGGTGTTTCTAGGGTTTGAATTTAGATCTCTCTGACTAGATCGCCGTGCTGCCATGCTGTTGTGGGGGCTGATGTTTTTGGTGAGTGGGAGGTAGAAATCCAGAATTAGAATAGGAGCCATGTCCATGTGGAATAGAAATAGCTAACAAATATTTGTTTCTATATGAAGAACTGGGTGATATTTGTTAAAAGGAACCTTAAAAAGTAGCTTGTATTTTTTTCTGATTAAAAATACTTGTGTGTTATAAAATACATGGAATATGCAAAAAGTATAAGAAGAAAGTAAACATCACCCATAATTCCAACACCCAGAGATAAACACTGTTAACATTCTAGAACATTTTCATCCAATATTTTTTCTGTGCATAAAAAAATATCATTATGATGACCATTTTCATACATAAATCTTTCTCTAAAATTTTTCAAGGTCAGTTCCTAGTGGAGTTAGTAGATCAAAGCATGTTGTCAAATATCCAGAAAGGAATAGCAATTTATTTTTCCATGAGCAGCATGTGAGTACTTTTTCATGCCTTACTGGTATCTTAGTTTCCATTTCTTGGATTTTTATTGATAAGCTTATAATATATGTTTATTAGTAATTATATACTGTCATCTTTGTATTGTCTGTGGCTGTTGTCTTTTTTTCTATTGGCAAATTAGTATTTTTTAAACAATTTTTGAATTATTTTATATTGACAATGAACATTTTGTCATATTTGTGGAAAATTCCAAATTTTCTATCTGATTTTTCATAATATGTTTGATCTATACTACTAGTAAGGTTTAAGTACTAGCATGTAATCATGGGAGTTAGATGATTATTAATAATATTCCTCAGCATGTAAACTTTCCCTCTTCAGTATACTAATTTGATAAAGATCTTTTTCATTTCAATATGTTGTATTATTGACTAGTTGTCAGTAGTGAATTTTTGACTAGCTGTTTCTTTATACTTTTTAATATACAGTAAAATGAAGGAGAAAGGATTAAGTGTTTTTCTAGAACTGAGAATGTGGAATTGGAAAGAATAAGTTTTAATTTTATGCTTGGCAAAGTATATTGAGAATGGAAGACCTGAGAACTTTAGAATGTACGAGGGAAATACTCTCACTGTTAAATCGATTAGCACACAGACTCCTTTGCCCCAAGCAAATATTTAAAATTTTGTGATAATACCTCGAATTTTCCATTTGTTAAGAATAATGGAAATTAGGAAACATTTTAGACAGCATTTCTAAAATCATTAAATTTTTTTAATGTGAATTTATATTTTACAAATTTTTTAAAAGGCTTTTTAGTAGCTTATAGTGTTAACGTGGAAGAGGACAATTTGACAATAAAAGTAAACTATAAATAACGACATGCATAGAATCAATACTGATTAGTTTCATTTCTTTCTTTGCCTTACAATGAAAATACTTCAAATTTATTTTCAGAAAAAAACTTTTTGGGAGTTTTTTATTGTTGGTGTTAGCTTATCCATTTAAGATGTAGTTTTAGGGAAGCGAATTTGGCCCAATGGATAGTGTGTCCGCCTACCACATGGGAGGTCCAAGGTTCAAACCCAGGGCCTCCTGACCCGTGTGATGAGCTGGCCCATGTGCCATGCTGATGCGCGCAAGGAGCACGCTGCCACGCAGGGGTGTCCCCCGCGTAGAGGAGCCCCACGCACAAGGAGTGCGCCCCGTAAGGAGAGCTGCCCAGCGCGAAAAAAGTGCAGTCTGCCCAGGAGTGGCGCCACACACACGGAGAGCTGATGCAGCAAAATGACGCAACAAAAAAGAGACAGATTCTGGTGCCGCTCACAAGAATGCAAGCAGACACAGAAGAACACACAGAAAGGACACAGAGAACAGACAGCTGTGGGGGAGGGGAATGGGGAAGGGGAGAGAAATTTTAAAAAATTAAAAAAAGATGTAGTTTTAGTAACTTTGTAGATGTTTGTCATTCTCTTTTCCCTATGCCTGGTGCTTTTTAATTTTAATTTTAATTTTTATTGTTGTGCACTTTAGAGCAGGATTCAAGTGTGCTATGCAAGAGATATGAAAGTAAAATTTTAAAACTTTTATATTTTTTACCTTATTTTTTTAATAGATCCTAATTTTATATGTGTTACATAGAGTATGTAATATTCTGTGTATATAATTTATAAATACATAGCAAAAGTTTGGAGATGACTCCTTCTTTGTTGAATCCTATGTGCACTCATGCCCCACCCCCTCAAGGAAAGCATGTGCAGAAATGTATATAACATTCCAAAGGTTTCTTGAAGTCCATTTTTGAACACCAGGAATACCCAAATTCCCATTTATCTGTAACCTCCCTTGCTTCCTGAGTCCCCTTACCCTTAGCTTTCTGTCTACTGGTTTATTTGCCTTTATTAACCAACTCTCATTTCAGTCCTTAGAGTTACGTACAACACAGGATTAACTCTTAAAACAGCTGACCTTGTATTCTGATCTGTCCTAACTTCAATATGTTTTATTAGACTATGTATATAAGCACCTTAGGAGTGGGTGCTGTTCAGCTCCGTTCAGCCCATGCTAAGCACAGAGTGATATTCAGAAATGTAAAAAGTGTTTCAGTCCTACTCTCTGACTCATTCCTACTAGGAGTCCAGCTTTCTGCTCTATCCACTTTCCCTCTAAGTTCCCCCTTCCCACAATGCCCCTGCATAGCCTCTCAGGGCATCCAGTTATTTCTGTTTTAAACTATCTTAAGCCATCTTAAGATGACCACTATTGTGTCTTAGAACGATGACTAAAATGGTTTCTGGAAAGCCTTTTGAAAGGATATTAGTATTCTAGTTCCTTCATATAAAGCTGATGGATGATGCAGTTAGAATGAGGGACAGGTTTCCATCACTCAAGGACTTTAGAAAATACCTCTGGATTTCTCCTGGGGTCTTGGTTGTCGTAATAGGTTGGCTCCCTGTCACTGAGTAACCTGTTGACTGAGGGCAGCCATTAGTCTTCCCTACCCTGTGGGACATAACCCCAGGTCATCATACCATTGTTTTCAGCCTGAAAGTATGGAACTAAAAAATACTAAACCAAAAGAAAATGATTATAAAATTTTGTCTTGCTAGAAACTGGTGCAAGTGGCATAGGTAATTATAAATTTTCCTGTAACCACATTTTTTAAAAAAAGATTTATTTATTTATTTCTCTCCCCTCTCCCCCCTCCCCCAGTTGTCGGCTCTCTGTGTCCATTCGCTGTGTGTTCTTCTGTGACTCCTTCTATCCTTATCAGCAGCACCGGGAATCTGTTTCTTTTTGTTGGGTCATCTTGCTGCATCAGCTCTCCGTGTGTGCGGCGCCATTCTTGGGCAGGCTGCACTTTCTTTGGCGCTGGGCAGCTCTCCTTACGGGGCGCACTCCTTGTGTGCGGGGCTCCCCTACGCGGGGGACACCCCTGCATGGCACGGCTCTCCTTGAGTGTGTCAGCACTGCGCGTGGGCCAGCTCCACACGGGTCAAGGAGGCCCAGGGTTTGAACTGCGGACCTCCCATGTGATAGGCGGACGCCCTATGCATTGGGCCAAGTCCACTTCCCTGTAGCTACAATTTAAAAAATAAAATGAAACAGGTGAAATTAATAGGTGAAATTTTAATTTGAATATATTTAACACAATATATGCAAAATATTATTAATGTGTAATTGGTATTAAAAAAAATCAGTGATACGTTTTATGTTGATAAATCCAGTGTGTATTTTACACTCGTAGCACTTTAATACTGACTAGAAACATTTCAAATCTTTTATGGCCCTAAATGGCTAGTGATTCTCTCTTTAGACAGTGTACCTCTAGAAATAATGATATTTTTATGGTACAGCTTGTTATAGAGAATTGGGACCACCTTTGTATTTTCTACAAATTTGTAGTGGCATTATAGTGTTCCACATATCTCCCTCTCTTCACATCTTAAATTTAATCAGTAAGAGAATTGGAAATATCAATACATTCTATAAGTTGGCTGTATTTTTAGAGGTTATATAGTTTCAAATATAAGAGGACAACGGAGTTTTTAGCCACTATTTTGATTTCTTTGGGCTGGACTGATTTTGTTTCTTGCCTTTATGAGAGGAGGGAACTTTAAATTTCTATTTTATGAGAAGATGGGCTTTTCACAGTGGGACTATTTTCATCCTTCTTCAGATAGACTTTAGGTTAAGGGAGGCTGCTGGGTTAAAAAAGGCATATAGTTTTTTGTTGGGTCAGGTTTTAGTATATTCTCTTAAGAGCATTAAGACTTTGTTTTTTTTCTAATGCAGATGATAAAGCAAAAAGTTTTTTAGAAAAAGTCGAAAAGGTTTATTTAGTTATATGGAGCCAGACTTCCTTGGTTAAGTCTGCTAACTAGTGCCCATGAGAAGCAGGAGTGGAAAATTCTTCATGTATAAAAGAAAGAACACAAGTGGCTGGATTGTAGACTATGCACCCTGGATTTGGAACGTTGACCAGAAGATCCACATTTTATACCATTATAAAAGTGGATAGTTAAAAATTCCTTAAATCTGTTTTTTTTTTAAACAAATCAATTTTATTGAGACATATTAATAAACCATACAATTCATTCAAGTGTACAATCAGTGGTATTTAGTATTATTACATAGTTGTGTAGTCATCACTTCAGTCATCCTTAAATCTGTTTTGAAATTGTTTTTCACTCTTCAAAATTATCAGGTAATTTAAGCACTATTATTGAAAGTTTTGAAAATGAAAAATTATTTTGTAATTTCACCACCATAACATAATTTTTATGTGTTTGCCATGTCTGTATATTATTTGTGATCAGTGGATACATATAATTTTGTAGCTTTTTGAAATGTACATACTTTTTAAAAAATGAATTTGTAATGTTTAGTCTTTATAAGTATGGAGCAAATTGCTACATAGTGTCTCATGGTTCATGCACAGCAGAAACTTTCAGCAAATGACCACTTTATTACTTACCCAGCACAAAGGGTCCAAAAGAGTAGGGGAAGAGATCCTATTGAGGCTGGTCACCTGGGGAGGCCAAATGCTTGGGTCAGTGTCTGTGGATGGTACCTGTGCTATATACCCTAATTTGTGTCGGAGGGGAGAGACCAACAAAGAAACAAACAAACAAAACAGCAATAACAACACCTTTCGGGGGGAAAAAAATCAGAATCCAGAGTTGGTGCAATATATTATCGAAAATCTTCTCTAGTTCAACAACAACAAAAATTGAGCCATGCGAAGAAACAGGAAATTGTGTCCCCCTATACAAGCATAACTTGTTTTATTGCTCTTTGCTTTATTGTGCTTTGCAGATACCATGTTTCATACAAATTGAAGGTTTGAAAGAAGTGCTGCTGTTGGTAAAATGCCATCAGACAGCAGCACATGCTACAGAGAAATCTTTTGTGAAAGAAGAATCAATTGAATGGCAAACTTTGTTGTTTTAAGAAATTACCACAGCTACCCCAACCTTCAGCAACGACCACTTTGATAGTTTAAAATTTTGTGAATACCAGAAAAGATCATGTTCTCAGAAACAATACATTCCTGTGGATGTGAGACCCTTTGATTGCCTTAGATTCAGTTCAGAGACCTTTTGATTAGGTCACATGATTAGATCACTTTAGGGCCTTTGATTGGACTACATCAGTGAGACATGACCCAGGTTAGGACTCTGCCCTCTTTTTGGAGTCTTATATAAACCGAGAACTGAAAGCAGAAACACACAGAGAAAGACAGCTGCCATTTTGGTCTTGCCATGTGAGAGAGAGGACAGACAGACCCTGAGAGGCTGAGAGTGAGGCTGAGAGAGAGGTCAGAGACTAGAATCAGCATAGGAGGCCCAAAGTGAGTAGAAGTCAGAGACCCAGATGGAGCACTGCCATTTTGCCTTGTCAACATGGCAGGAATCCAGCTGCTAGCAGCCAACCTTGGTGAGACAGCATCTTTGATGATGCCTTGATTTGGACGTTTTCACAACCTCTGAAAGCTTTTACCCTAATAAATCCCCTTTATAAAAGCCAACACCTTTCTGGAATTTTTGCATAGCCAGCTATAGCAAACTAAAACAACCACCTTGATCAATCAGGAGCCATCAACATGAGGCAAGACTCTCTACTAGCAAAAAGATTAGAACTTGCTGAAGACCACATGATGGTTAGCATGTTTAGCAATAAAGTATTTTTTGCTAAACATGCACATTCTTTTTTCAGATATAATGCCATTTCACAGTTAATAGACTACAGTATAGTGCAAACATAGCTTTTATATACACAGGAAAACCAAAAAAATTGTGTGATTTATTTTATTTTAGTATTTACTTTATTGTGGTAGTTTGGAATTGAACCCATGTTATCTTTGAGGTATGCCTGTATAGGAAAAAAAATGGTGTAGATAGAACTCATCTCTGAATATGCCCAAATGTTGGATTTAGTGAAGATTTGGAATCAGCTGTAACAAATATGTCAGAAGAGCTAAAACATGTTTTAAGGAATTAAAGGAAAGTATGACAACAATAAATCAACAAATGGATATTCTCAATAAAAATATAAAAATTATTTAAAAAGATAAAAAGTTACCACCCCTTGTTATGATGTAATGAGAAAGGCACTTCACCTCTATTTTGTTTTTTTCCTGAAATCTATAGTCTGAGTCTACTTATGAGAAAGCAACAGACAAAGCCAAATTCAGGGTTATTCTATATAAGCACCTGACCAGTCAGACTGAGAAACTGTCATAGATCAGAGGAAACCCAGGAGACATGATGCCTGCAAGCAATGTGGTATCCTGTATTAGATCGTGGCATAGAAAAAGAACATTAGTGGAAAAAACTGGTAGAATCTGAATCTATTAAAAGTCTACTTTTTTGTTAATAGTTTCGTATCAATGTTAACTTCTTTCTTTTGACAAATATTCCATGATTATGTAATATATTAATATTAGAGGGAGTTGGATGACACATACACAAACCCTCAGTGTACTGTATTTGTAACTCTTGTGTAAATAAATCTAAATTCATTCCAAAGTAAAAAGTTGGATTTAAAAAAGAATCAAGTGGATATTCTAGAGTTGAAGAATACAATAACTGATATGAAATTGCTAGAGAGGTTCAAAGTTGATTTGGGTTGGAAAAAAAAAAAAGGACCAGTAAATTTGAAGAGAAAACAATAAAAATGATCTGTTCAGAAAAACAGAAAAATGACTGAAGCAAATGAACAGAGCCTCATATTTGTGGGACGCATCAAATGTACAGCATATATGAAATGGAAGTTCCAAAAGGAGAGGAGAGAGAGAAAGGTGCAGAAAAATGACCTTTGGAAAACTTTCCTTTTTTGATGAAAACCTTTAAACCATACATCCAGAAGATCTGTGGGCCCAAGTAGGGTAAATTCTGAGAGACTCATGCCTAGACAAAGCATAATTAGATTTTGAAAGACAACGAGAGGATCTTGAAAATATCAAGAGAAAACAACTCATCCTATAAAGGGGACAAGCAGTATGATTAATTGCTGACTTCTCATCAGAAACAGTGGAGGCCAGAAGACAGTGGAATGGCATATTTAAAGTTATGAAAGAAAACTGACAATGAAGAATTCTGTAGCAAAACTGTCCATCAAAAATGAAGGTGAGGGGAGCAGATGTGGCTTAAAAAGTTGAATTCTTGCTTCCAACATGGGAGGTTCCAGGTTTGGTTCCTGGTACCTCCTAAAAACAACAACAACAACAAAAGAAACAACAAGCAAAACAAACAAAAAGCCAACTTTGGGAAGTTGATGTGGCTCAGTAGTTGAGCGCTGGCTTTCAGCTTCCCATATACGAGATACTGTCTTCAAACCCCAGTCCTGACCCTCAAAAAAATAAAATAAAAATGAAGATGTTCCTACACAAAGCCTGAGAGGCTTTATAACTAGTAGACTTACCTTATAGGGAATCCTAAAAGAAGTTCTTTAGGCTGACAAAAAATGACACCAGATGGTAATACAAATCTACAGGAAGAAATGAAGAGCACTGGAAATGTAAATGTGTAGTTTAATGTAAAGACTGCATTTTTATCTAATTTCTTGTTCTCTTTTAAAAGCATTGATTTTCACCCAAAAATAAATACAGTAGAGAGTAACATTTCACCTTCCCTATGTTAAACTTCATTCAACTTATAAATAAATTGTTTCTATCTGTTTACCTTTTGGTGTCTAGGATAGACCGTAATGATGACTCTCAAAAGTTTTTGGTTTCAAAGCTCATTTTCACTCTCAGAAATATTGAGGACTCCAAAGAGCTTTTGCTTGTGTGTTTTTATTTTTTTATAAAGATACTTAGATTACATAAATGTTACATACAAAATAGAGAGGATTTCCATATGCCCCACACCCTATACCTCCCACATTTTCCCACATTAACAGCACTTCATTAGTGTGGTACATTGTTACAAATCCAAGTCCCAAAGATGCCCCATATTACACCTGTTTTTCCCTCCCCCTGCCCTCAGAACCCGCCGTGGTCACTGCCTCTACATCAATGACATAAGTTCTTACATGGCTAGAATCACAGGAAGTCTGTCATAGAATACCACAGAATACCATGTTAGTCCATAGTTCATTCCCCAATCCTGAGGATTCTGTGTACACTTTCAATGTGACTCTGCAGATACAGGAGAATGGGAAAGAACTGGTGGCAGTATGGGCAGGTGGTGTGAATTTCCCAGCTGTTGCCCCTTTCCTTCTCAAGCTCCAAATGCTGCTTCATGTGCTTCATAAATGTCACTTTTTTTTTTTTACAACTTTCAGACAGCTGGCACATTTAAAGTTCACGTGTGTCTTCTCTTCTGGCTGCGCATCTCCTTCATGTTGTCCTAGAAGAAGTCACCAAGGAACATGATCAGATTTTTTTCTTGGATTAGAAGTCTTGCTCTAACAATTTCTGTTTAAAATGTCTCTTTTTGCTAGTCTTCAAAGTTAATTTGCTATGTCTGGGTTCATAATATCCAAATGTTCCTTGTCATTTAGGCATGCTAATGGAGATAGTGCTCCATTTTGAACATGGTTAAATGTGGTTGGATCAAACTTTTGGAGTTTACGAGGGTTCATTGTAGGAAAGATACCTGACAGGGCATCAGGAGACCATTCCTCTGCAATATCTATACTGAGTTTAGGCCTTTTGGGGTTGCCACAATTCCCATCAGAAGAGGGAGTTTGCTTTGAATTATGAGGTCTTTCCTGCTTCCCTCTTACAGAAAGAGCACCTCCAGCTGCATTCTGAGGCCATGCTGAGAACTAATCAGGAATCATGAGGTATGAGTTGTGGAGGGCTTTTGTTACAACCAAGTTAGGAGGAATGCTCCATAACAAGAGGATTGTCTGTTGATCTGGATTCAGAATGGGAAACCTGCAAATTAGCTAATGCTTTTGAAGTTGAGGTTACTTCAGTTGCAGGCTTCCATGCATGAAGGATATCATGACTGATGAGACGTTTCCTACTTTTTGGACCTGAGCCTGGGGTAACTGTTCAGTATCTTTTTCTTCTTCTTCTCCTTTATTTTCTTTTAAATATTACATTAAAAAAATATGAGGTCCCCATATACCCCCCACCATCCCTACCCCACTCCTCCCACATCAACAACCTCTTCCATCATCATGGCACATTCACTGCACCTGTTGAATACATTTTGGAGCACTGCTGCACCACATGGACAGTGGTCTACATTGTAGTCTACACTCTCCCCCATTCCATCTAGTGAGCCATGGCAGGACACACAATGTCCAGCATCTAACCCTGCAGCACCACCCAGACAACTCCAGATCCTGAAAATGTGCCCCCGTCATATCTCTTCTTCCCTTTCCCTACCATCAGCAGTTACTGTGGCCACTTTCTCCACATCAATATTATAATTTCTTCCCTTACTAATCACAATAGGTCCCCAGCAGAACACCAGTAAGTTCGCTCCAGTCTATACTCTTCCTCCATCCTGTGTACCCTGGGATAGTTAAGTCCAGACCCCCTCTAGATCAAGACGGGGCTTAGATTCAACATGGATGATGGGTGCTATTCTCCTGCTTGCAGTTGCAGGCACTCTTGGCTCCCTGGTGTGGTGGTTGATCTTCTTCACCTTCCTGTTCACTGGCCAGGGTAAGTCCAATAAATCAGAGGGTAGGAGCTGCAAGTCTGCTAAGGCTCAGGGCTTGGCTGACACATGGAAAGTCCAGAGATGCAGGTTTCCTGAGTATATACCAACCCATGTGTAAAACCATGTGTAAAAAGTTCATATCTGAGTCCAACTCTATCACACTCAGGAACACAAATTTCAAAGTAGGGCCAACTGACATGGCCCTGAACTCCAGAGCCATCTGCCATGACCATAGAACCTGTGAGTCTCTGTAGCTCTCAGGAGAACCAGTACCTGGGTTTCTATCTACTTTGCCTGTCTCTGGTACCCTGCTGAGGTATGCATAAGGATTACCCATCTCATGACCTCCCAACTCTTTTTTAGAGACTCATAGTCATATAAACTCATTTGTCCTTTCCATTTCCCCCTTTTATTGAAGGTCAAGCAGTTTTTAACACCTGATACTACATGTAGGCTGAGATATTCTGCTGGTCTGAGTTGACCCTTTTATTCAGGGTCTTTTTCTAGTTACATGGTCAGCTGGTACTTGGTAGTAATCCCTCAGCGCCAGGGAGGCTAAACCCTGGGAGTCATATCCCACGCTGGGGGGAAGGTAATGCATTTACATGCTGAGTTTGGCTTAGAGAGTGGCCACATTTGAGCAACATGGAGGCTCTCAGGAGGTAACTCTTAGGCACCCTGCACCTCTAGGCCTAGTTCATATTTCAGGCACACAGGCTCATAATCGGAGCCATCAATACCAAGGGCTCATTGCTGGACCATTCATTTTTATTGGTCTTTGCCATTGTACTTGGGAGATTATTGCTGTTCCATTGGGGAATGTGATAGAGCTCCCCTGGCTAGGAACTCAGCACTCTCTCAGTTGTTGTTTTTAACCGAAACCACTATGAAAATATCCAAACATTTTTATGTACCCTGTATACATGCCCTGGAGAACTCCCTCCCAACCATATGCCTTCTGTCATTAACACCCCACACTCGTGTTCCTCCATGCCGTAGTTGAACCTCTCTGTGGTCCAGAACTTCTTCAAAAACGAAGCCTAATCTATATCCAGGTTCCATTAATAGTAAAATGGAATATAGTGATGGGGTTAAAGGTTAGATATAGAATACATAGTAATTTAGAAAAATTAAATAAAGGAAAAATAAATAGGGGTATCAAAAAATGAAAACAAGAAAAAGCTTTGGTTTTGACATTTTTTGCCTTTCATCACTGCTGTCGGTGTTGCCCTGTATGTACAGTGGCAAGGCAATTTCTTCCATTTCTTTCTCAGTGTCTACATCCTTTTTTTTGTTGTTGTTGTTCTAATTTGCTCGTGTGTTTTATGTGTTGATATTTATGGTATTAGAAACTAAAACTGAGAACAATTTTAAATATTATTCATTTAAAAATAACAAAAATGGTGTGTACATGTTAACATTAAGAACATGTTTTTAAATGAAAAACAGCTATATTTTCCAAAGCAAAAAAGGAAAAAAATGGTTAGGGACAGAGGCACTGTTTTACATTTTAAAAATCTCATTAGTGTTCTGGTTTAGGAGAAGACATCTGGATTCTCATCTGCTTCTGCTTTGGACTTGCTGCTTTATTGAAGTGTTTGAAGAAAATAAGATTCCACTCTGAAGTAGTTGGAAAGGGAGGAGTATGTAATAGTCTTTCCATGTAATTGTGAATATTCTTCTTTGATATGACTTCAGAAGTCAAGAAGTGATAATTTTGTAAAGGTTAGTTGCTATGTGAAATCTGAAACTATATCGGGAGTGAATTTTTTGTACTATGTTATGTTACACTGAAATCCATTGTTCTACTTACAATTTTAATGGATCTTTTAATGGTTTGTTATTTTTGTCTTATGTCTTTGAATCATGGATCTATTCCATCATTTGATCTTTTACTGGAACTTTAGTATCAAATGGACCACTCCCTTTTTTATATGAAAAAGATTTTAGAATGTTTAACAATCGCTTCTGTCATTAGAGGTATTTTTTGTGTCATAATTGTGAGATATTTTTACATATCTTCTGCCTATGTCTTTTAAGTTTCAAATTTTATTTTACAAGTTGGTATCAAATCCCATTGATCCTTTTTAACCTCTAAAGGATAATGGGGTAAACAAAGGTTTTATGTCTGAAGTAATTTCATTTGAAAAAACCTATTAGGGTAATTGAGTGTTGCATATGAATGTCTTTTGAAATGTTTTTTTAGTCAGAGTTTGAGATTTCTAAATTCAGTACCTACTATAAGTTAGGGCTTAGTTTAAATTCTTGAAAGCTGAAATCACAGGTCATCTATCATTACTATATAATTGATTTAAAACTTCATTATATTCTTATTTTTGTAAAAGTAATACCTCCTGATGATAAAATTAAATAATTCACAAGGATATAAAATGCAGTTAAGGGGTAAAAACGGCATGGTACTGGCATAAAGATAAACGTATTGACCAAGGAATTGACTCAAGAGTTCAGAAATAGACCCTTACGTCTTCAGTCAATTGATTTTTGGCAAGGCTTCCATGTCCATGCACTGGGGCAGTTTCTTCAACAATTGGTGCTGGGAGAAGTGGATATCTATATCTAAAAGAATGAAAGAGGACCCCTATCTCATACCTTGTGTAAAAATTTCTATCTATGCTATATGAAGAAATCCTGCAATTCAATGATAAAAAGACAGATAAAACAATTTAAAAATGACCAGAAGTCTTGAACAGACATTTTTTCCTAAAGAGGAAATTCAAATGGCTAAAAAGCACATGAAAAGAAGTTTAACATCACTAGCTATTAGGGAAATGCAGATCAAAACTACAACGAGATATCATTTCACACCTCCTAGAATGGCCACTATTGAAAAATCAGAAAACAAAAAAAGTTTTTTAAAAATCAGGAAACTTCAAGTGTGGGAGAGGCTGTGTAAAAATAGGAATACTTACCCATTGTTGGTGGGACTGTAGACTGGTGTAGCCACTGTGGAAAAGACAGTTTGACAGCTCCTCAAGAAGCTAAATATAGAACTCCCACATGATCCAGCAATCCTGCTACTAGGTATATATTCAGAAGAACTGAGAGCAGTGACATGAAGAAACATCTGCACACTGATGTTCACAGTGACATTATTCACAGTTGCCAAAAGATGGAAGCAACCCAAGTGTCCATTAACCAATGAATGGATAAACAGCATGTGGTATATGCGTATGCTGGAATATTATTTAGCCGTAAGAAGAAATAGAGTCTTAGCGACAACATGGATGAACCTTCAGGACATTATGTTGAGTGAATTAAGACACAAAAGGACAACTATTGTATGATCTCACTAATGTGAACTAAATAAATAAAATTAGCAAACTTTTGGAGTTAATATCTAGAATATGCCCCCAGAAGATAGAAAAAGGGTAGAGAATGGGGAGCTGATACTTAATTTGTGCAAAATTTGTAATAAGGTTGATTGTAAATGTTTGGAAATGAATAGAAATGGTCTGTCATGCTTGGAAGATTTATTTTCTCTGCCTCAGTGTAATAAATATATTCTTTGTATTTTTCTACAGATATATTATCTTTTTGATGGTTCTACTTCCACAATTTATTCTTCATGTTTGTCATTTCTTCATCTGGAATTTATTGTGGTGTAAGGAATATGGTAGAGATCTAGCTTTTCTCTCTAGTTACTCGCCAGTTTTCCGTAAATGTGTCTTTCCACCATTTATTTGAAATGTCATTTTTATCATATGAAATTTGGGTCTATTTCTGGACTCTTTTTTCTTTTGACCTATCTATATTAAGTGCCAAGATCAAACTTTTTATCCCTATAACTTAATAATATAGTCTGATATTTGATAGTGCTGCTAATCTCCTCTCCCCCCCCCCCTTCCCATGTGATCTTGCATGCATGTTTATTATTTGAGAAAAACTTTTTTGTCAAAACTACCCTTGTTCCTCTCAATGGTCATAAAATATCCTATTGGTATGAACTCTTATTTGAATTTGTAGTTTGGGTCAAATTGGAATTATTAGACCTTGTGAAAATTAAGTGAATTAATCCAAGTAAAGTGCTTAGGGCGGTCCCTGGCACAGAGTAAACACTCCGAAGAGAACAACTGCTGTTCAGGATATTCTTTTTTGCCCCTTCATAGCCACTCCCCACTCTCTCCACCCTGTTTCGTGGCTCTGCATGCTGACCTCTGTGCCGTGCTTCATCCAGGCTCTCTTGCCCTCAAGCTTGTCAAGGGATTGGTCCACTGAAGTCTCGCAGGATATGGGAGGACAGAGAGATTAGGGTAAATTTCCCAGTCTCTCTCTCAGGGCTGTGCTTTAATACCAAAAACCACACTTCCTGTCAGGTGGCTGCTCTCCCACAGTGAAGCGCTCGCCAGGGTCCTGTAGTGACAGTGGTGACGCTTCCTGGGGTTGCTGGCACCTGAGGGCTTCACCATTCCTCGTTGAGTCGGCTGAGTCCGTATTCTTGCCCAGACTTTAGTCAGTAATCCCTTCCCGAGTTTGTATTCACTTACCCTTTTGAGTGTCCCCTGGGGTTTCCTGCTGGAACCCTGGCAGATAGAACTCCCCTGCCTCGCCCTCCCTTCTCCTCACTGATATTCCATCTGCTGTGCCACTCTTCCTTGAGATCACTCAATAGAGAGAGAAATTTTCTTCATAGAGCCCTTTACATTTTTAATGTTTACCCAGGTTTACTTTTATTTTGTTGCATGTTTCATGTTGTCTTACTAGTTATTGTTTTTATATAGGCAAACTATTGCTTTTTGTATGTTAATTTTGTAATCAGCCACATACTGAATTTTCTTACTGTTTCTAAAGTTTTACAGTACTTTTTCTTCTTTTTTAAAAATAACCACTTGCACATGATGATTTTGCCTTTTCTCTTTACTTGGCTAGGAGTCTCTATTTGAAATGGTTGTTTATTTTAGTCAAATGCATTTTTGGTCATCTGTTGAGGTGCCTAGTAATGTTACCTCATAGTAATAGGTGCCTTCGGCCTAGTAATATGGTAAATTATCCTTGTAGATATCATAGTATAACCTATCCTTACATTCCTAGAATAATTCTTACTTGGTTAGGATATATCATATTCAGCTGATTCTACTTGTTCGTCTTTTATTTAGGACTTTTGCAGCAATATTCATTATTAAAATTCATCTATAGTTTTCTTTCCCCTTCCACTGTCATGTTATGGTAATAGGACTCTTAACATCGTCCCTGTAATTTTTTTAAGGTAAGTTAAAGACAATAAAGCAGGAAAAATTCCCCGCCCCCTTTAAAAAAAATACAAACTTCTTTAAAGCAGTAAAGAAGTTAATTTGTTACCAAGGAAACTGGCATTATATTTTGTTGGTTATAAAGCTGTCTTTTTTTTTTTTTTAATTTTTTTATTTTTTATTGACTTTGTAATAATATTACATTAAAAATATATATGTGAGGTCCCATTCAACCCCATCCCCCCACCCCCCCTTTCCCCCCCCCAACAACACTCGTTCCCATCATCATGACACATCCATTGGATTTGGTAAGTACATCTTTGGGCACCTCTGCACCTCATATACATTGGTTCACATCATAGCCCATACTCTCCTCCATTCCATCCAGTGGGCCCTGTGAGGATTTACAATGTCCGGTGATTCCCTCTGAAGTACCATCCAGGGCAGCTCCATGTCCCAAAGACGCCTCCACTTCTCATCTCTTCCTGCCTTTCCCCATACCCTTCGTCCACTATGTCCACTTTTCCCATTCCAATGCCACCTCTTCTGTGTGGACATTGGATTGGTTGTGTCCATTGCACCTCTATGTCAAGAGGAGGGTCAGATTCCACCTGGATGCTGGATGCAATCCTCCCATTTTCAGTTGTAATCACTCTAGGCTCCATGGTGTGGTGGTTGTCCTTCTTCAACTCCATCTTAGCTGAGTGTGGTAAGTCCAATAAATCAGATTATAGGTGCTGGAGTCTGTTGAGATAAAGCTGTCTTTTGTATCAAAATGAAACAAAGTATAATTGTTAACAGATATAAAATGTATATTTAATGAAGTAATGACATATAATACCCTCTTTCACTTCAAGTTTTTTTATCTTCTGTATCTCACCCTATGAAGAGGAATGGGTAAGTATTAACCCCATTTAACAACTGAGAAGGCTTAGGTTCAGAGATTGCTGTTTGCCAGAGGTCTCTTGGTTGATAAGGCTTTGCTCAAGGAACTACCAACTAAATCTTCTGACTCATGGACCAGTGCTCCTTTATTTTACTCTGCCGTCTTTAAGAATGGAGTTAATAGAGTTTCATGAACCAGTGGCAAAGTAGAGACACATTGGCTTAGATTTTATTCTCAGAGTGACTGTATATAAAGAATTCAGGATTCTTCTTATAATGTATATTGCAATTCATCTTAGGCCTATAACATTTTCTAAAGTAGTCAGAGAACAGATTCACAACTTTGTGCTATAGAAAGCAACACAGAATCATCCAGTATAAGAGTTTAAAAACAAGTTACTGAGAGCCAGCAAGATGGCAGTGGAGCAAGGAGCTCCTAGAGGCAGCTCCTGCTACAGGGCAGTTAGCAAACACTCAGAGCTCTCTGGAGCTAGCTGCAGCACCTGTTTAGGGCTCCAGAAGACCAGAAGAGCATCCTGCAATGTCCTCGAAGGACTGGAGGGAGGAGGCTGTCTGTCTGCAGAGAAGACTCATAAGTAGAGCACTCCTCGCCCCAGAGGCAGGTGCCCATCCTCCACTGGAGGCACAAGCTGCCTGGGGAACTGGTCCGTGACTGGAATGAAAGTGCCACTTCCCCAAAATTGGGGAGGAAGAGATGGTTGGGCACCAATTTCAGCTACTGATGAGTAAATTCAGCGGGCCACAATATAATCCTGAGAACAGCTAAAGTTCGAGCCTGTCCAAGCCAGAAAGAGGCCGGGAGACGCCATCTTAACTCCATACCTGGCACAAGGGGAAGCGGGGCGGACTGAGGATCTCAGTGCTGGTGGGGACCAGCTTCTTCCCATCCAGATCACATTGCAGGTCTAGCCTAGGCCCCACCCCACCTCCAGCAGGGAGGAAGCTGAGAGACCTGTGCCAGCCTCTCTGGGAAATTACGGGCCAAGCCTTGGAGGCCAGAGATTATCCTACTCTGGCGGCACAAGCCGTCCTAGGAGCTCTTCTGTGGCTGGAACTGGAAGCTCTGTTTCCCAGAAATGGGAAGAGAAGACGGCTGCCGATTGGCTACTGATTGGTAGACCTGGCTGGCTAAGATATAACCCTGGGAACAGCTGGGGTGTGAACCAGCCCAAGTCAGAAAGAGGCTGGTGGCCGCTATTTTGACTCTGCCCCTGGCCTGAGGGAAAGCCGGGCTGACCAAAAATCATGATGGTAGGAACCAGTTTCTTTCACTCAGATCGGTCTGCAGCCCTAGCCTAGGGATCAGCCCCAACTCTGGCGGGGAGGAGGCTGAGGAGCCCTGCAATAGCCTATCCAGGTAACTGCAGGTAACTGACTGGCACAGACTGAAAATCAGAAGTCTACCAGGGCAACTACGGTCATCTGGGGTCCACACTGCATAGATTGTTGCCCACTTCTGCAGCTCCATCCCCACCCCAGGCAGGGGAGAAAGGGGCATGAAGCTTCATCAGTCTCTGGGCAGCTACAGTCTAGGCCTGTACGACTTGGATTATTCCACACAGCTGTGACTCTGTCCCTACCCCTGGCAAAGGAGAAAGTTGGGAGAAGGTTTATCGGTCCCTGGGGCAATGAGGGCAGCTTGAGCCTCCACAGCTTATGGAACCATCTACATGTTTGGCTCCTACTGTACAACTAGCAAGGGAGAAAGGGCAGGAAGCCCTAAATTAAAGAGAAAAACTGCACCCAGAATAAATACTCTAGTAAGCAAGATGTGAAGACACCAACAAAAAATTACAATCCACACAAGAAACAGGAAGATATGGCCCAGTTAAAGGAACAAGATAAGCCTCCAGATGACATAAAGGAGTTCAGACAGCTAATCATAGATGTTCAAACAAAATTCTTAATAAATTCAATGAGATGGCTAAAGAGATTAAGGATATTAAGAAGACACTGGATGAGCACAAAGAAGAATTTGGAAGCATACATAGAAAAATAGTAGATCTTATGGGAATGAAAGGTGCACTAAAGAAATTTAAAAAAAAACAACTGAATCATATAATAGCAGATTTGAGGAGGCAGAAGAAAGGATTGGTAGCTTGAAGGAATGGCCTCTGAAAGTGAACATATGAAAGAAGAGATAAGAAAAGAATGGAAAAAATTGAACAAGGTCTCAGGGAACTAAATGACAGCAAAATACATGTAAATATGTCATGGGTGTCCCAGAAGGAGAAGAGAAGGGAAAAGGGGCAGAAGGAATATTTGAAGCGATAATGATAAAAAATTTCCCAGCCCTATTGAAGGACATAGATATCCATGTCCAAGAAGCACAACATACTCCTATCTGAAAAAATCCAAATAGACCAACTCCAAGACACATACTCATCAGAATGTCAAAGGCCAAAGACAGAGAGAATGCTGAGAGCAGCAAGAGAAAAGCAATGCATACCATATAAGGGATAACCAATAAGATTAAGTGCTGATTTCTTATCAGAAACCATGGAGGCAAGAAGACAGTGGTCTGATATATTTAATATATTACAAGAGAAAAACTTCCAGCCAAGAATCTTACATCCAGCAAGATTGTCTTTCAGAAATGAGGATGAGATTAGAATATTCACAGATAAACAGAAACTGAGAGAGTTTTTATGCAAGAGACCAGATTTTCAGGAAATACTAAAGGGTGTACTAGAACACGAAAAGAAAAGAAGAGAGAGGCCTGGAAGAGAGTCTAGAAATGAAGGTTATATCAATAAAAGTAACTAAAAGTATCAAAAGAGTGCTGAAAATAAAATATGACAGATAAAACTCAATTAGGAATAAACTTAACCAATGATGTAAAGCACTTGGATTCAGAAAAACTGCAACTCAGTGTTAAAAGAAATAAAAAAGTCCTAAATAACTGGAAGAACATTCCATGCTCATGGATTGGAAGATTAAATATCATTAAGATGTCAGTTCTACTCAAATTGATAGATTCATTGCAATCCTGATAAAAATTCCACTGTCATTAAAGAAAAAAATTGAAAATGCGATCATCAAATTTGTTTGGAAGGGTAAGAGGTCCTGAATAGCCAGAAACATAACAAAAAGGAAAAGTGAACCCTCATCTCCAGACTTTAAATCATAATACCTACCTATAGTGGTAAAGACAGCAAGGTACTAGCCTAAAGACAGACCAATAGACCAATGGGACCAAATTTATGGTTCAGAAACGTACCCTCACATGTATGATCAAGTGATTTTTGACTAACCTGTCAAACTTACACAGCTCAGGCAGAACAATCCATTCAACAAATGGTGCTGAAAGAATTGGATATTCATAGTTGAAAGAAGGAATGAGGACCCCATCTCACACCTCATCCAAAAATTAAAATGGATCAAAAACCTAAAAGTAAAGCAAGAACCATAGAACTTCTAGAAGAAATTATAGGAAAATATCTTCAAGACCTGGTGGTAGGTAGTAGAATCTTAAAGGAGATAAGAGGAGGATTGACTGGACTACTGATGTTTAATGTATGTAGAAGTTTCAATTAGCTTTACCATAAAAGTAAATGTGGGAGTGTATAGAGTGGATGGTAACACAGTGAGTAATAGCTAGTTTATAAATGGGGATGTGACTGAAAATGGTAGTCTAGATATGTAAATGCCAATTGACAGAATGTTAGAGAATAATCTAGGAACTGAATAGCACAGCAAACCAAGAGGTGGGTGAGAATTGTGGTTGATACAGATGCAAGAGTATCCTTTGTTAGTTAGAGCAAATGTGTATCACTACTGCAGGGTGTTGGGAATGTGGAGAAGCATGGGAAAAATACAGCTGGAGTGACCTATGGACCGTGGTTAGTAGTAATAATATAATCTTGCATTTATGAGAAAGATGTACTGTGTGACAATGAGGCGGTATGGAAAATGTGAACCAAATGTACACTATGGACATGGTAACAGTCAGGTGATATTATCTTACATGTAGCAAATGTTCCACCACAATGTGGTGTGTTGATGGAGGGGTGGTGTTTGGGAATTCTGCACATGTGCATGATTGTTTTATAAGTTCACAATTTCTGTCATAAAAATATATTTAAAAAATAATAGGATGGGTTTGGGGAAAAACACACCAAATGTAAGGTAAGAACTATGATTAGTAGTAAGATTTTGACAATATTCTTTCATAATTTGTAACAAACGTCTCACAACAATGCAAGGTGTTGGTGGAGGGTTGATGGATGGGACACCCCTGTATGATGTTACCCATGTTTGCTTTGTAAGTTCACAACTTTTACTATATGCTTAATGTATGTTCATATATAAATGATATAAAGATAATAGGAATGGTTGGGGGGAAATACTTTGGTTAGTAGTAATATTTTGACAGTGCTCTTTAATCATTAGTTAAAAAGGTTTAACAACAATGTAAGTTATTGGTGGTAAGGTGAATTATGAGAGTCCTGTATGATGTTATATATGTTTGTTTTGTAAGTTCACAACTGTTATTATACACTTATTGTTTATGTATGCCTATGTATGAGTGCTGTATTTCAATAAATTAATTAAAAAACAAAAACACTTTCTACCTGCAAAGGATTATACAGGCTCTTTCTAGATACAAATGAAAGAAGAAATAGTGTCTTTTCATTCTCATGAACATATTGATGTTTGGTCCAACAGTCCTAGTGTCTCTGTATCTAAATATATTCTCTCTCTATCTCTCTGTGTATAGTTTTATAAGTTTTTTTAAAGTTAATAAATTTGGTTTGATGAACAGAAAATTTTGAAATAGGGTTGTATCCATTGGTGTGCTGGTAACTGTTTAAGAACTAGGGGGAAAAAAGTTAGCATTTGGCAGTTTTCATGGTGTACGAACTTTTACTATGGTTGATTTCATTCTACCAACAGTGTCACTGGAGAGATGTACACATTGCCTCCTGTGAGCCACTGGTTGTGTCAGACTATTTTTAGTTACTAGTTGGAAGTAGCAAAAAACTTACCCAAATTGCTTAAACAGTAAACTTTAAGAAGACGACTCAAGGTTGAGTGGCTTCAGAATTGGTTAATTCAGCAGCCCAGCATCATCATCTGTGACCCAGATCTGTCTTAAGCTTGCTCCCATCATGGTTGCAATGTGGCTTTAACAGTACCAAGCATCCAGATAAGTCAGCTTCCAGAGGAAGAAAAGGGATCTCTCTTTCTTTTGTATTATTTTAGGTGCAAACCTGTCCCAGGGACTCTACCATGTAGGTTGTCTGTCACCCCTGATTGGTTCCCGTGCCTGTTTGTAACCTATTTTCTGGCAAGAGGGATGGAACCCTTGTGATTGACTTGGACAATTTGGACCTCCTTTTCAGGGTGGAGGCTGCGGTCAGATTCCCCTGCAGCACATGGCTGTCCAGATCCCCGAACAAAATTTTACTTTTAGGAAGAAGTGAGGGAAGGGTAGGTAGGTGTTAATTATATAACCAACAGAGTTTGCCACATAGGGATTGAGAATGACGCTTCTAATCTTTATCGGCTTCAATATTTAATTCTATTTTATTTTGATTGTGGTAAAATTTTTCATTCAGAAAAATTGCAAATGTTAACAGTGTTTAAAAACTTCTTCCTGGGAAACGGACTTTGGCCCAGTGGTTAGGCGTCCGTCTACTACATGGGAGGTCTGCGGTTCAAGCCCCGGGCCTCCTTGACCCGTGTGGAGCTGGCCCATGTGCAGTGCTGATGCGCGCAAGGAGTGCCGTGCCACACAGGGGTGTCCCCCGCGTAGGGGAGCCCCACGCGCAAGGAGTGTACCCGTAAGGAGAGCCGCCCAGCGCGAAGGAGGGAGCAGCCTGCCGAGGAATGGCGCCGCCCACACTTCCCGTGCAGCTGCAACAGCTGACAACAACAGAAGCGGACAAAGAAACAAGATGCAGCAAAGAGACACAGAAAACAGACAGCTGGGAAAGGGGAGGGGAATTAAATAAGTAAAAATAAATCTTTAAAAAAAAAAAACAAAAAAAAACCAAACAAAACTTCTTCCTTTGCAGTTTCAGAATAGTTTTAAGGGAGTAATCCAGAAGCTTAAGGGTAATAATGGTTGGAAATTTTTGTTTCAATGTACAGTCAATGATAATATCTAAAAAGTCAATTTATTAAAAATACAGAATTCAGAAAAATTCCTAATGTCACAACAACCTCTAAAATTACAGTATACAATCCTAATGTGTTCTGACATGTTCATGTGTTAGTATAAAACTGTTTTATTTTGATGGAAGTATGTACTGAATAGCTGCATCTGAACCTTACCTGGCCCTTCACTTAGTTCTTTAGCAGAGCACAGTTTTACATGAGGAATATTGCAGAGGACCACATTTTTTAAAAAAGTAATTCAGAGCTCAAACTTTACTAATCAGTAACACATGTATAAAAAATTCAGATGCCAAGGGAAGGCCTAATTTAAGGTTTCATAAAAACAAAATAATCTGGTAGAATAAATTAATTTTTTAGTGGGAGACCCCAATGACTTAAAATTGTAAAGTATTTGAATATGTGCATTTTTAAAATTAAGAATGTTCATACCATAAAATTCACCCTTTTTATGTGTGCAATTCATTGGTTTTTAGAATATTCACAAGTTGTGCAACCATTCCCTTTTCTAATTCCAGAACATTTTCATCACCCCCAGAGAAACCCTGTACACATAAACAGCCACTCCCCATTCTTCCCTCTAGCAGGCTGGGGTAACCAGTGATCTTTTTGTCTTTGTGGATTTGCTTATTGAATATGTGCGTTGTTTTTTTACAACATTTTAAATAATTGAAAGTCTCCAAGAAAAAGAACAAATATTGTGTGAGCTCATTTATTTGAAATAATTTGACTGTGCACAGTAATAGAGACAAATCAGAGTTGGGGGTGGGGTGCAGAGTGGGTTGTTAATGCTTAATGGATTTGGAGTTTCTGTTTGGGGCGATGAAAAGTTCTGGTAATGGTGGTGATGGTAGCATAACATTGTGATAAAAATTAATACCACCAAATTGTATACTTGAAAGTGGTTAAAGTGGGAAATGTTATATGTGTCTTACCACAGTACAAATGTAAAAACAAAAAACAACAAAAGTATCCAAGAATTAAATTATAATCAGATGGTTTGGAAACAGTTTGAATATTCATGATTTACATCATTCACTTAAAAATGACTATGGTATTCTGTAATCTTATTTTTGTATATCCAGTCAATCCCTCATTGAATGTGTAAAATGTTTATAATTTTTCACTATTATAAACAGTGCTAGGAGGAAAATCTTTGTAGCTAAATCTTTTGTACATGCCTAATTATTTCCTTAAGAATAATTCCTGGAAATGGTATGGCTCGCTTAAAAGTTTTGTTGTAACTTTTAAGTCTTGATAAATATGACTAAATTACTTCCAGAGAGCTTGTACTGGTTTACACTCAAATAGTGACATAAGAAAGACATTTAAGTTTTAAAGTATGATGATAAAATAAATAATGAAATTAAATTTTCTTAGGTAAGATGGTACCTGCTTCCCATTAAATGTTTACTTTCCTAATTTAAGAAAAAATTTCCATCTGAGACTTTAGAAACCTTCACTGGAGTCATACTTTAAAAATCAACATTGCTGAAACATTACCTCAAATAAACAAAACTACCATGGTTATAGTTTGTCTAAATGCAGGGTCTTCTTATTATGCAGAATAATACATTTCAGAAGATGTCTCTTTATAAAATACACCTATTAGTAGATTAGGTTAACTTCTTTGGCTTCATTCTTAGGAAAGCATTATTTCTGCCTCATTGGTAATTATATTAAACACCAGTTATCTTTATTTTAGAACTTCCATACTTAACTGTTGCTGCCATATTTCTTTGCCTGAAGTGCAGTCTCTTGACTATAGACAGGGAGGCTGAGTTAGTGACTCCTGGAATGCAAGAGAATTTAAGTATAGAAAGTTGACAGCTACTCAGGAGCTGGATAGCTCCAGGTTGTTGTTTTTTTGATTCCTTGTTCCTTAGAATTCTGCATGGCTGATCATGTTTAAAGATGCTTTGGATGACAGTTTATTTGGTTAGGCAGATATGGCTGAAAAAGTGGCATGTGTGAACAGTGCTCTTTTCTTGTATATGACAGTGTGGTTGTCACGTACTGGTCACAACATTTATGGTACCACCTTAGCATAGTTGTTATTAATTGATGAATGTCTGTGTCTAAAAGTAATTTATGTATCATGTGGAAAATAGCAATAAATAAATTTTGGGTATGTTGAAAGTCCATAGAAAAACATATAGGTCACTTGAATACCATATAATTTAAGGAATGGCATTCTCTAAAATGCATCTGCTGGTGCATATGTCAGTTAGTTTCAGTTAATTGTGGAATTTCCTTTGAAATCTTTGACCAGTTGTGAACTTATTTATATATGTAATTCATTTTTATTAGAGAAAAATATGCATAAATTGTATTTAAAACCCTTTAAATTTTAGCACTGTCTTACTTTTGGTTGTTTAATGGTTAGTAGCTGGCCTACTTAGTGTTTGCAGTTTAAAAGTGTAGAAAATTGTGGTTGCATGGATATGGGCCTTTAGGAAAATGGATTCCTACACAAAAGATAACTAGCTAGTGCCATTTAGGTGAGTGAAGTCCCTCTGCCTCCAGCAGTCTTGAATCAGGAACTAATTGAAGGCCCACCGTTACTTGTATAGTTACTTTACTATAGAATATCCAGTCTTGTTTATTAGACAAAATATTGGCCATTCTTTATGTTATTTCATTCTTTTCTTGACATTTAAATATGGATTAAAATTTACAAAGACGTTAAAGAAGCTATAATGCATTTCTTGTGTTTATGTATTTTTTTGTTTTCTTTTGTTCTGTAATGCAATTGTAAGTCCAGCTACTAACAGCCATGGAAGGTTTTTATTTAGACTTGACCTTGACACTTTATTGATGCTGCTCTCAATTTTGTGAAAGTCAAAGTCCGTCACAGTGGCATTCTTGATTTCAATTTATTGAATAATCAATGTACCTTTTTATTGTAAAGAATTGTGGTCTTTAGCTTATTGTCATTTTGAATCTGCTTCAAGAGCTCAGTTTTTAACAGTTACTCAGGAATCATTCTCTCGGGAACTACTGATTATGGCTAATGGAAAGAATACTGAATGGGGAGTAGATCTGGTTTTTAATACTAGTGGTGACACAAACTAGCAGTGTGACTTTGGTCAACACATTTGACGGAGGTCTTTCTGACCTCCGTTTCTTCATTTATAAAATGAAAGGGAGTTAAGCAAAATAATGCTTAAGATCTAAGGCTCAAAGCAGGTTAGAGAAGGATGGAGAGTTGATCTGGAGTGGCAAAACTGAGAATATCCCAGTGCACTTATTTATTATATACATTAGGTGAAAGGCAACACTGACTGATGGTTCCCCCTGAGCTGTGGCTTCTGTGCTTCTCAAAACAAAGGTGGGTGTGTGATTGGGGTTGGAGGGTGGGACACGTTGGGTGAGGGAGGGAGGAGCATGAGTAAAATGGCACCAGTGATTTCCCTTTTTCCTCTCTTTTTGATTATACCTCATTTTGGGTACTTTTTATAAGGGCATGTGGCATTCGAAGGGTCTTCCCTTCCCATTTGTTATCCCCCCATTTTTTCACAGAATCTATCTTCAATTTTACATTGAAATCAGTTAGTAGAAATTATGCTTCCTATACATAAATTTATCTACTTTGTTTTTTATATACATAAATTTAAAGCAAATATATTCAGCATATTTGGACAATAGCAGTTACCCATAAAAACTTACATGTTGAGGTTATCCAAGAGAAAAAAAATGGTTTTCATTTAAGTATTGAAAGTTTACAAAATTAAAGATTTTTATTTATGTAGTTTTCATTATTTGTGTTGAATATTGAAATATTCGTATTACTCACAGTCTGCTTTTAATATGCTTTCTCACCAATTATTTATATTTCCTTCTGTATAATTGAGAACCTTAGCAAATACTATCCGATATTCCTTTGGATTTATTTATTCTTTTTTGTTGTTGTCAAGCCATTTCTGTATTTTGATTAAAAATTTATATATGTTATTTAAAAAATACCCAGGAACTGTGAATTTGGCTTTAAAAGTAATGATATTATTTTGCATTGTGGCTAGAAACTGCATGGGAGCAGTCACTTGTATTTGTCTTTTCTTCTACTGGTCCAGGAGTGCTTAGCTTAATTTCTGACTGTATTAGTTTTCTAGGGCTCCAGTAGCAAAATACTACATGCTGGGTGGCTTAAAACAACAGAAATTTGTTTTCTCAGAGTTTTGGAGTCTAGCGATCATACCTCAAGGTATCAATAGGTGCAAGGGTCCTCTGAAGTCTCTTGGGAGGAAACTGTTGCTTGCCTCTCTCCTGGCTTCTGATGGTTGTAGGCAATCCTTGGTGTTCCCTGGTTTGTAAACGCATCACTCCAATCTCTGCCTCCATTTTCACATGGCCTTTTCCTCTCTGTGTCTCCGCCTGTGTGCAAATTTTCCTCTTCCTAGTAGGACACCAAGTACTTGGTTTAGGACCTACCCTAATTTAGTATGACTTCACCTTGATTTTATTATATCTGCAAAGACCCTATTTCCAAATAAGGTCACATTCACATGTCCCTGGAGTAGGGAATTTACATGCCCTTTTGGGGGACACATTTCACTCTATAACACAGGCATACTGCTAGTTTGTGTCACCACTGCCATTAAGCATATATAGAGATGCGTAAGGAATATTTAGTAAATTAAAGAAACAAGGAATGTCATCAGTATAGTGCTCACTCTTTGTGACAAAGCTTTAGAGGCATGGCCAGAATAAATGTAACTAATAAAGACATAAATTTCATTTGTTGTGTGTTTTTCTGGAAATAAATTGTGGTGACATGGGGGATGATCTCCATGGTAATTTGTATATGCTTACCAAGTTCCGATAAGAGATGAGGAACACGGATGCTTACGGATTCTCTTTGATGGGGCAGGGTCATTCGGTAGACTCCTCCAGGGTCTAATGATTTAGATATAATGTCAAAATATTTAGGTTACTGAATCAGTATATTGGCATTCTAGTTCATATATCAGTTTCTTATGTCTTGGGCGCTTGTGAGTAAATCAGGAGAACTAAATCACCTGTGGTTTCATAGAGAAATTCAAGGGTCTGTATGTATAATCTTGGGTCCTGGCCTGGAACTTGATCAGTTCTCCAGATTACTGCCTAACTCTAAGGATCTGGCTGGGCCACCAGCTGGGCTGCAGACAACATCTCTGATAATCTAACTCTGTAGTCATAGTTCTAAACAACTCTTTAAATACATCTTATTCATTGGTTGTGAACTACCTGTACTGTGTCTGACTTTTACTCGTCTCTAGAATGAATTAAAAGTTTCAATTTATCAAATTGTATTTTTATATTTTTATGTTATTAAATATATATAGTTTTTATATTAATAAATTTCCCCAGTAAATTGTGAATAAGAAATTCTGGTGGCCAAAAATGACTGAATTTTGTTTTGCTCTTTATATCCACGTGTAGGTGTTAAAATTGATACAGCTTTTCTGGGAGTGAGAGAGTCCATTCCAGATTGGGGCAATTACTTAGGTACGAGTGTGGCAGTGGCAATGCACAGATCACATCAGGCAGTCATGACCATGAGCATGAGCTGGAAGTTGGGTAAGAGTAGGGTAAAAATAGGGTTAAATTGGTGCCATTAGAAGTGATTTCAAAATGGTTTTCTGTGTCTTCTTGGTAATAGAAAGTATGCTATAGAGCAGGGAAGTATGTATTGTAATATACTGTGCATGTAGTTTGTTATGAGAGGGTTAAATATTTTGTGCTCTTTTATATGTCCCTGTTTTAACCTTGATCATACAGGTTTTTCTTACCATGTCAGGTTTTCTTATATTACCTTTTCTTTAGAGCTCTGGTGGTGTGCTGAATGGTGCGTATCTCTTCCAGAAGCGTGGGGGTGTGTGGGGGTGGATAGGGAGGGAGTGGGAGAGCTGGAGAGAACACGTTTTAATGCATGCACAAACCTTGCCTCTGAAGCTTTGTTTTCCCAATACCGAGAATCTTACTGTCCTCTGGCCAGTGGTTTCCATTTGATGGCTGCAAGTCCCAGGAGAATCTGGGCATTTTGACAAGGGATCCATGAATAGACATGTATTTCAAATAGATAACTTAAAAAAAATAATGACTTGCATACGTATAGGTACTAGTGCTTTTCAAATAAATTAGATAGTGTGATTAATTAAAATTCATTTAAATGTAACTACTGAATTCACTATAAGGTTATGTCATTTTGTATTTTCTCAATCATTTTGTGTTTTCTTCAGAAGAATAACACCTTTCATGTGAGGGTACATGAAGTATTTTGATATTAAAAAGGATTTATCATACTTCAAAGATTAGACACCTGTGGTAGATGGGAGCCCAACTGATTGAGCCACAGCTGCTTCCCGTGCCTACTTTAGTTTAAACCAAGCATTGTATCTTCTAAATACAGATGCCTCTCTATTGTCATTTTATTGAATGTAAACAAATGTTCTTAATTTTAGAGAAAATAGTTCATTTTTCTAAGCCTTACTGCACTAATTTTTTTTTTTAATTTATTTATTTCCCCCCTTGCGGCTTGCTTGCTGTCTGCTCTCTGTGCCCATTCACTGCACGTTCTTTCGTGTCTGCTTGTCTCCCCTTGTTGCGTCGTCTTGCTGTGTCAGCTTTTGGCGGGCATGGGCTGTCAGCTCTCCATGGTTGCGGGCAAGCCTGCCTTCACAAGGAGGCCCCAGGATGTGAACCCAGAGCCTCCCATATGATAGACGGGTACCCAACTGATTGAACCACAGCTGCTTCTCTCTGTGCTACTTTTTGTGTATTGTTCTAGTTAGTTCCTTAAGGCAGGGTTATAGTTAGTCTTAAATTGCCTTTGCAATTAAGTTTGTCAAAATGGTAGCAGGTTTACTTAGCTAGTTTAAGAAATCCAAGAGATGACAGATCTTTTTGCCAGTCTGCAAAAAGTTTGAATCAGTATTATGTTCTCCTAGTTGATGATTGTCAAATTGTATTTGATTTAATTCAAACTGTTTTAAAAATATGCATAAGCGTAATTGTTATTGCTCATTTTTATTTCATTAGTAGTAGTTCCTGGGAAGTGCCCTATACTTAGGGCAGGCAGACTCTGGGCTTTATCTTTTGTTCCATTTACCCATGAGATTATGAAAACCCAAAAAGCCCAGATTCACTCACTTTACTTTGACCTTGAGAGGAAAACCAGTTTCCGCACTTGCTTATTACCTCATTGCATTCTCTTAGTGTTTGGCTTGACTATTCCTTATTTTCTTACCAGCTCATGCATTCATTTCAGAAGATATTTTCTAAATTTTTCATTTTCAGTGGTCAGTACTCCTAACTGTTAGAAATGGAAATGTAAGAAAGAAATCTTCTGGAAGAGAATAAGGCTCACCCGATTGTGGAGAAGAAAAGAATTTATTCTCAATCTTGCAAGAAGGGGCGCACAACCAGAAAACGTGGCTGATGCCCCAAACAAAGAATGACACAATTTATACCCCTAAGCCCAGCATGCAAGCCCTTCCTCTGTTTCTCCATAGATTGGATACTTCATTGGATACTTTAGAGGTTACAACCTATCCGAGATCTAACTTTCCCATGCAAAAGTTTGTGATTAACCGCTTCCCCCATCACATTCCAACCATTTTAGTTTTTACCTGCTCCCCTTTGCCAAATAAGGAATGGAATTTAGTGCTGACTTGGTATTGACTTAGTTCTTTCTTGGACATCTTTTTTACTGCCTATAGGACTGGCGTAAGCTGGTTTCCTTTGTTCCAGCTTAACCCGGGAGTGGGAGACTGAGGCAGTAGGCTGCCAGGTTACATTAATTAATTTTTTCTTCCTTTATGTGAAAACTAAACTAATCTTCGTTTTTTACAGAAATAATCCCCGAGACTTTGCTAAATAGATTCATTCACCTCAACATAGTAAATACCAATAAGAATAAGAACATAGATCTAGTTTCAGCTACAATTTATTCTTGGCTACTTCTTCAAAATCTATGTCTATTTCAGAACTGGATAGAAAGATTTTTAATTTTAGCTGCTAAGATATTTGCAAGGAATTAAAGAAGCAGTGACTGGGAGTGGTGGTGGAGCCAGAAGTCCTTTAGTCTCTAGCCTAGACCTGGAAAAAACGTAAGACCTACTAGTTGATTCAGTTTATGTTGAGCAATGATCTTCTTGTCACTTGCTTTTTGTATTGTATATTCTAAGCTGCTTACTAGCATTAACATTAATGAAGTGTGAGAAGGAAAGGAATGTTAAAAACATAAATGTGTATGTGTGTGTGAGAAAGGAAACTGGCAGATAGCATGGGAGTGGAGGAGGTGGTCGTGGTGGTGTGCTGTTTAATTTGAGTAGTTAGCATTTGTGAATTTTGGCCTTTTGCCCTCCCAGTCCTCTCCTGTTTGTTATCCTAAAGGTTCTGGCTTTAGCCATCGTCTCTCTTGGTCATTTGGCCTTCAATACTACAGGATTTTTCCCAAGTCCCTCTTTCCAGCCCACCTCTCTTTTAAGACCTTTAGAGTTACATACCCAGCTACAGAAAGGACATTTCACTTAGTTTCAACTGGGGCACTTTAACCCTCTCTTGAAACCTTGAAGCAAGTCATTCCCTTGAATCCCACTGCTTTTCTCCATTCGGCCATTACCCTATTCTAGGCCATCGTCTCTTTCCGCATTGAGGCTTCCTTCCCAGCTCTCCCTGAAGACTGAAGTCTTTCATTGTGTTAATTCATTCCACACACTTGGAACAAAAGTGGGTTTTCTAAAATCCAATTTATGTATCACTCTCCTATATAAAGCGTTTCTGTGGTTTCCCTTTGTCCTTTGCATATAATTTGAACCCCCTAATGTGAGTAGACTGTCTTTTAATATCTGGCCCTTCATTACTTCTCCAGTAATCTCAGCCTCCTCACTACTCCTGACTTAATTTTACTCCATTTCTGTTAAACTTCCTTTGGGTTGATTAGATTTTGCTTCTCTTTT